>NC_057710.1:14359576-14364929 GCF_004010195.1 Chiloscyllium plagiosum
ACCCTCCACCACCACCCTCTGTCTTCTACCTTTGAGCCAGTTCTGTATCCAAATGGCTAGTTCTCCCTGTATTCCATGAGATCTAACCTTGCTAATCAGTCGAGGAAATCACGTTAAAGGGGAGGGCATAGCACTGTATATCTGTTTGTGTACAGGAAATCAGGTACAGGGGAGAGCATAGCTCGGTATACCTGTGTGTACAGAACATTAGTGTGTACACCTCTAGCTTAGTGGGCGGCACGGTGGCCCAGTGGTTAGCACTGCTGCCTCACAGCGCCTGTAGACCCGGGTTCAATTCCCGACTCAGGTGACTGACTGTGTGGAGTTTGCACATTCTCCCCGTGTCTGCGTGGGTTTCCTCCGGGTGCTCCAGTTTCCTCCCACAGTCCAAAGATGTGCGGGTCAGGTGAATTGGCCATGCTAAATTGCCCGTAGTGTTAGGTTAAAGGGGTAAATGTAGGGGTATGGGTGGGTTGCGCTTCGGCGGGTCGGTGTGGACTTGTTGGGCCGAAGGGCCTGTTTCCACACTGTAAGTAATCTAATCTAATCTAACATCATGTCAAAGGGGAGGGTGCACTTCTTTAAATCTGTGTGTATGCAAGCAATCAGGTTAAAGGGAGGGCGCACCTCTGTATGTACATGAAATCAGTTTAAAGGAGAGGGATACATTTGTATGCCTCGCTGTACGAATAGGAAACCAGGTTAAAGGGAGGGTACATCTGTGTGTGTACATGAAATCAGTTTAAAGGGGAGGGTACATCTGTGTGATGTATCTGTGTATCAGTGTGTGTGTACAGAAAATCAGCTTAAGGAGGAAGATGCACTTCTGTATATTTGTGTGTGTGTGTGTACAGGAAATCAGGTTAAAGAGGAGAGTATACCTCTGTATATCTGTGTGTGTACAGGAATCAGGTTAAAGGGGAGGGCGCGACTGCATGATGTGTGTGTACAGGAAATCAGTATAAAGGGAGGGTAAACCTCTGTGTATCTGTATATCTGTGTGTGTACAGGAAATCACGTTAAAGGGGAAGGGACACCAACATGATGTATCTGTATATCTGTGTATAGGAATCAGGTTCAAGGGGAAGGTATACATCTGTATAACTGTGTGTACACAGGAAATCAGGTTAAAGGGGAGGGTACTCTTCTATATATCTGTGTGAATGCAAGAAATCAGTTTAAAGAGTGTACAGCTTTGTATGTTTGTGTGTGTACTGGACATCAGGTTAAAGGGGAGGGCACACCTCTAAATGTGTATCTCTCACTGTGTACATACAAGAAATCAAGTTAAAGGGAGGGTAAACCTCTGTATATCTGTGTGTGTACAGGAAATCAGGTTAAAGTGGAGGGCACATCTGTCTGGTGTATCTGAATATCAGTGTGTGTTCAGAAAATCGGCTGCAAGACAGGGGTGCATTCTGTATATCTGTGTGAGTGTCTGCAGGAAATCAGGTAAAAGGGGAGGGTAAGCCACTGCATATCTGTGTGTGTACAGGAAATCAAGTTAAAGGGGTGAGTACGTCTCTGTATATCTGTGTGTGTACAGAAAATCAGGTTAAAGAGGGGTGTACACCTCTGTATATCTGTGTGAGTGTGTGCAGGACATCAGGTTAAAGCGAAGGGCATATCTCTGTATATCTGTGTGTGTACAGCAAATCAAGTTAAAGGGGTGAGTACGCCTCTGTATATCTGTGTGGGTACAGGAAATCAGGTTCAAGGGGAGGGCATACCTCTGTATATCCGAGTGTACAGGAATTCAGGTTAAAGTGGAGGGCATATCTCTGTATATCCCTGTGTGTTAAAGAGAAACGTACACCTCTGTATAACTGTGTGTATACAGGAAATCAGGTTAAAGGGAAGGGTACACCTTTGTATGTACAGGAAATCAGGTTAGAGGGGAGAGTACACCTCTGTATATCTCATTGAATCCCTACAGTGTGGAAATAGGCCATTTGGCCTAACAAGTCCACACCGACCACACCCCCCCCCAAAGAATAATCCACCCAGGCTGATTCCTGTCCCCTATTATCCTACATTTACCCATGATTAATGCACCTAACCTACACATCCCTGAACACTGTGGGCAATTTAGCATGGCCAATTTATCTAACCTGCGCATCTTTGGATTGTGGGAGGAAGCCAGAGCACCCGGAGGAAATCCACGAAGACATGGGGAGAATGTGCAAACTCTACACAGTCACCCGAGGCTGAATTGAACCCAGATCCCTGGCACTGTGAGGCAGCAATGCTTATCACTGAATCACTGGGTCATCTCTGTGTGTATGCACAGGAGATCAGGTTAAAGGGAGGGTACACCTCTGTAATACCCTGTGCCTACAGATTAAAGGGGAGGGTACACCTCTGTACATCTGTGTCTGTACAGGAAGCCAGGTTAAAGGGGAGAGTATACCTCTGTTTCTCTGTGTGTAAAAGAAATCATTAAGAGAGCCAAAGACCAAGACCAATCCAAACCGGAGACCCAGACAGACACCCGGCAACTATGGGAAAGACTGAATGACATCACAGGTTCTAAAAAGAAACAGTGCAAGATAGCAGATGATGACACATCCCTCCCAGATCGTCTCAATGCCTTCTATGCTCGGTTTGAGCAGAATTTCAGCGGATAAATAACACCTATTCCAACAAGTCCTAACAAACCTATCCCAACAGTCACTGCATCAGAGGTCAGATCAGTTTTCCTTCATGTGAATCCAAGGAAAGCGATGGGACCAGATGGAGTACCAGGCTGTGCACTCAGAGCATGCTCAGAACAACTGGCAGAAGTCTTCACAGACATCTTCAACCTCTCAATGCAGCAGGCCACTGTCCTTGCCTGTTTCAAGAGGCCAACATCATCCCTGTGCCTCAGAAGGCTCATGCAGTATGTCTCAATGACTACCGCCCAGTGGCTCTAACTTCGGTGGTCATGAAGTGCTTTGAAAGGCTGGTCATGGCATTAATCAACTCCAGCCTCCCCACTACTCTTGACCCACTCCAATTTGCGTATCGGACCAACCGATCCACGTCAGATGCCATATCACTTGCCCTTCACTCCTCCCTAGAACATCTTGATACCAAGAACAGCTATGTAAGAATTCTACTCATTGACTACAGTTCAGCCTTCAACACTATTATCCTCTCGAGATTGATTCCTAAACTTAGTGGTCTCGGACTAAGCCACACTCTCTGCAACTGGATCCTCAGTTTCCTGACCCACAGGCCACAATCAGTGAAGATTGGGGACAATATTTCATCCTCACTAACACTCAATACTGGAGCTCTCCAGGGGTGTGTACTCAGCCCCTTACTGTACTCACTGTATACCCATGACTGCGTCACCAAATATCAAACTAATGCCATTTACAAGTTAATTGATGACATGAATCTCAGATGGCGATGAAACAGACTACAGATGGGAGGTGGAAGACCTTGAAAAATGGTGCACTGAGAACAACCCAGCTCTCAATGCCGGCAAAACCAAGGAACTCACTATTGACTTTCGGCGGAATATTACTCATGCCCCCCTAACATTAACAGCACAGAGGTGGAATGAGTGGAGAGTGTTAAGTTCCTGGGAGTGGTCATCCACAACAAGCTTTCTTGGACTCTTCATGTGGACACACTGGTTACAAAGGCCCAGCAACGTCTCTTCTTCCTCAGGCATTCTGTCTGGATGTATCTCTACCTGATATGGCAACTGTATCATTCAAGATCAGAGATACTTACAGAGAGTGGTGAACTCAGCCCAGGCAATCAAAAGTCCAACCTCCCATCTATAGAATCCATCTACAAGGCCCGCTGTCAAGGAAAGGCCACCAGCATTGTCAAAGATCCATCCCAACCTGGCAATGTTTATCTACAACAGCTACCATCTGGGAGAATGTACAGAAGCCTGAACACACACACCAGCCAGTTTCAAAACAGTTTCTACCCTACTGTTGTTAGAATACCGGATGGACTCACAAACTGTTAACATTCGCCTGTACCTGTGTTTTGGTTTTTGCTGCTGTTTACCTATTATTTACTTATTTATGCTATTTAACTCTGTGATCTGCCTGTATTTCTCGCAAGACAAAGCTTTTCACGGTGCCTCGGTACACGTGACAATAAATTCAATTCAATTCAATAGATTGTGCAGGTAAAGTGCTGCTTCACCTGGAAAGTATGTTTGGGCCCTTGGATACTGAGGAGGGAGGAGGTAAATGTGCAGGTGTTACACCTTGCTCAGTGGCAGTGGAAAGTGCTGTGAGGCTGAGAGGGGTTTTGGGAGTGAAAGAGGATTGGACCAGAGTGTCACGGAGAGTATGGTTCCTGTGGAAGACTGACAAGGAAGGCAGGGGAATATGTGTCTGATGGTGGCATCTCACTGGAGGTGGAGGAAATGATGGAGGATGTGGATGCTGGTGGGATGGTACAGAGAAAGGGGGATCCTATTGCTGTTGTGGGAAGGAGGATGGGTCAGTTCTTGCTGAAAGTCCTGTCAACAACAGTGCTACGGAATCCTTAGTTGAGGAAGAAGGTGGACATTTGAGAAGCTCCCTTGCCAAAGTCAACATCATCAGAACAAATGCAACAGAAACTGGGAAAATGGAACAGAGTCTTTGTGGGAAGCAGGGTCGAAGGATCTATAGTCCAGGTGGCTATGAGTGTCGGTGGAATTATACTGGATATTAGTGGCTAGTCTATCCCCAGAAATGGAAACAGAGATGTCGAGGAAAGGAAGTGAGGAGTCAGAGATGGACCAGCTGAAGGTGAGAGCATGGTGGAAATTGGAAGCGAAATCGATGGACGTTTCTAATTCCAGATGAGAGAGAGAAGCAGCACCGATGATATCATTGACATATCAGAGGAAAAGTTGTGGGTGGGGGCCAGAATATGCACACTTTAGATCTCTTTCTCCAACCACATCATATCACGCAGGTTCAGGGCTGCACCACACCCCTGATCCACTTCATCCTCTGGCTTATTGGCTGTGCTAACAAAAGACTTTTTTTTTGCTTTCACGCATCAAGGATCACAAGATGCAACAACTCAGAGTTACCTTTGGGCGTCTGGAACCTTCGGAGCCCCACTTCCCTCTGGCTCCATCCCCTCCCCCTGTCAGGTATTCACCATCCCTCCTGACCTTCCACTCTCTGACGCTGAACATTCTGTACTCAGCAAAGGGCTCAGCTTTATCTCTCCACATCCCCACCTTAACGAATTTCAGTCATAGAGTCATAGAGATGTACAGCATGGAAACAGACCCTTCAGTCCAACCTGTCCATGCCGACCAGATATCCCAACCCAATCTAGTCCCACCTGCCAGCACCCGGCCCATACCCTTCCAAACCCTTCCTATTCATATACCCAT
>NC_057710.1:14368046-14368153 GCF_004010195.1 Chiloscyllium plagiosum
TAGATCACATCTACTGCTCTGTCCTCATCAATCTTCTTTGTTACTTCTTCAAAAAACTCAATCAAGTTTGTGAGACAAGATTTCCCACGCACAAAGCCATGTTGACT
>NC_057710.1:14368181-14407846 GCF_004010195.1 Chiloscyllium plagiosum
TCCCTCAGGATTCCCTCCAACAACTTGCCCACCACCGAGTCAGGCTCACTGGTCTATAGTTCCCTGGCTTGTCTTTACCGCCCTTCTTAAACAGTGGCACCACGTTTGCCAACCTCCAGTCTTCTGGCACCTCACCTGTGACTATCATGATACAAATATCTCTGCAAGAGGCCCAGCAATCACTTCTCTAGCTTCCCACAGAGTTCTCGGGTACACCTGATCAGGTTCTGGGGATTTATCCACCTTTAACCGTTTCAAGACATCCAGCACTTCCTCCTCTGTAATCTGGACATTTTGCAAGATGTCACCATTTATTTCCATATATTCTATATCTTCCATATCCTTTTCCACAGTAAATACTGATGCAAAATATTCATTTAGTATCTCCCCCATTTTCTGTGGCTCCACACAAAGGCCGCCTTGCTGATCTTTGAGGGGCCCTATTCTCTCCCTAGTTACCCTTTTGTCCTTAATATATTTGTAAAAACCCTTTGGGTTCTCCTTAATTCTATTTGCCAAAGCAATTTCATGACCCCTTTTTGCCCTCCTGATTTCCCTCTTAAGTCTACTCCTACTTCCTTTATGCTCTTCTAAGGATTCACTCGATCTATCCTGTCTATACCTGACATATGTTTCCTTCTTTTTCTTAACCAAACCCTCAATTTCTTAGTAGTCCAGCATTCCCTATACCTACCCGCCTTCCCTTTCACCCTGACAGGAATATACTTTCTCTGGATTCTTGTTATCTCATTTCTGAAGGTTTCCCATTTTCCAGCCGTCCCTTTACCTGCGAACATCTGCCTCCAATCAGTTTTCGAAAGTTCTTGCCTAATACCATCAAAATTGGCCTTTCTCCAATTTAGAACTTCAACTTTTAGATCTGTCGCAACATGAAGTTGCACTCTTCTTCTGTCATCTTCATCTTCATGCCCATTTTTTGGACGAAGATCATCTCCCTGTCTAACAGACCCTTAGCCCAGCTCCAACGCTCTCCCTCCACCTCGGCTCCCCCCTCTGGCCTTTTACCTGTACTCGACCTGTTCATTGAGAACTGTCAACGTGACATTGGTCACCTCAATTTCTCTGCCTGCTCCTTACCCATTCCAACTTTCCCTCCTGGGAACTGACCGCATTTTAACAAAGAACAAAGAAAATTTACAGCCCAGGAACAGACTCTTCGGCCCTCCAAGCCTGAGCCGACCAACTCCACTGTCTAAACCTGTCGCCCAATTCCTAAGCATCTGTATCCCTCTGCTCACCTACTCATGTATCTGTCCAGATTGGAGGCGGTTAGGGGGAGGTAAGGGCTTTTTCCTGAAACGTTGTTTCTCCTCGGATGCTGCCTGACTTGCTGTGCTTTTCCAGCACCACACTCTCGACCTTGATCTCCAGCATCTGCAGTCCTGACTTTCTCCCATTGTGTCAGTAACAGTCAACAACCTAATTTCAAGTAGGCAAAAGTGAGGACTGCAAGTACTGGAGATCAGAGTCTAGATTAGAGTGGTGCAGGAAAAGCATAGCATCTGAGGAACAAGAAAATCAACATTCCGGGCAAAAGCCCTTATCTCCACCAACTGCCTCCAAGCTGATAGTCCCGCACACCTCACTTCTATCTCCTTCCCAAAATTCAGAAACGGGACTACCTGGGCTCTCTTTCACGTAGTCTATTTCTGATTCTGTGACATCTCTGTTTTCATTTCTGGGATACAGGTCGTTCTGCTATGACACAACAGTTGCATCCCTCTGTAAGCGTGCGTGATAGAAAATCATACAATGGAAAACTGCAATAGAAAATTGCACTACACAAGATAGCTATATAAAATCGCTATACCTATTCATTAGAAAGTTCACTTTATCCAAACAGCATCCACAATTCATCAATCATGTTATAGCCAATTTATGTGAACGAAACATGTGTTATATCAGAACAACTTGTCAACCGGCCAGTAATATCCGTTATAAACCCACTGACTCCCACAGCTATCTGGACTATACACCCTTGTACCCCACTTCCTGTAAAGACTCCATTCCATTCTCTCAGTTTCTCCATCTCCGGTGTATATGTTCTGGTGAGGCCAACTTTGACAATGGAGCCTCCAAAATATCCAACTTCTTCCTCAACCCAGGATTCCCCAGCACCGTTGTTGACAGGGCACTCAACCAGGTCTGACCCATCTACCACATTTCTGCCTTCACCCCCTCTCTTCCTCCCACAACAATAATAGGGTTCCCCTTGTCCTTTCCTACCATCCCACCAATATCCGAATCCAGAAGATCATTAGCTGCCATTGCCACCACCCCCAGTGAGATACCACCAACAGACACATATTCCCCTCCCCTCCCCCTGTATGTCTTCCGCAGGGACAATTCCCTCCAGGACACTCTGGTCTACTCTCCCTTCACCCCCAACGCTCCCCCAAATACCCCATGACAGCTTCCCTTACAACCGCTGAAAGTGTAACACCTGCCCATTTACCTCCTCCCTCCTCAGTATCAAAGGGCTCAAACATACCTTCCAGGTGAAGCAGCACTTCCCACAATCTAGTCTACTGCACTCACTTCTCTACACTGGGGAAACGAGGAGTAGACTGGGTGACTGCTTTGCAGAACACTTGCGTTCTGTTCGCAAAAAAGATCCTGAGCTTCCAGTTGCCTGCCACTTTAACACCCCACCCTGTTCCCTGGCCAACATCTCTGTCTCAGGCTTGCTGCAGTGTTCCAGTGAAGCTCAGCACTGGTTAGACATGAGGAAAGGTTAGACAGACTCAAGTTTAAAAGAGTGAAGTATGTAAGGTCCGGACAAGGTGAATGTGGAAACGTTGTTCCCCCTTCAGAGTAATGCAGCCATAGAATTGTAAAGATCTGCAGCACAGAAAAATGCCAATCAAACACAACCATCCAACTTTAGTGAAATCTTGTTGTTGACCTCAGATCTAATATCAGAGGGGGTGTCACCCTTTTAGAGCAGAGATGAGAGTAATTATTTTCCCTCATCTGTGTGACTTTGGAACCTTCTGCCTCAGAAGTGGAACAGGGAACATTGAATATCGAAATATAAAACCACACACATCCCAACAGATTAAAGAACAGCTTCTTCCCTGCTGTTTCTAGACTTCTAAATGGATCTTTCAAATTTTTAATTTAATGTCGGTCTCGTTCTTTGCACACCTTCTCTACAGCCATTCCTCGTTCTGGCTCAAGAGACTTAAAGGCCCACTTCTGATCCAAATTTTAAATATTTGCAAGTTTGTAATGTGACTGCAGTGGTTCAAGAATGCTGCTGACCACTGCCTTTAAAAGGCCATGCAGGAACATGGCCAAGCTAGTAGCATCTACATCCTATGAGTGGATAAGAGAGAAGCTGCTGAAAAAAATGCAAATCTGATTTGTAATGGCTTGGAGCTGTAGTTGAGTATGGCTAGATGGAAATCTTTTTTCTTCCACAGGTGCTATTCCACATATTTGCAACGTCTTTACCACAATTAGGAAGCAGCAATCAGTTTAGGGTCGCAGAGCCATACAGCATAGAAGAGGCCCTTCGACTTATCAGTTTAGAATGTAGAACATAGGACATAGAACAATACAGCGCAGAACCGGCCCTTCGGCCCTCAATGTTGCGCTGACCTGTGAACTAATCTAAGCCCATACCCCTACACTATTCCCATTATCATCCATGTGCTTATCCAAGGATTATTTAAATCTCCCTAATGTGGCTGAGTTAACTATATTGGCAAGCAGGGCATTCCACACTCTTACCACCCTTTGAGTAAAGAACCTGCCTTTGACATCTGCCTTAAATCTATCACCCCTCGTACAAGCTGACATCATCATCCAAGGAAAAAGACTCTCACTGTCCACCCTATCTAATCCTCTGATCATCTTGTTATGTCTCCATCAAAATCCCCTCTTAGCCTTCTTGTCTCCAATGAGAACAGACCCAAGTCTCTCAGCTTTTCCTCATAAGACCTTCCCTCAGACCAGGCAACATCCTGGCAATTCTCCTTTGCATCTTTTCCAATGCTTCCACATCCTTCCTGTAAAGGCTATATTGTACTTGACCACATGCATAAGTTTAACATCTTCCTCCCATAGACTATTGCCAATGTCATAAAGGTTTATGAAATTGTATTAGTGTTGTTCAGAAACTTGGGTTCTAACATGGGCAGAATCATATGCAGCTCTTAAGTTTGATTTGTATTTCTTTCGAAGTCAAGGGTTGAAGAGCGGAAAACATTGGGTTGTTGCCCGGCAATGGGGCAACAGAGACAGAAACAGCTTCCGTTTAGAAAGATAGGAACAACCAGAAAGTTGGTGGAGTGCATATTTCTTTAAGTGAGGGAAGCAGGTCACTGAGTCATAGAGATGTACAGCACGGAAACAGACCTGTCCATGTTGACCAGATATCTCAACCCGATCTAGTCCCACCTGCCAGCACCCGGCCCATATCCCTCCAAACCCTTCCTATTGATATACCCATCCAGATGCCTTTTAAATGTTGCAATTGTATTAGCCTCCACCACTTCCTCTGGCAGCTCATTGAGGTCATTCAGAACAGCAACTGTCCAAAATGAAGAAAGTGAGCACTGCAGATGCTGGAGATCAGAGTCGAGTGTGCGGTGCTGGAAATGCACAGCAGGTCAGGCAGTATCCGAGGAGCAGGTGAATCACCATTTCAGGCAATTCCTGATGAAGGGCTTGTGCCTGAAACGTCGATTCTCCTGTTCCTCGGATGCTGCCTGACATGTTGTACTTTTCCAGCACCACGCTCTCAACTCTCCAAAATGGTCAGGGAAGAAGAGATGAAATCCTGAGTGGTCAGTACGAGCTCCAGAAATTAAAAGGCTGTAGAAGAGGGCTTTAAGGAAACCAAGAAAGACATAAATGAGTTGTGTTAGCAGTTTGTTTTGGGGGTTCCATGAGAAACAAAGAGAGAAAGATTGACTGAATACTGAGAAGTAACCAATTACACCTGTACCAACTGAACAAGGAACTGTAAAATGGAAACCGGACAAACATGCACAAAGGTGTGGGTATCTGGAAGGACGCTGTTATTGAATTATAGAATCATAAGCACAAAAGAGACCCTTTGCCCCATCAAGTGTGTACCAACCTAACTATAACAACTAGAGTCATAGAAATGTGCAGATCAGAAACAGCCCCTTTGGCCCAACTCATCCATGCCAACCAGATATAATACATTGATCTAGTCCCATTTGCCAGCACTTGGCCCATATCCCTCTAAACCCTTCCTATTCATATATCCACCCAGATGCCTTTTAAATGTTGTAATTGTACCAGCCTCCACCACTTCCTCTGGCAGCTCATTCCATACACACACCACCTTCTGTGTGAAAAAGTTGCCTCTTAGGTCCCTTTTAAATCTTTCCCCTCTCACCTTAAACCTATGCCCTCTAGTTTTGGACTCCCCTACACTGGGAAAAAGACCTTTGCTGTTCACTCTGTCCATGCCCCTCATGATTATATAAACCTTGATAAGATCATCTTTCAGCCTCCGAAGATCCAGGAAAACAACCCCAGCCTATTCAGCCTGTCCCTGTAGCTCACACCCGGTAACCCTAGCAACATCCTTGTAAATCTTTTCTGAACTCTTTCAAGTCTCACAACATCCTTCCTCTAGCAGGGAGACCAGATTTGAATACTGTACTCCAAGGATGGCCTAACCAATTGTAGTGGTGAAAGAGCTGAATCCATATTTTTGATATTTGAAATAAGACTATTTCAAATTCTCGGTGCCGGGTTTCTGTTGAGGGGATCAGAGAATGGAAGCTGTGTATTGATGAGGAGAGATTGAAAAATAATGAGGTTATTAAAGAGTGTTCATATGTGCAAATAGGCCTTTTGTCACTGCCAGCAACATTAAGTTGGAAACTAAACATTCTTGCTATTGGCATCCAAAAGATCCTTGAGACCATCTCCCATGATTTTCCCAACTTTCCCACCGTGACCCATATCATTCCGGGACTTGGAATATTTCAAGCCTGCTTAGTGTCAAACCATACTTCAAACATTCCTAAAATGTGAATTTCCCCTTGCTTAATATCTGATTATAGTTTACATGCTTGAAGACGAACTCTCCTGCAGCCCTGAAAATTATTGAACATATTTATCACTCTTTGCATGAAGTTTATTACAGTTCCTGCTCCAAATTCATTTTTCATTGGCTTCATCCTATGACCTCTGGTCTAACTGTCCTCACGTTCCCAAGAAATATTTCAGACTTGCCTCAGCTAAGCTATTTAATATGTCACTCTTTCACATTAATGTTTAACACAAACTGTTTCAGTCTTCCATCTATTTTGTGGAGATTAAAGATTTTTTTTGTCAAAGCATTTCTTCCCAATCTTTGGAATCATTCTTTATGCTTCCACTCATTATTTCAATATTGTTCACATTACAGGGTGACTTTGTGAGCAAACTTTTAAGACTGTTAAGAATCAGGACAAGTTGATATCTTTTGCTTAACACTTTTGACCAACTGCAGGTTATGTGTGCCATTGTCGAAGTACTGAAAATAGTAACAGCACAGCCCTGTCAACCTTGCAAAGTCCTCTTTACTAAAACTTGGGCAGGGCACAGTGGCTCAGTGGTTAGCATGCTGCCTCACAGTGCCGGGAAACCAGGTTTTTTAGCCGCGGGTGACTATAGACAATAGGTGCAGGAGTAGGCCATTCTGCCCTTCGATCCTGCTCCACCATTCAATATGATCATGGCTGATAATCCTTAATCAGTATCCTGTTCCTGCCTTATCTCCATAACCGTTGATACCACTATCCTTGAGAGCTCTATCCAACTCTTTCTCAAATGAATCCAGAGACTGGGCCTCCACTGCCCTCTGGGCCAGAGCATTCCACACAGCCACCACTCTCTGGGTGAAGAAGTTTCTCCTCATCTCTGTTCTAAATGGTCTACCCTGTATTTTTAAGCTTTGTCCTCTGGTTCAGCATTCACCCACCAACGGAAACATGTTTCCTGCCTCCAGAGTGTCCAATCCTTTAATAATCTTATATGTTCCAGTGTTTCAGCGTAAGGTAATCCCGCTATTCCAGGAATTGACCTTGTAAACCTACGCTGTACTCCCTCAATAGCCAGAATGTATTTCCTCAAATTTGGAGACCAGAACTGCACACAGTGCTCCAGGTGTGGTCTCACCAGGGCTCTGTACAGCTGCAGAAGAATGTTTTTGCTTCTATACTCAATCCCTCTTGTTATGGAGGCCAGCATGCTATTAGCCTTCTTCACTACCTGCTGTACCTGCATGCTTACCTTCATTGACTGGTGTACAAGAACACCCAGATCTCTTTGTACTGCCCCTTTACCTAAATTGATTCCATTTAGGTAGTAATCTGCCTTCCTGTTCTTGCCACCAAAGTGGATAACCATACATTTATCCACATTAAACTGCATCTGCCATGCATCTGACCACTCACCTAACGTGTCCAGGTCACCCTGTAATCTCCTAACATCCTCCTCACATTTCACCCTGCCACCCAGCTTAGTATCATCAGCAAATTTGCTATTAATAATACCATCTTCTATATCATTAACATTACTAATACCATCTTCTATATCATTAGCATTACTAATACCATCTTCTATATCATTGTCTGTATGGAGTTTGCACATTCTCCCTGTGTCTGCATGGGTTGCCTCCATGTACTCTGGTTTCCTCCCACAGTCCAAAGGTGTGCAGGTTAGGTGGATTGGCCTTGCTAAATTGCACCATAGTGACCAGGGATGTGCAGTTTAGGTAGATTAACATTGGGAAATGTGGCATTACAGGGATAGGGTGGGGGAGTGGGACTGGTTGGGATGCAGTTCAAAGGATGGGTGTGGAATCGAGGGGCCGAATGGCCTGCTTCTACACTGTAAGGATTCTATAATGCTATTATCTGGAAAATTATACAGAATATGTAGGATCCCTCCCACAGACTAGTCAGGCAGCAACTTGTCTCTATCATTCTCTCAGAGGCAAACCTTACAGATTGTGGAGTCATAGAGTCACACAGCAAAGAGGAGGCCCTTCAGCCTAACAGGTCTGTGTTGACCTAGCCAGAGTAATCCCACTTTCCAGTAACAAAAACAGAAACTGCTGGAGAAAATCAGTGGGTCTTGCAGCATTTGTGGGAAATAAAAAGCAGAGGTAACATTTCAGTCCAATAACCACTTATACACACACAGTACTGGGCCCATAACCTTGAATGTTATGACATTTCAAGTGCTCATGCATGTACTTTTAAAGGTTTCCTGCTTCATCTACCCTCCCAGATAGTCCATTCTGCCCTCTGAATGAGATAAGTTTTCCCTAATCCCCTCTAAACCTTCTGTCCTTCACCTTAAAATTATGTCTGCCTTGTTATTGACCCTTCAATCAAGAGGAACCTCTGCTTCCTATCCATTCTGTTCATGTCCCCGCATAATATTATACAGCTCTATCAGGATTGCACCTCCACCTTCTCTGCTCCAAAGAAAACAACCTGAGCTTATCCAGCCTCTCTTCAGAGCTGAAATGCTCCATCCCAGGCAGTATCCTGGAGAATCCTCCCTGCAGCCATAACGTTGCAGACCACCATCCCTGAATAAGTGCTGCCACTCACAGAGATGGTGGCCCTGAGATATCCAGTCTGGGGAGAGTTGGACCTAAGAAACATCAACATTGACTCAGACCCCATGAAATGTCACAGCAGCAGCTCAAATAGGGAAAAGAATTAATCACCATCTACCCAACCTTCCCCAACCCCATCCCATTATCCATTTTCCTCCATGTTGAACCCCACTTGGAGGATGCATTGTTGTTGAAGAGGGCACAGAATATCCAAAAAGTTAAAAACTGCTGGACCAGGTTTGCTGCAGGTGTTGAAGAAACCAACAAGATGGAAAGATGTATTTGACCTCATTCTAACCAATCATATCAGCCCTGATTGAATGGTGGACCAGACTTGATAGGCTGAAAGACCTAATTCTACTTATATATATTATAGTCTTATGGTGACCTGTTCAGCTTAATGAATAAATGTTTAACTGAACATAGTATTTCATAATTATATTTGCTATGGTTCAATCTTGTGCACTACTTTTGTTTGTTTGAATACAGAACTTTATGGCATAATTATTTTAGTTAATAACTGAGAGTATGAAATTATTTTTAGAAGTTTTCCTTCACAAAGCTGATTTTGCAAAGCTGGGAGGTTATGATGGTGCTGTATATAATGCCAGTCAGACCACAGTTGGAATACTGTGGGCATTTCCAGTCATCATACTATAGAAAATATATGATTGTGTGAGAGAGGATAGAAGATGTTGTCTGGACTGGAGCATTATCAGCTTTGACAAAAGACAAGAATGGCTGTGGTTAATTTACTTAAAATAAAGAAAGCTGATGGATATTTGATTGAGGTGTACAATGTTCTGAGTGGCATAGTAGTGAGAAAGAAACTTACCCCCTTCATAGAAGGACAAATAACCAGGGTCAGAGTTTAAGGTAAGTAGGGTGTTGGTGGCTGAGTGTTAATCCAGATACCCAGGCAATGTTTTGAGGAGCTGGGTTTGAATCCCACCACAGGAGATGGTGAAATTTGAATTCAATGTAAATCTGGAATTAAGAATTAAGTCATCTAATGATGGCTGTTGATCCATTGTCAATGTTGGGAAAATAAACATCTGATTCACTGATGTCCTTTAGGGAAGAAAACTGTTAAATGCCCGAAATGTTGACTTCTCCACCTCATGATTCTGCCTGGCTTGCTGTGTTCTTCTAACCACCTGCCTGTCCTTACCTGGTCTGTCTTACTAGTGACTCCAGACCCACAGCAATGTGGTTGACTCTTTACTGTCCTCTGGGTACTTAGAGATGGGTAATAAATTCTGGTCTAGCCAGTGACACCCACATTCTGTGAATGAATAAAAAAAAAGAGGTTTATAGGGGATTTGAGGAATTTGTTTTTCACCCAGGGCATTGTAGGTGTCTGGACTCACAGACTGAAATGGATGCTGAAGCAGGAACCTCAGATGTTTAAGAAGTATTTAGATCAGTACTTGAAACATCCCAGCATGCAAGGCTATGAGCCAGGTGCTGGAAAATGGGATTAGAATAGATGGATGTTTGATGACCAGTGTGGACAGGATGGGCCGAAGAGCCTCTGTCTGTGCTGGAAAAGTCTCTATGGCAATACAATCAGCAAGTGATATGACAGCCCTCAGTGATTTCACAAAGATGTGGAGGTGCCGGTGTTGGACTGGGGTGGACAAAGTTAAAAATCACACAACACCAGGTTATAGTCCAACAGGTTTATTTGGAAGTACAGGCTTTTGCAGCGCTGCTCTTTCATCCGGTTGCTACTGACGAAAGAGCAGCTCTCCCAAAGCTTGGTACTTCCAAATAAACTGGTTGGACTATAGCCTGGTGTTGTGTGATTCCACAAAGGAACATAGTTGTGATTGTTTGAGGTCATTCATCTCAGTTCCAGGACATCTCTGCATGAGTTCCTCAGGATAATATATGAAATCCTGGAATTTCCTCCCACGTGGTGTGTCTACTTACCAGTCCAGTAAATGGACTGCAAGAAGGCAGGTTCAAGAAGGTAGCTCACCACCACCTTCTCGAGGGCAACAAAGGATGGATAATAAATACTGGCCGAGCCAGAAATGCCCATGTCCCACAAATGAATAGAAAAATGTTTATGTCACATAGCCTCATTCAATCACTTTTACTGATGCGTTGACACTTCTGACTCTCTCTGGTGGAAACAGCATTCACGTCCCCAGCTGGAGAGGTTGGCTGGGTCCTCAGTGTCCTTACAGACTTACTCACCTTTGATTTATTGAACCACATCTGCATTCTCAGGGGTGCCTTTTAATGGATTTGCAACTGCACCCCGGTCAATTACTCCTCCCATTTTCTGTAAGGGTTTGCCAGATAAGTCCCATTGGTATTCCTCAAAGATTCCAGCAGTTAGTCTTTAGATGCCCTGTCTTTTGGCAGTAGAAGCATATTTCCTGACCTCACTTTTCCTCTTAGCCACCACCTTTCCTGACCTCTGGAATCTCTCCACTGCCACTTGACTATCCCCATATTCCTGCTGTAAACATTGGTCCTATTTTTGAAATAAAACACATAGGTGACACAGGGTTATGATCATTGTCGTGGGAGAAGCCAGGAGAGGAAGAGAAAGATCACCAACCTTTACCCTAAGTGTTTCTTAACCTGGTCATGGAATTTCCCAATAGTTAAGTTACTCTAAATTCTGTTTACCTTTTGTTCATGTTTCAAATGGAGTGTTTAAATAAATTATGTTTTGCTTAAAGCCGAGTGGTTTGATTAGTTGCCTCACACCTTTAACTGGTTGGACTCTGGGACACTTGGACCAACCAACCCAACCACCCTGTAGCTCAACATTTCAATTCCCCCTCCCACTCCACCAAGGATATGCAGCTCTTTGGACTCCTCCATCGTCAGACCACAGCGAAACGACGGTTGGAGGAAGAACGCCTCATCTTCCGGCTAGGAACCCTCCAACCACAAGGGATGAACTCGGATTTCACCAGTTTCCTCATTTCCCCCCAGCCTGTCTCAGTCAAATCCATCAAATCCAGCACCGCCTTCCTAATCGAAATGTCGACTCTCCTGCTCCTCGGATGCTGCCTGGCCGGGTGTACTTTTCCAGCACCACATTTCCATCTCACACCTTTAACACCTACTTCACATCTGCCTTTAAAATAAGAAAAAGTTAGGGTCTAGGCTACCTTCTTAAAATGATTTTAGGTGGTCTGGCCTGGTCCATAACAGGTAGGAAAGACACCATCAAAATGTACTGTGAATGCTGTTTAAAAAGTAATCTTCGTAAGTCATTTGAATATGTAAGCAACAATGTTTATGATGAGCAGAGAGTCTGGGGCCGGCAGGGGGTTTTGTGGAAGGGCTCACGTGGTTGCACGTCAGTGAACATAAATAGCAGAGAGTGGGTGGAGTTAGGACAGATACCACTACACCAGACTATTACACTCTTGAATGAGAGAGAGAGAGAGAGAGACAGTCATATGTGCACATGGACATGAACATCTGAAGAAGACAGATTTGTCCTTGTCTAATATCATTATAATTGAATTGAATTGAATTGAATTTATTGACATGTGTACTGAGGAACAGTGAAAAGCTTTGTCTTGCGAGCAATGCAGGCAGATCACAGAGTTAAGTAGCATAGGTAAGTAAATAATAGGTAAACAGCGGCAAAAACAAAAACACAGGAACAGGCGAATGTTAAGAGTTTGTGAGTCCATTCAGTATTCTAACAACAGTAGGGTAGAAACTGTTTTGAAACCGGCTGGTGCGTGTGTTCAGGCTTCCGTACCTTCTCCTTGATGGTAGAGGTTGTAGAAAAACATTGCCAGGGTGGGATGGATCTTTGAGAATGCTGGCGGCCTTTCCTTGACAGTGGGCCTGCTGGATGGATTCTATAAGTTGGCCTTTGTGATTGTCTGGGCTGAGTTCACCACTCTCTGTAACCGTCTCTGATCTTGAATGGTACAGTTGCCACACCAGATGGTGATACATCCAGACAGAATACTCTCATTGACACACCTATAAAAATCGGCAAGGGTATTCACTGTCATGCCAAATTTCCTCACCTGCCTGAGGAAGAAGAGACATTGCTGGGCCTTTGTAACCAGTGCGTCCATATGAAGAGTCCAAGAAAGCTTGCTGTGGATGACCACTCCCAGGAGCTTGATACTTTCATTCCACCTCTGTGCTGTTAACGTGTAAGTGGGCATGAGTAACATCCTGCCTACTTCACATCTGCCTTTAAAATAAGAATAAGAGAGTCTGGGCTACCTTCTTAAAATATTTTTAGGGTCTGGCCTGGTCCATAACCAGTGGGAAAGACACCATCAAAATGTACAGTGAATGCTGTTAAAAAGTAAGCTTCGTAAGTCATTTGAATATGTAAGTAACAATGTTTGTGATGAGCAGAAAAGTTTGGAGGGGTGTGGGGTTGTTGTGTAAGGGCTCACATAGCTGCACATTGGTGACATAAATAGCAGAGAATAGGCAAAGTTAGGACAGATACCACTACATCGATTGAGTACACTCTTGAATGTGTGAGAGAGAGAGAGAGAGAGAGAAAGAGAGAGAGTCATATGTTCACATGGACGTGAACATCTGAAGAAGACAGATTTGTCCTTGTCTAATATCATTATAAGTTCAGAGCCTGGTATGTCTATGGTTACCATGTACAGCAGTATTTTGTTTTAACATATAATAAATAGTTTTAATAAGGGGTCTAAGCCTGAAGATAGTTTTGACTTTGCTTTCTCCTCAACTTTACAGAAGTTTATAAAATCATGAGGAGCATGGATAGGGGAAATAGACAAGATCTTTTCCCTGTGGTGAGGGAATCCAGAACCAGAGGACTTATCTTTAAGGTGAGAGGGGAAAGATTTAAAAGAGAAATAAGGGACAACGTTTTCACACAGAGGGTGGTGCGTGTATGCAATGAGCTGCCAGAGGAAATAGTGGAGGCTGGTACAATTACAACATTTAAAAGGTACCTGGATGGGTATATGAATAGGGAGGGTTTGGAGGGATCTGGGCCAATGCTGGCAAATGGGACTAGATTAGGTTAGGATATCTGGTCAGCATGGAGGATTTGGACTGAAGGGTATGTTTCCGTACTGTATTTATCTATGACTCAATGATTCTAGTTTGCCTCAAACAGAAATACATCCTGTGGCATCAGACCATGTGATGAAAGGGTCAGGAGGCAGGAGCACCATGGAAGCCTGGCCATGTGTGTTTACTTCTGAGCTCCGAGTCTGTTTTTGATGCCATCGTGTCAGCACAGTGGGCCAAATGGCCTCCATTTGTAATTCTGTTTGCTGGACAATGTTCACATTTGTGTTTGGGGCGTAATACTGAGCTTCAACCAGCGGATGGCAGTGTGGGACCTCCATGAAGTGTCTAAAATAATGTTTTGAGTTTTTGCTTTGAACTTGCACCTCATTGGAAACTGAATTTAACTTTTCTTTGAACAGAGTGGAAGGAGATCATGAGAGAAGTAGAATTACTTGAGCCGTTTGACTGCAGAAACTGTCGTACATGGATTTCTCCCTTTAGACTGGACTATTCTGACATTCTCCGATTTTAATAAGTCCATTCAGCCGTGACTGTCCATATCCTTTTTGCATCAAGTCCCAAACATCAATCACTCCTGAACTTGCTGAACCACAACGGTTTCCAATTAAGCAAAACCATGATTTTTAAAATTCTTTGTCTTTTCTTTACTATTCCTGAATATGGCCTTTTTGAATCTTGCTCAGAGTCAAAGAGATGTACAACATGGAAACAGACCCTTCAGTCCAATTCGTCCATGCCAACTAGATATCCCAACCTAATCTTGTCCCATTTGCCAGCACCTGGTCCATATCCCTCCAAACCCTTCCTATTCATATACCCATCCAAATGCCTTTTAAATGTTGTAAATGTACCAGCCTCCACCACTTCCTCTGGCAGCTCATTTCTCACCACCCTTTGCATGAAAACAATTGTCCCTCAGGTCCCTTTTATAGCTTTCTCCTCTCACCCTAAACCTATGCCCTCCAGTTCTGGACTCCTCCACTCCAGGGAAAAGACTTTGTCTATTTATCCGATCCATGCCCCTCATAATTTAAAAAACCTCTATAAGGTCACCCCTCAGCCTCCGACACACCAGGGAAAACAGCCCCAGTCTATTCAACCTCTCCCTATAGCTCAAATCCTCCAACCCTGGCAACATCCTTGTCAATCCTTTCTGAACCCATACAAGACTCACTACATACTTCCGATAGGAAGGAGACCAGAATTGCATGCAATATTCCAACAGTGGCCAAATCAATGTCCTGTACAGCTGCAACATGACCTCCCAACTCCTATACTCAATGCTCTGTCCAATAAAGGAAAGCATACCAAATGCTGCCTTCACTATCCTATCTACCTGCAACTCCACTTTCAAGGAACTATGAACTGCACTCCAAGGTCTCTGTTCAGCAACACTCCCCGGGACCTGATTATTAAATGTAATGCAGCACCTCACATTGATCTAAATTAAACTCCTTCTGCCACTCCTCAGCCCATTGGCCCATCTGATCAAGATCCCATTGTACTCTGAAGTAACCTTCCTTGCTATGCACTACACCTCCAATTTTGGTGTCATCTGCAAACTCACTAACTATGCCTCCTATGTTCACATCTAAATCATTTATATAAATGACAAAAAGCAGTGGACTCAGCACCGGTCCTTGTGGCACTCCACTGGTCACAGGCCTCCAGCACCGGTCCTTGTGGCACTCCACTGGTCACAGGCCTCCAAACTGAAAAACAACCTTCCACCACCACCCTCTGTCTTCTACCTTTGACACAGTTCTGTATCCAAATGGCTAGTTCTCCCTGTGCTCCATGAGATCTAACCTTGCTGACCAGTCTCCCCGGGGAACCTTACAAAAGCCTTACTGAAGTCCATATGATCACATCCATTGCTCTGCCTTCATCAATCCTCTTTGATACTTCTTTAAAAAACCCAATCAAGTTAGTGAGACATGATGTCCCATGCACAAAGCTATGCTGACTATCTCTAATCAGTCCTTGACTTTCCAAATACATGTACATCTTGTCCCTCAGGATTCCCTCCAACAACTTGCCCACCACAGATGCCAGGCTCACTGGTCTATAGTTCCCTGGATTTTCCTTACCACCTTTCCTAAACAATAGCACTACGTTAGCCAACCTCCAGTCTTCCAGCACCTTACCTGTGACTATCGATGATACAAATATCTCAGCAAGAGGCCCAGCAATCACTTCCCTAGCTTCCCACAGAGTTCTAAAGTACACCTGATTTAGTCCTTGGGATTTATACACCTTTATGCATTTTAAGACATCCAGCACCTCCTCCTCTGTAATATGGACATTTTTCAAGATGTCACCATCTATTTGCCCGCATTCTATATCTTCCATGTCCTACTCCACTGGTGCAAAATACTCGTTTAGTATCTCCCCCATCTCCTGCAGTTCCAGACATAGGCCGCTTTGCTGATCTTTGAGGGGTCCTATTCTCTCCCTAGTTACCCTTTTGTCCTTAATGTATTTATAGAATCCCTTTGGATTCTCCTTAATTCTATTTGCCAAAGCGATCTCATGCCCCCTTTTGCCCTCCTCATTTCCCTCTTAAGTATACTCCTACTTCCTTTATACTCTTCTAAGGATTCACATGATCTCTGCAGGCTATACCTGACATATGCTTCCTTCTTTTTCTTAACCAAAGTCTTAATTTCCCTAGTCATCCAGCATTCTCTACACCAACCAGCCTTTCCTTTTACCCTAACAGGAATATACTGTCCCTGTGCTCTCGTTGTCTCATTTCTGAAGGCTTCCAATTTTCCAGCCATCCCTTTACTTGCAAACATCTGCCTCCAATGAACTTTTGAAAGTTCTTTCTAATGCCGTCAAAATTCATCTTCCTCCAATTTAGAACTTCAACTTTTAGATCTAGTCTATCCTTTTCCATCACTATTTTAAAACGAATAGAATTATGTTTGCTGGCCCCAAAGTGTTCCCCCACTGACACCTCAGTCACCTGCTCTGCCTTATCTCCCAAGAGTAGGTCAAGTTTTGCACCCTCTCTAGTAGGTACATCCACATACTGAATCAGAAAATTTTCTTGTACGCACTTAACAAATTCCTCTCCATCTAACCCTTAACACTATGGCAGTCCCAGTTTATGTTTGAAAATTAAAAATCGCCCTGCTATAATTACCCTGTTATTCTTACAGATAACTGAGATCTCCTTACAAATTTGTTTCTCAATTGACTATTGCAGGTCTATAATACAATCCTAATAAGGTGATCATCCCTTTCTTATTTCTCAGTTCCACCCAAATAACTTTCCTGGATGTATTCCCAGGAATATCTTCCTTAAGTACAGCAGTCACGTTTATCAAAAATGCAACTCCCCCTCCTCTCTTGCCCCACTTTCTATCCTTCCTATAGGATTTATATCCTGGAACATTAAGCTGCCAGTCCTGTCCATGTCTCTGTAATTGCTATGATATCCCAGTCCCATGTTCCTAACCATGCTCTGAGTTCATCTGCCTTCCCTGTTATGTCTCTTGTTTTGAAATAAATGCAATTCAATTTATCAGTCCTACCTTGTTCTCTGATTAGATTACTTACAGTGTGGAAACAGGCCCTTCGGCCCAACAAGTCCACACCGACCTGCCGTAGTGCAACCCACCCAGACCCATTCCCCTACATTTATCCCTTCACCTAACACTAGGGGCAATTTAGCATGGCCAATTCACCTCACCTGCACATTTTTGGACTGTGGGAGGAAACCGGAGCACCCGGAGGAAACCCACGCAGACACGGGGAGAATGTGCAAACTCCACACAGTCAGTCACCTGAGGCGGGAAATGAACCGGGTCTCTGGTGCTATGAGGCAGCAGTGCTAACCACTGTGCCACCGTGCCACCCACACTGCTTTGTTCCTGCCTGCCCTGACTGTTTGACTCGCTTGTTTTCCCAACTGTACCAGTCTCAGATTGATCTCTTTCCTCACTAGTTCCCTGGGTTCCACCTCCCCACCTTATTAGTTTAAACCTCCCGAGCAGCTCCAGCAAATCCTCCTGCCAGAATAGAACATAGAACATAGAATATAGAACATCACAGTGCGTTATAGGCCCCTCAGCCCTCAATGTTGTGCCGAACTGTGGAACCAATCTGAAGCCCATTCAACCTAAACTATTCCATTTTCATCCATACGTTTATCCAATGACCATTGAAATGCCCTTAAAGTTGATGAGTCTACTACTGTTGCAGGCAGACTGTTCCACGCCCCTACTACACTCTGAGTAAAGAAACTACCTCCGACATCTGTTCTACATCTATCGTCCCTCAATTTAAAGCTATGTCCCCTCGTGCTAGCCATCACTATCCAAGGAAAAAGACTCTCACTGTCCACCCTATCTAAACCTCCAATTATCTTATGTGTCTCAATTAAGTCGCCTCTCAACTTTCTTCTCTCTAATGAAAACAGCCTCAAGTCCCTGAGCCTTTCCTCCTATGATCTTCCCTCCTTACCAGGCAACATCCTGGTAAATCTCCTCTGAACCCTCTCCAAAGCTTCCACATCCTTCCTATAACACGGTGACCAGAACTGCATGCAATACTCCAAGTGTGGCTGTTCCAGAGTTTTGTACAGCTGTAACATGACCTCATAGTTCCGAAACTCAATCCCTCTACCAATAAAAGCCAGTACACCATATGGCTTCTTAACAACCCTATCAACCTGGGTGGCAAATTTCAGGGATTTATGCACATGGACACTAAGATCTCTCTGCTCATCTACATGACCAAGAATCTTACCATTAGCCCAGTACTCTTTATTCCTGTTACTCCTTCCAAGTGAATCACCTCACACTTTTCCACATTAAACTCCAATTGTCCAGCTCTGCAGCTTAACTATGTCCCTCTGTAACCTGCACCTTCCTTCTGCACGATCCACAACTCCACCGACCTTAGTATCATCCACAAATTTACTAATCCCATCCTTGTATGACCTCATCCAGTAATTTATAAAAATGACAAACAGCAGTGGCCCCAAAACAGATCCTTGCAGTACACCACAAGTAACTGAACTCCAGGATGAGCATTTCCCATCAACCACCACCCTCTATCTTCTTTCAGCTAGCCAATTTCTGATCTAAACCACCAAATCACCCTCAATCCCATGTCTTCGCATTTTGTGCAATAGCCTACCGTGAGGAACCTTATCAAACATCTTACTGAAATCCATATACACCACATCAATCACTTTATCCTCATTCATCTGTTTGGTGATCTTCTCAAAGGACTCAATAAGGTTTGTGAGGCTCCCACAATCCAAAGATGTGCAGCTCAGGTGAATTGGCCATGCTAAATTGCCCACAGTGTTAGGTAAGGGGTAAATGTAGGGGTATGGGTGGGTTGCGCTTCGGCGGGGCGGTGTGGACTTGTTGGGCCGAAGGGCCTGTTTCCACACTGTAATGTAATATAATCTAATCTATGACCAAAGTAAGGCTCACTAGTCTATAATTGCCAGGGTTGTCTCTACTCCCCTTCTTGAACACAGGGAAACATTTTCTATCCTCCAGTCTTCTGGAGGATAGAAAATGACGACAATGACGACATAAAGATCAAAGCCAAAGGTTCTGCAATCTCTTCCTGGTTTCACAGAGAATCCTAGGATAAATCCCATCTAATCCAGGGGACTTATCTATTTTTACACTTTCCAGAATTGCTAACATCTTCTCTTTGCGAACCTTAACCCCATCTAGTCTAATAGCCTATATCTCAGTATTCTCCTCGACCACATTGTCTTTTTCCTGTGTAAATACTGATGAAAAATATTCATTTAGCGCTTCTCCTATCTCCTTGGACTCCAAGCACAACTTCCCACTACTATCCTTGATTGGCCTTAATCTTACTCTAGTCATTCTTTTATTCCTGACATACCAAAGAAAGCTTTAGGGTTTTCCTTAATTCTACCTGCCAGCGACTTCTCATGTCCCCTCCTGGCCCTTCTTAGCTCTCTCTGTAGGTCCTTCCTGGCTAATTTGTAACTCTCAATCGCCCCAACCGAGTCTTTACATCTCATCCTAACATAAGCCTTCTTCCTCTTGTCAAGAGATTCAACTTTTTTTGTAAACCCTCGCTTGGCCACTTCCACCCTGCCTGACAGACACATACTTATCAAGGACACACAGTAGCTGTTCCTTGAATAAACTCCACATTTCAATCATGCCCATCCCCTTCCCCAACCTATGCATCCTAAATCCTGGCTAAATGCATCATAATTCCCTATCGCCCAGCTACAAGTTTTACCCTGCACTATATACTTATCCCTTTCCATCACTAAAGTAAACATAACCAAATTGTGGTCACTATCATTAAAGTGCTCACCTACCTCCAAATCTAATATCTGGACTAGTTTTTTTCCCCGGTACAAAATTGAATGTGGCCTCGTTCGTTTTTGACCTGTCTACATACCGTGTCAGGAAACCCTCCTGCACACATTGGACAAAAACTGACCCTTGCCTTACCTTCTGTATTTTCTTCTGCCACCATAATACTGTCCTTGACTAACAATGCCACACTTCTCCCTCTTTTACCACCTTCCCTATTCTTACTGAAACATCTAAATCCCAGAACCTGCAACAACCATTCCTGTCCCTGCTCTATCCATGTCTCTGAAATGGCCACAACACCGAAGTTCCAGGTACCAACCCATGCCACAAGTTCACCCACCATATTTTGGATGCTCCTGGCATTGAAGTAGATGCAATTCAAACCACCTTCTGGCTTGCCAGTGCACTTCTGTGATCTCGAAACCTTATTTCTGACGTCATTACTCTCAATCTCGTGGACACAGAGCTACCATTTAGGTTCCCATCCCCCTCCCGAAGAGCATTAGCAAATATCCCCCCGGGGATATTGGTACCCCTCTGGTTCAGGTGTAGACCATCCTGTTTGTAGAGGTCCCATCTACCTCGGAATGAGCCCAAATTATCTAGGAATCCAAAACCCTCCCTCCTGCACCATCCCTGTAGCCATGTGTTCAATGCCTCTCTCACCCTATCTCTCACCTCATTAGCATGTGGCACAGTTAACAAGCAAGAGATAACAACTCTGGCTAACCGATCGAAGTCGGAGAGTGGTGGTAGATGGTAAATATTCAGCCTGGAGCCCAGTTACAAGTGGAGTTCCGCAGGGATCAGTTCTGGGTCCTTTGCTGTTTGTAATTTTTATTAATGACTTGGAAGAGAGAGTCGAAGGGTGGGTCAGTAAATGCAACTTTTCTCCCTTCCGAGAACTGCCATCCACCACACCCCCTAGCTCCTGTGAATTCCTTTTCGCCTCTAACTGCTGCTCCAACTGTTCCATGTAATTTTTTTTAGATTAGATTACAATGTGGAAACAAGCCCTTCGGCCCAACAAGTCCACACTGACCCGCTGTAGCGCAACCCACACAGACCCATTCCCGTACATTTATCCCTTTACCTAACACTACGGGCAATTTAACATGGCCAATTCACCTAACCTGCACATTTTTGGACTGTGGGAGGAAACCGGAGCACCCGGGGGAAACCACGCAGACACAGGGAGAATGTGCAAACTCCACACAGTCAGTCAGTCAGTCGCCTGAGGCGGGAATTGAACTCGGGTCTCTGGCACTGTGAGGTTCTGTGCCACCGTGCCACCCAATCTGATAGGATTCACAACCAAAGACACTTCCTGCAGTCACGATCATCAGTCATATGAAAACTCTCCTTCAACTCCCACATCTGGCAGGAAGAGCACATCACTTTACTAAAGGCCAGCTTTGATCCTTCACAATCTACAGTCCCAGAAAATAGCACCATCTTATTGCTTTAAAAAAACACTGCTCCGGGCTAACTTAGTATTTATATTTTATATTTTTTAAATTTAATAAGAGACAGATCTCATCAAGAAAGAACCCACTCTACTCACTATTGTAGATTTACAGCAAGGTTACACTCAAAAACTATATACTTATCTGGTCTTATGCTATGAGCTCTTCCTCTAAGGTCAGCTGTGCATTTCGCTGTCTGTTAATTTTTCCTAGATGCACTCCGAGGTCTAGAGATACTTGACTCAACCAGCAAAGACAGTAACTGTGCAGATTCATTGCTGCGTCAGACAGCAGTATCGGTCTCTCTCTGACCATGTGGTCACTGCCTTTGTCTGTCTTCCTCCTTTTAAAAGTGCCATTGTTTTGATCTTTTATCCCCCAAAGTTCCAAAACAATGCAACAGCATATAAAACAATAATTGCTGCTCCTGCAATTTGAGGAAATTACTTCCAACAACTAAAATATCTCAAAAAATGGGCAGCTTTTACAGCCATAATAATTTTCCATCCTCCATTTTGGATTACCCAGAATCCTCAATTTAAAAATAAATGAAGGAGCAGCACTCCAAAAGCTAGTACTTCCAAATAAATCTTTTGGACAATAACCTGTTGTTGTGTGATTTTTAAAATCAAAACACACCATTTTAACGGCAAAGTCGGAATATTCTGCCGTTAATTTCAAGTTTGAAATAGTTGGTTGAAAGTGGATGAGGTAAAAGACTCCCTAGCTTGGTTCTCATTGTACTCATATCACAAACTGATTGGGCTGCATAGTTATTAAATGGGAGCACAATCATTCTGGCTTGGATATTAAAGATGGTCAGAGAGGTCTGATTTAATCCCTTGCAAGTTATGCAGTACTGCGCCTCCCCAGCTCCTCTATCTCACACTGATAAACTGCAGAGCTGTCGGAGATGTAGGACATTCAGCCCACTGTGTCTGCTCTGTTCTTCAATTAGATCATGCATGATGTAATCATCCTCCACTTTCCTTACTTTTCCCCCTAAACTTTAGTTCTCTTAATGGTTAAAAATCTGCCAGTCTCAGGCTTGAATTTACGTAATGAGCCACCCTCAAAAGTCCTCTGAAGTGAAGAATTCCAAATACTCACTACTCCTCTGAAAGAAGACATTCATAGAGCCATACAACCCAGAGGCAGACCCTTCCAACTCGTCAATGCTGACCAAGTTCCTAAATTAACTAGTCTCATTTGCCTGGATTTGGCCCATAACCCTCTAAACCTTTCCTATTCATGTACCAGTCCAAATGTCTTTTAAATGTTGTAATTGTACCAGCCTCTACCACTTCCTCTGGCAGCTCATTTCATAAACATACCATCCCCTGCATGAAAACATTGCCCCTCAGGTCCTTTTTAAATCTTTGCCCTCTTGCCCCAAACCTATAGTTTTGGATTCCCCTACCTTAGGGAAAAGACCTTGGCTATTCACCTTATCTGTGCCTCCTATCATTTTATAAACCTCTATAAGGTCATCCCGCAAACTCATATGCTCCATGGAAAAAAGTCCCAGCTTATCCAGTCTGCCGTCATAACTCAAACCTTCCAGTCCCGGTAACATCCATGTAAATCTTTTCTGCACACTTTCCAGTTTAATTACATCCTGCCTATAGAAAGCTGACTGGAACTGTACAGCAAAAGTGGCCTCACCAATTTCCTGTACAGCCACAACATGACGTCCCAACTCATGCCCTGACCAATGAAGGCAAACATGCCAAATGTCTCCTTCACCACCCTGTCTACCTGTGACACCATTTTCAAGGAACTGTCTACCTGAGTCTCAAGGTGTCTCTATTCAACAACACTTTCCATGGCCCTACCATTAACTGTGTAAGTCCTGCCCTGTTTTTCCGTGATGTATAATGCTACGACTCTAAAATGCAACACCTCACATTTACTAAAGTAAACTCCATCTGCTACTTCCTCGGCCCTTTGGCCCAGCTGATCAAGATCCTGTTGTACTCTTAGATAACCTTCTTCACTGTCCATTATATCACCAATTTTGGTGTCATCCACAAACCTCATCTCAGTTTTAAATTACTCTGAGATTATGCCCTCAATGCAGGTCAAAATACCTTTGTCATGCTGCCCCTTTCTCTTGATCCCTGACAATCACATGATCAATTTAGATGCACTGATAGAAACATAGAAATTAAGAGCAGGATTAAGCCATTTGGCCCTTCGAGCCTGCTCCACAATTCAATATGGCTGGTCATCCAATCCAATATCCTGTGTCTGCTTTCTTCCCGTATCCCCTTGATCTCTTTAAGCCACAACAGTTATATATTCCTCCTTCTTGAAAACATAATGCTTTGGCTTCAACTGCTTTCTGTTGTGGAGCGTTCCGCAGGTTTTGGGTGAAGCCATTTCTCTTTATCTCAGTCCTAAATAGCACGGTCTCTATCCTTAGACTTAGGATCTGAACTCCCCAGATACTGGGAACATCCTTCCCGCCTTTACTATGTCTCATTCCTAATCACATTTTATACTTGTCTATGAGATCACACTTCATTCTTCTGAAGTGAACACAATCCTAACCAACTCAATCTCTCTTCACACTTCATTCTTCTGAAGTGAACACAATCCTAACCAACTCAATCTCTCTCAGGTATCAGTCTGAGAAACATTCATTGCGTTCCCTCTATAGACAGAATATCCTACCTCAGATAAGGAGTTCAAACCTGCACGCAATCTATTTTCTGAATTTTGATCTTGTCTAATATCCACAATTGATTACTAAATTGAAGTGTGCCTATATCAAGACAGTAATAAAAATAAGCACACATATTTTTTAAAATTTCCTTTTCGAAAGGAATGACTCTCCAAAAATCCAATGTTAAGAATATTCCCTTACTCCTTGTTATCTATAAAATATATTGTATTGAAATGCATGTAGTATACTTTTAACTTCTACCTTACTTACAAACTAGAAGCATAAAGGGCTGAGTTAAATGAATCTGTCTCAGTTTTATATCTCATTATCAATGAGAGACCTGTTAGAAGTGGATGTCAGAAGAGAAAAATAAAGCAGCAGTTTGAAAGGTGCTGAAGCAATTACTGAAAGTTGACAGTTATTTTATTGTAGTAAAAGACAGACTGCAAACTTAAAAGAGTCAGCTGAGCCCACATGTAGTGAGCTGTTCCACTTGTAGCAATGATATTGGCTCAAAGGACCAAATGGCTTACTCCTGCTCCTGGTTTCTATGTTTCTATGAATGAGGCTACTTCACCTCAGATTGCCTCAGAGTCTGAAGAAATTAGAAATACAAAGCCCAATGATCCTGGTCTCTAAGGGTATGAGGTCTCATTCTGGATACAGAAGGACATTCAGAGTGTCAACATTGGAGTGGGCAATTGGGCCATGGTCGTGCAATGAAGAACAAAATTAGACATTGTTCAAAGTGCTAACTGCGCTCATGATGAAAAATACCATTGTGGCAAATACACACTCCAACAATCATAGAGTCATAGAGATGTACAGCACGGAAACAGACCCTTCAGTCCACCCCGTCCATGCCGACCAGATATCCCAACCCAATCTAGTCCCACCTGCTAGCACCCGGCCCATATCTCTCCAAACCCTTCCTATTCATATACCCATCCAGATGCCTTTTAAATGTTGCAATTGTACCAGCCTCCACCACTTCCTCTGGCAACTCATTTCATACATGCACCACCTTCTGAGTGAAAACGTTGCCTCTTAGGTCTCTTTTATATCTTTCCCCTCTCACTCTAAGCCTATGCCTGCTAGTTCTGGACTCCCCTATCCAAGGGAAAAGACTTTGTCTATCTACAAGAACAAGGGCAGCAGGTACATGGGAAAAGCACCACCTTCAATTTCCCCTCCAAGCCACTCACCATCCTGACTTGGAAATATATCATCATTCCTTCACTGTCACTGGGTCAAAATCCTGGGTCAAAATCTCTCTGAGACATCTGCAATTTTCCTATAATGTGGCACCTGAAATTAATGTTACGTTAATATTGGAAATGTATTGCCCATCCTTCACTGTCACTGGGTCAAAATGATCAAATTCCCTCCCTTATGGCGTTGTGGGTCAACCCACAGCGCATGGACTACAATACTTCAAGAAGGCAGCTCAAGGGCAGCTGGAGAAGGGCAATAAATGCTGGCCCAGCCAGTGCTGCCCACATCCAATAAATGAATTTAAAAAAAGGTGTGCTTCTTATTTTATCTGCAAATCTCATCAACTGCACTGGTAAGTGATAGGTTTAATGTCTGATGAAACCCAGTTTGGATTCAATGTCATTAGAACGCTGAGGATTGTGGGAATGCCCAGATAAAGGCTACGTTAGCCGTAACTGAGAGTCATGGCTCAATTACCAATGCTTTTACCCAACTTCAAACATATCACAGTGATTTAAAAAAGTGATACCAGCAGAGAATCCTGCAGGTAATGGAGGAAATTGAGTTTGGGTTTGTGGTGGAGATTTAGAATCATTGGCTCGATCAGATCTGCAAAACCAACAAGAGCCCACAGGTTGCACAGATAACCTTCAGCGCACGTCGTCATTTTTTACACATCATTCCCTCACTTCTCACGAACAACTCCGGAAGGTTTTGACAAAATCGAATTCAAAGCAAAGGAAAACTTGCCTGATGTCTGTATAGTGCATTGATAAAAAGGAAAAAAAATGAGAAAGAAAACATTCAATGTACTTAATGCGGATGAAAGAGCATCTCCAAGAGATAGGTTTCAAGTGAAATCCTTTATTCTTGTGATAACTGCACTCAAAAAAATAAGCAATTACATGTGAAAATGTGACAAACGTTTTCTTTTCATTTTTGTTGGGTTTCGGAACCTTGGCTGAACAACTGCGTGAAACTTCTGATGAAAGATTATCCTGACGATGTTGATCTTTACCTTGTTGGAGAAATAAAGCTTTTCCATCAGAATATCAAGGAAATGTATGCAGAAAAAAAGGGCACACAGGCCATCAGGACTGTATCGAGTCATCGTCCAAGCTGAGATTCAGTCAGCTTTCCCCAGTTGTTGAAGCATTACTGCAGCAATTTCTGAGTTTGAAGGGACGAAACTGCTCAAGAGAAAGGTCATTTTCACAGCTGAAAAGCTGACCGGAGTAAAATGTGGAAACAAAGCTGCAGTGATAACTAATCCTAAAGCATTACGTGCATAGGAAGTGATCAACTCTCCGGCTTACCATTTAAGGACATCAGTAAAGGTGCCGTCTTAAAGTCCTGAATGAAAATGTTGAATATTTTATACCGGTTGTAGTACAGCTCCCATTTAGAGATGGGAGAATAAGACATCGGAGCTGAAGTAAGGTATTGATTCATCAAGTCTGATCCACCATTCAAAGGGATTATGGCTGATGTGATAGAACATTACAGCGCAGTACAGGCTCTTCAGCCCTCGATGTTGCGCCGACCTATGAAACCAATCTGAAGCCCCTCTAACCTACACTATTCCATTCTCCTCCATATGTTTATCCACTGACCATTTAAATGCCCTTAAGGTTGCCGAGTCTACTACTGTTGCAGGCAGGGCATTCCACGCCCTTACTACTCTTTGAGTAAAGAACCTACCTCTGGCATCTGTCCTAAATCTATCACCCCTCAATTTAAAGCTATGTCCTCTCCTGCTAGCTATCACCATCTGAAGAAAAAGGATCTCACTGTCCACCCTATCTAATTCTCTGATCATCTTGTATGTCTCTATCAGGTCACCTCTCAACTTTCTCTTTCGTGAAAAAAGCCTCAAATCCTCAGCCTTTCCTCAGAAGACTTTCCCTTCCTACCAGGCCACATCCTGGTAAATCTCCTCTGCAACCTTTGCAATGTTTCCACATCCTTCCTATAATGTGGCGACTACAACTGTACATAATCCTTAACTCCACTTTTCTGCTTTTTTTTAGTCAATGCTAATTGGCTTTCTCATTCACAGGATTTAGGCACCACTAGCTAGATCAGCATTTATTACCCATCCGTAATTGTTCAGAGAGCAGTTAAGAGTCAACCACATTGCTGTAGATTACTGGAATACAAGCCCATTATTTAGCTAAATATAAGAAGGATCATTGAAATATGTAGGAAGCAAATTCTTTACTTTTTTCCATTCCTGTTTGAATGGCCTCCTTCTGTACCATACTGACTGCCAGGCTCAGGACCTTACAATGTCAATGACATTACTGTAAGTCTGGAGTCATATGTAGGCCAGGCCAATTAAGGATGACAGATTTCCTTCCCCAAAGGATGTAGGGTCATAGGCTCATAAAGCTGTACAGCACGGAAACAGACTCTTTGGTCCAATTCATCCACACCGACCAGACATCCTAAATTAATCCAATCCCATTTGCCAGCATTTTGCCCATATCCCTTTAAACCCTTCCTATTTATATACCATCCCAATGCCTTTTAAATGTTGCCATCGTACCAGCCTCCACCTTATAGTCTGACAGCTCATTCCATACACGCAACACCCTCTGTGTAAAAAGGTTGCCCCTTTTAGATCTTTCCCTTCTCACTAATGAACCAAACAGGTTTTTCCAACAATCAACAATGATTTCAGAGTCATCATTAGATACTTTATTCCAGATATCTATTGAATTCAAATTCCACCATCTGCCATGGCAGGATTCAAAACCAGGTCCCCAGAACATTACCATTAATATTCTAACAATAATATCACTCGGCCATCACCTTACTAATGATCTATACAATTTCTCATTTTGCTATTGATCAGAATTTTTCATACATGCTGATTCAGAAACTATAACATATTTTCACTTGAATATATATCATGATGCAAGTAGACTTATTGTATGATAAATGTTTTAGTGGGATTATTAGTTTTTAGTTGCACCATAAGCCAAGGAAACACACAATTATAAAGCTCCTATTTTAATTGTCTTACAGAAACACAATTCTCGTTCGGTAATGCTTTGGGGTTTCCTCTAAGGCTTGAGATAGCTTAAGCCCTCAGGATATCACAATCCAGCCCTGCTGTGATCGCTATAATGGGTCTCAGGTTAGACTGAAGTTATTAGTCTAAGAGCCTTAGGCACCTTCCACAGCCTGACATTCTGACTTTTACCAAGTTGTGGTAACATTTTTCTGACAGCCATGCTGAGATTGCCCATCAGAGGGAGCCAGTGCACAATGAAACCATGACCTGGCAAAATGAAACATTGCAGATGCTGGAAATCTGCAACAAACACAGAGAATGCTGGAGAAACTCAGCAGGTCTGGCAGTATCTGTGGAGAGAGAAACCCAGTTGGTGTTTTGCGTAGAATTTAGCTCTTCTTCTGTAATCTTTCAGAAAACCTTCTGGAAAGAAGTTAGGAAACAATTCACACAAGAATGACTGTACGATACTGTAAGACGTAAGAGCAGAACGAGGTCATTCAGCCCATTAAGTCTGCTTCGCCATTCAATGAGAGCATGACTGAGTTCTCAAGTCCACTTTCTTGCCTTTGCCCCATAATCTTTGATTCATGAGGGCAATGATAGGGTAAAGAGACAAGGTCTTTTCCCTGGGGTGGGGGAGTCCAAAACTAGAGGGCTTAGGTTTAAGGTGAGAGGGGAAAGATTTAAAAGAGACCTAAGAGGTAACGTTTTCATGCAGAGGGTGGTGCATGTATGGAATGAGCTGCCAGAGAAAGTGATGGAAGCTGGTACAATTACAACATTTAAGAGGCAACTAGTCGGGTATATGAATAAGAAGGTTTAGAGGGATATGGGCCACGTGCTGGCAAATGGGACTAGATTCATTTAGGATATCTGGTCGGCATGGATGAGTTGGACTGAAGAGTCTGTTTCATGCTGTACATCTCTATGACTATGACTCTATGATTAAAGATCTATTCCAGTCTTGAAAATATTAACAACCCAGTCTCAACAGCACTCCATGATAAAGATTCATCATTCTTGGAGAGAAGAAACTCCTCCTATTCTCTGACTTAAATTGTTGACTCTATTTTGTATGAGATTATGCCATCTGGTCATAGACACTCCTACAGTCCCCTATATATTTCACTCATTCTTACTATCTCTAATGAGTCCAGGCCCGATCTACTCAACCTCTCTGCATTAGAGAGTCCCTCCACACCTGGTATCAGCTGAGTGCACTTTCTCTGGGCTGCAAACAATGACAGATAAGGGGACCAAGGAAAAATGTCTACTGACACCTTAAAACCCTCTCAGTACAAGTCTTTCTGTTATAACATGCTTTGTCCACGCAAACATGATATAATGTGATTGATGAATTGGGGATACTGTTTCTCCAGTGCAAACTTTGAAAACGTATGTTGGCTGTGACAGGATTACAGTGCCAACACTTTAAGCGCTGTTTCTAAAGTGCAATTTTTCTATAATATGGGGTTTCACAAGAACGCAACCATTACGTTATAGAAGAACTGACTGTATGTAAGTGAAAAATCTTATGTGCAGTATCCCCCTCTTCCCTCTAGTAATGTGAGTGACATCATTCTGTCCCGCCCACTACAGGTATTGTGTCTATTTGGGCGCTGCCATGTTTTTTTACTGGCAGGATGTTTCACAAAGTGTGCAAGTGCAGAATCTCTGAAGTACACAATGTGACCCTCAGGGAAGTGTCAGGAGATGTCTGAATGAAAACAGTATTCCAGCTGTCGCCTAACTAATACCTTGAGTAGTTTCAGCAGAATGTCACTATTTTGTTACTCCATTCCCTTTGAAATAATGGACAACTTTCCATTTGCCTTCCCTATTACCTGCTGAACCTGGATGCTAGCATTTTCATCAAAGAATTCCCACATTGTGGAAACAGGCCATTCAGTCCATCGAGTCCACATCAACCCACCAAAGTGGCATAGCACACAGACTCACCTCTCTTACCCTATCCCTGTAATCCTGCACTTTCCATGACTAATCCACCTAGCCTGCATATCCTTGGACGATGTGGGAAATTTTCTCTGGCCAATCCACCTAATCTGCACATCTTTGGACTCTGGGAGGAAAGAGCTGAAAAATGTGTTGCTGGAAAAATGCAACAGGTCAGGCAGCATCCAAAGAGCAGGAGAATCGACGTTTCGGGCATAAGCCCTTCTTCAGGAATTTCCTAAAGAAGGGCTTCTGCCCAAAACGTCAATTCTCCTGCTCCTCAGATGCTGCCTGACCTGCTGCATTTTTCCAGCAACACATTTTTCAGCTCTGATCTCCAGCATCTGCAGTCCTCACTTTTTCCACTCTGGGAGGAAACCAGAGCACCTGGAGGAAACCTACACAGACACAGGGAGAATGTGCAAACTCCATACAGTCGCCCCAGGCTGAAATCAAACCCAGGTCCATGATGTGCTAAACACTGATCAACTATGCTGCCATGGTAGCCTTATCTTCTCCTCATGCCTGAAACCTGTTAGATTCAAGTCAAAGTCAGAAAGACGTGTCCGATGAATGTGAACAAATCAATTGAAAGTCAAAAGCAAAATCAGTCCCTGTTAGAGAAGATTTCCCCTCTGTGTCAGGCCAAGATGGAACAAAGTTTTTCTGCAATTTCTGAAAGTTTAAGACAAGAATGATGATACTTTATTAGTAGTAGAAAACCACTAGCTAATTTAGATTTGTAAATAAACAGAAAACAGGAGATGTATAGACATGGTATGGAAGTTTGAACATTATGTAAATGTGATGTAAGATGCGTGAGTCAGCTATATCAATGTCATTTATTTTAAAGTTTGAACTTTGAACTTGTGGTAGATGTGTGATAAGGTTTAACAGTCAGCTTGTCAATCTTATTGGAGCCATGTTTTCAAAGTAGCATGTGCCAAAGAGAAGGTGACTGAGGCTCTCCTCGAGTGGTAATAGGAATTTATTTGTATTTGGAGATTTTTAAAAGAGGAGAGGGTCAAAAATAAAGGTGTTAGCTTGACTTTGGTTTGGAAGAATTGATTTTCTTTGTTTGGAAAAACTTGGAAAACCTTTGGGATTCGGTATGTAGCAGACATGGCTGAATTCAGATGTAGGAACAGTTTCTCCTAGAGAAAGGAGTTAGTTCAGAAGGTTTAGGAAACAGGTTCCATTAGCGCAGGCATTTTAATTTGATGATTCCTGACCAGAGGTGTTAATTGGGGTTATTAAACGCAGAGAAAACTTAAACTCTGTTAGATGAGTATCAACTTCTCAAGACCAGGAGTTGAAAGAAACAATTAAGTCAAACCTCATGATGGGATCGAAAAGCAAACTCTCTCTCTCTTTTTTATTTGAATAGTGAAAAGTGATGGTGTTGGAAGTGATGGGATTTTATTGCATTGTGTTTCAGAATATTTCAAATTGTGTTACACATAAATTACTTGGTCTGTTCTATTTTATCTCTGTTTCATTTGTGTAATAAATTTCTACTTTCATTTTAAAACAATATTGCCTTGTGTGCTTATTTTTCAGTGTAATACAGTTACTAAATAAAATAAAAAAGATCTATCAAGTCATACTTTAGACTTGGATTTGACAAACATAATAGTAACATCGCTAGGCTTTTAAGAGTAATTCATGCACAAAAGAGGGATGTGTGTAATATGCCCTCTTGTGGCCATTTGTATATATACCAGATCAACACAGTTTTAGTTCACTGTTGACAATTTATGTGTCACCCAATTTTTAGTCTACCTACAAAGATATTACAGGTTACGTCAAGAATGAACTAGATAAGCTAATTACTCCGGTGGCTTAACCACATGGGGGAGAGCATTCCGGGTCCTCAGGTGATAGAGGTAGTGGAGACCTGGAATATGGCAGGAAAGCACTTCAGGATGGCTCTTTGGACTCATTTCCATGTCTGGAGAAGTTTTCCAAGACTCATCCCTAAGTGGATCAGCTCAAAGTTATTGTTAGTGAGGTTAAAATGAATACACTGTTTCAGAAGGTGGTATTTGACTGGGAATGTCACAGGCTAAGGCTAATGATGTAGAAACTTGGGTTAGAATCTCACCACAACAGATGTTCAAATTTAACTTCAATAAAAATCCGACACTAAAATTAAAACTAGTTTATTGTAATGATGTACGTCTGTGCTAATGAAGAATCAAATTGGACTTAAAATGTTCACTCTGTTGCTCTCTCCAGAGACGCTGTCAGATCTGCTGAGTTTCTGAAGTACTTCCTGTTTTTGTTTATATTTTAGAATCATAGAATCCCTACAGTAAGGAAGAAGACCATTCTGCCCATTGAGTCCACACCAATTCTCTGAAGAACATTCTCCCAGATCCACTGCCCCCCCATCCTCTGCCCTTAACTTTGCACTTACCCTGGCTAATCCTCCCAGTCTGCACATCCCGGGACATGATGGGCAATTTAGGCAAAAGTGAGTACTGCAGATGCTGGAGAGTAGAGTCAAGAGTGTGATGCTGGAAAAGCACAGCAGGTCAGGCAACATCCGAGAAGCAGGAAAAATCGATGTTTCGGGCAAAAGCCCTTCATCAGAATTCCTGACCTGCCTGATCTGCTGTGTTTTTCCAGCACAACAGTCTCAATGATGGGCAATTTAGCATGGCCAATCCACCTAACCTGCATATCTTTGGACTGCAGGAGGAAATCCACACAGAAGTGGGGAAAATATGAAAAGTCCACAGAGACAGTCACTTGAGGCTGGAATCAAACTTGGTGCTGAGAGGCAGCAGTACCAGCCACTGTGCCGCCCAAATGCTTAAAAATACTATCTTTGTTAATTATTGTAAAAGCCCATCTAGTTCACTAATCTCCTATAGAAAGGAAGCCCTAACCCTGTTGTCCTTACTCAACCTGGACGACATGGAACTCCAAAACCGCAGTGATGTGGTTGTTTCTGAATTCCTCCTCAGAACTAACTATATTTAGGGCGGCACGGTGGCACAGTGGTTAGCACTGCTGCCTCACAGCACCAGAGACCCGGGTTCCCATGCTAAATTGCCCGGAGTGTTAGGTAAGGGGTAAATGTAGGGGTATGGGTGGGTTGCGCTTCGGCGGGTCGGTATGGACTTGTTGGGCCGAAGGGCCTGTTTCCACACTGTAATGTAATGTAATGTAATCTAATCTAATCTAAACATCCTCAATCGGAAATGAGGAATGGGCAACAAATGCTGGCTTTAAAGGTGCTTCCCACATCCCATGAAAGAATAATGAAAAAGAACTAACAAGAAGCCACAAGACCCACGTGGTAATGGTGACCCATGAGACTGGGTGGGTTTTTAATGTCAGTTTGTGCACAGCAAGATTCCACAACCAACCTGCTTTTCTTTGAAACAATGCCACGGAATATCCCACATTCAACTTTCCAGATGTTCGCTCCTTAAAGTTAACCTTTTCTTTGGTGTTGTGGTTTTCCTTGTGATCTCTCTCAGGTGCGCACAAATGTTTGAGATTCACCAGTCAATCCCTCAGGGCTAACACTATAATAAACACACCGAGCGAAAAAGTTCAGAATGCAAAGCCTTGCTTGCCACATGCAGAGAAAAATGCAGCAAGAAGTAATTGAAAACTGCAACAATAAAAAGAAATCAGATACACCAGTGAGCAAAACTCTCTTCGCCTTTTAAGATAACTGCTTATGCAGAAAATATGACTATTTTCCATAATCCTGAGACGATTGCTTCCATTGTGCAGCTGAAAAGACTTTTTGACAATAAAATAAAAGCCAACAACTACACTTTGCATGCTTTTCTGTTTATTGAGCAGTTTGCCTTTTGAAATACATGTTGACTGCCAAAGCCTTCTCCCCATCTCTCTCCACAGTACGGGTGGGTCCAGGCCTTGGGAAACAAAGTCTAATTGAGAGGCCAGAGATGAAGTCTGTAAGAAAGTAAACAACACGGAGGCAATTTGTTTTGTCTCAGCGGTAACTGCCTCGGGACAATGCTAAGAAATACAATTTGAAATGAAACACAATCTTGATTTTAATTCACTCATGGGACGTGCCAACATTTATTACCCATCCTTAGAATCGCTGTAGTGTGGAAACAAGCCCTTCAGCCCAATCCGACCCTCCAAACAGTAACCCATCCAGAACCAGTCCTCAAACTTACCCCTGACCAATGCACCTACCCTACACATCCCTGAACACTATGGGCATGGCCAATCTGCACATTGTTGGAGGAAACCCACACAGACACGGGGACAATGTGCAAACTCCACACAGACAGTCGCCCAAGGCTGGAATTGAACCCAGGAGTCTGGCACTGTGAGGTAGCAACACTAAGCACTGTGCCACCTTCTTAGCTGCCCTTGAGAAGGTGGTGGTGAGCTGCCTTCTGGAACCGCTGTTGTAAGTTGACCCACAATGCCACTGGGGAGAGAATTCCAGAACTTTGAACCAGCGGCACTGAGGAATGGCAATATATTTCCAAGTCAGGATGGTGAGCAGATTGGAGGGGAACTTGCAGGTGCTGGTGTTCTCTTGTATCTGCTGCCCTTCTCCTTCTAGATGGAAGTAGTTGTGTGTTTGGAAGGTTCTCTGGTGAATTTCTGTAGGGTGTCTTGAAAATAGCACATATTGCTGCAACTGAATGTTGGTGTGGGAGGGAGTGGATGCTTGTGGATGTCGGGCCAATGTTTTGCCCTGGATGATGTCAAGTTTCTTGAGTATTGTTGGAACTGTACTCATCCAGGCAAGTGGGGAATATTCCATCATACTCCTTACATCTGCCTTATAGATAGTGGACAGGCATTGAGAATTGGCTCAGTGGTTAGCGTTGCTGTCTCACAGCACCAGAAACCTGCGTTTGATTCCAGCCTTGGGTGACGAGCTGTGTGGAGTTTGTATCTTATCCCTGTGTTTGTGTGGATTTCCTCCGGGTGCTCAGGTTTCCTCCCACAATCGAAAGATGTGCAGGTTAGTTGAATTGGCCGTGCTAAATTTCCCATAGTATTCAGTGATGTGTAAGTAAGTGTATTGACCTGCTGTGCTTTTCCAGCACTACGCTAATCTTGATTCTAATCTCCAGCATCTGCAGTACCTACTTTTGCCTTCTTAGGCCAAATGGCCTGTTTCCAAACTGTAGGTATTCTATGAAGCCAGGTGGTGAATTACTTGCCGCAGTATTCACAGCCTATGGCCTGCTCTTGTAGCCACTGTGTTTATGTGGTGAGTGCAGTTGAGATTCTGGTTAATTGTAATCCCAAGATTGACACCTCATCTTCAGGTATGCCTGGTACTGCTCCTAGCATGCCCTCCCGCACTCTCCATTGAATTAGGGTGATTCCTGGCTTGATGGTGATGGTAATGATTGTAAGAGGGATATGATGGACTTTGAAGTTGCAGATTGTGCTGGAGTACACTTCTGCTGCTGGTGATGACTCACAGTGCCTCACAGATGCCCAGTCTTGAGTTGCCAGGTCTATTTGGAGTCTGTCCATTTATCAAAGTGATAATGCCACACAACACAATAGAGGGTATTCTCAATGTGAAGGTGGGATTTCGTCTTCATAAGGACTGTGAGGTGGTCACTCTTACCAATACCATCATGGACAGAGGCACCTGCACCTAGCAGATTGGAAAGGATAAGATCAAGTATGTTTTTCCCTCTTGTCGGTTCCCTCACCAACTGCCGCAGACCCAGTGTGGCAGTTATGTCTTTTAGGACCTGATCAGCTTGATCACTGTACTGCTGCCAAGCCAATCTTGGTGGGGGACATTGAAATCCCCCACCCCCCAGAGTACATTTTGCACCCTTGTCATCCTCAGTGCTTCCTCTAAGTGTTGTTCAACATGGGGGAGTAAACGATTCATCAGCTGACGGACGATGGTAGGTTGTAATCAGCAGGAGGTTTCCTTCCCCATGTTTAACCTAAAGCCACAAGACTTCATGGGGTCCAGAACAAATGTTGCAGATTGCCAGAGCAGCTCCCTCTCTGACTGTACACCACAGTGCCACCCTGCTGGTGGGACAGGATATACCTAGGAATGATAATGGTCATATCTGGGACATTGTCTGTATGATTATGTCCCAGTCTGTGGCACGAGCCCCCATGTTAGTGAGGAGGACTTTGGCTATGCTCTTTCCTGTTCTCATCTGGAATTGGAAAAATTAATCAGTTCTGTTTGCAATTTCCATCCCTCTCTCAGCTTCACCTGGTCAATCTCTGACTCTTTCCTGCCCTTACTTAGCTTCACCGTTTCCATTCCTGGGAATAGACTATCCAGCAATATCTATGACTCGCATTGCTCCCTCAAATCCACCACCACGGAATGTTGCTCATTAATCTCTGCTTTCAATGATCATCCTCTGTAATTCCTGTCACTTCCAGCTGGAGACAACCTCCAAATGTATCTTCTCCTCCCCTCCACTGTCAGTATTCCACATGGACCATTCCCTCAGTGATATCTTGGCCCAATCCTCCATCACTCCAAAGACATCCTCACTCTCTTATGACATATTCCCATGCAATTGCAAAGGGTGTAACTCTTCCGCATTCACCTCCTTTCTCCTCACTGTCCAAGGCCCCAAACACACCTTCCAGGTGAAGCAACATTTTACTTGTATCATAGAATCATTGAATTCCTAAAGTGTGGAAGCAAGCCATTTGGCCCATTGAGTCCACATCAACCCCCCGAGGAGCATCCCACCCAGACCCACTCCACTACCCTCTCCCCATAATCCTGCATTTCCCATGGCTAACCCATGTAGCCTGCACATCCCTGGACACTTCGAGCAATATAGTATTGCCAATCCAGCTAACTCTTTTCAGTCTAGTCTCCAGCTTTTGCTGATCACAGTGCAGTCTCCATTACATTAGCGAGATTAAACACAAGCTGGGTGAAGACCCCTCTGTTCATAAGGTTGACCCGAATGTTTTATTGCTTGCCATTTCAATAAACCACCTTGCTCCCATGGTAACATCCAAGGCCTGTTATCATACTCCAGTGAAGCTCAATGCAAGCTGGAGAAACACCGTCTTATTTTCCATTCAGGTGATTGACAGCTGTTAGGTCCTAATATCAAGTTAAAAAATGTGTTGCTGGAAAAGCGCAGCAGGTCAGGCAGCATCAAAGGAACAGAAGAATCGACGTTTCGGGCATAAGCCCTTCTTCAATATCGAGTTTAAGGACAAGTACTTGGTTTCCATATTGGTTTCACCCCTTTCCCTACTCACACACTCCAAAGGATGTTTTTGTTTCAACAGAGTTGGCTTATTGTCTCTTATTAGTCCTGCCATGCAAAGGAAGTTTGGGAATACAATATGTGTTTGGGATTCATTTCTGTAGCTGCAAATGAGATTCCAGGATAGAACGTTGCCTCCCAGGTACTGAGGTCAAGGATGTTTCAGAGCAACTACAGAACATTCTGGAGGGAGGAGCAAATAGCCAGTGATCCTGGTAGACATTGTTACCAATGACAGAGATGGATAGAGAGATGAGATCCAAAATGCAGAATATCGGAAAGTAAGGTAGGATATAGGCAGCAAGGTGGAAAGTATGATCCTAGTAATCTTGGATCATTACCAGTGCCACATGCTAATCAGAGTAGAAATAGCAGGATATATTGGATGTACACATAGCTAAACAGATGAGGGACAGTGTTTTAGAGCCTTGGAGCACTGGGACTGATTCTGGGAAAATAGGACTGGTACAAACTGGATGGTTTGCCCCTGGGCAGTGCCAAGAGTGAGGTCCAAGAGGGAGTACTAGCGAGAGTGGTTGATAGGCGTTAAATTAAAATGGGTGATCGGAAACACCATCCCTCCAGACCTTCCCCTCACTGAGGACGAACGATCAGTCCTCAGCAAAGGACTCACCTTCATCCCCCTCCGTCCACGCATCAATGAATTTAATACACGCCGTGACGTCAAACACTTCTTCAGCTGCCTCCGCCTCCGAGCTTACTTTCACAATCAGGATTCCCGCCCACCTTCCGAGGACCCCTTCGCCCACCTCCAACACACTGCATCCACCTGGACACCCCGCGCTGGCCTATTACCTGCCCACGACCTCTTCAATTCCAACTGCCGCCGGGACATTAACCGCCTCAACCTGTCAACCCCCCTCCCCCACTCCAACCTCTCATCCTCACAACGCGCAGCCCTCCAATCCCTCTGCTCCAATCCCAACCTCACCATCAAGCCAGCAGATAAAGGGGGCACCGTTGTAGTCTGGCACACTGACCTCTACACCGCTGAAGCCAAACGCTAACTCGAGGACACCTCTTCCTACCGCTCCCTTGACCATGACCCCACCCTCCATCACCAAACCATCATCTCCCAGACCATACAGAACCTCATCACCTCAAGAGATCTCCCACCCACAGCTTCCAACCTCATAGTCTGGGAACCCCGCACTGCCCGGTTCTACCTCCTTCCCAACATCCACAAGCCTGACCACCCTGGCCGACACATTGTCACAGCATGCTCCTGCCCCACTGAACTCATCTCTACCTACCTCGACATTGTCCTATTCCCCCCTAGTCCAGGAAATCCCCACATACGTTCGAGACACCACCCACGCCCTCCACCTCCTCCAAGACTTCCGTTTCCCCGGCCCCCAACGCCTCATCTTCACCATGGATATCCAATCCCTCTACACCTCCATCCACCATGACCAGGGCCTCCAAGCCCTCCGTTGTTTTCTCTCCAGACGTCCCCAACAGTACCCTGCCACCAACACTCTCATTCGTTTGGCCGAACTGGTCCTCACCCTTAACAATTTCTCCTTCGAATCCTCCCACTTCCTCCAGACCAAAGGGGTAGCCATAGGCACCCGTATGGGCCCCAGCTATGCCTGTCTCTTTGTTGGCTACGTAGAACAGTCGATCTTCCATAATTACACCAGCACCACTTCCCACCTCTTCCTCCGCTACATTGCTGACTGCATTGGCGCCACCTCGTGCTCCTGCGAGGAGGTTGAGCAATTCATCAACTTCACCAACACATTCCACCCTGACCTTAAATTTACCTGGACCATCTCTGACACCTCCCTCCCCCTCCTGGACCTCTCCATCTCCATCAGTGACGACCGACTTGACACTGACATTTCCTACAAACCCACCGACTCCCACAGCTACCTGGATTACACCTCTTCCCACCCTAACTCTTGCAAAAATGCCGTCCCGTATTCCCAATTCCTCCGCCTCCGCCGGATCTGCTCCCAGGAGGACCAGTTCCACACAGAAAACACCAGATGGCCTCCTTCTTTAGAGACCGCAATTTCCCCCCCGACGTGGTCGACGGTGCCCTCCACCGCATCTCCTCCACTTCCTGCTCCTCCGCCCTTGAG
>NC_057710.1:14408856-14439119 GCF_004010195.1 Chiloscyllium plagiosum
TGCCCAGCTCCTTTTCCACCTATCCACTCCACCCTCCTCTCTGACCTATCACCTCCATCCCCTCCCCCACTCACCTATTGTACTCTATGCTACTTTCTCCCCACCCCCACCTTCCTCTAGCTTATCTCTCCATGCTTCAGGCTCTCTGCCTTTATTCCTGATGAAGGGCTTTTGCCCGAAACGTAGATTTTGCTGCTCCTCGGATGCTGCCTGAACTGCTGTGCTCTTCCAGCACCACTAATCCAGTAACTGCAGTCATTGTTTTTACCCTGATCGGAAACTATGCAAAGAGTCAGAGAAAGGGGAATCAAGGACAAGAACAAAAGACAGAAAGGAGAATAAGAGGTATGATAGGCAGAAACAAGGCCTCAGGTAAAAGAAATAGGAATGGGACAAATAATGTTAAAAAGACAGGCCTTATCCCTTATGTGGAGTGTTCACAATTAAGTGGATGAATTCATTACGCACATAGACAAGGCTTCAATGTGACTCGGGATGGGAACTGAATATACTGGGCATTTAGTATTTAGGAAAGACAGACAAAAAGACAAAGGTGGTCGAGATGCATTATTGTTTCAAGAGGAATTTGACATAATATTGAGGAAGGACATTAGCACCGAAATGTGGAATTTGTATGGGAAAACCAAGGGACAAAAAACGTTAGAGGATGTTGTGTCTGGACCCTCAAACTATAGTGGTGATGTTGGAAATGGCATTAAACAGGAATTTAGAAACATGCAAGAAAGGAATATAAGTAATTATGGGTGACTTTCATCTGATTATCAATCAGGCAGATCAACGAGTAACAATGCTTGAAATGTATATGGGATGGTTTTCAGACTAATACACTGAGGAACCAACTGGAGAACAAGCCATCCTACACTGGGTATTATGTAATGAGTAAAGAATAATCACACACACACACACACGCACACACACACACACGTGATGAGGGTGAATTTGTAGTTGCAGATGTTTATTGGCAGATACACTCTATATTGTTCAAAAAGGAATAAATCTGTAGGCAGTAGGTCCATGTAACATTTTAACAATCCCTACTTTGGAAATAGAACCTGTCTGACTCAACATAGGGATACAGACAGACTAATCTCACACCTTTAATGCGGTGCCTGAGCTGAGATGTCACCTTTTTTTTATAAAACTTTAAGGTCTCTCAGGAATGTGACTTGAAAGAAGATCTGTAATTTACATATTAATGAATTGAAATTTGCATCCTCATTCTAAGTGATTAAAGATTTAGGTTTGTTCAATACATCACATCAGTTTTATGATATTTTGATCTTTTGCTATAAATTCTGTGTCTTATGACTCTGCCCCACTAGCTACCTGACAAAGTAGCAGCACTTTGAAACCTGTTGGACTATAACCTGTTGTTGTGTGATTTTTAACTTTGTCCATCCCAGTCCAACACCAGCACCTCCACATCAAGGTTTCTTGGGGATGAGCGACCACGATATGATGCAATTCTTTATTAAGATAAAGAGTGTTGTAGTTGATTTCAGGACTAGGGTCCTGAATCTAAATTGTGTAAATTATGACATTGTGAGGCACAAGTTAACTATGATAGATTGGGAGATGGTACTTAAAGGGATGATGGTGGAAAGACAATGGCAAACATGGGTGAACTGCATCAATCCCTCATTCCTGTCTGGCACATAACAAAAATGGGTAAGGTAGCCAAATAATGGCTTACAAGGGAAATCAGAGGTAGCATTAAATCTATGGAAGAGGCAAGCAAATTGGCCAGCAAAAAACAACAAGCATGAGGAATGGGAGCACTTTAGAATTCAGCAAAGGGATTGATGAGAAAAGAACACTTGGAAAACAGTGACAGAATTGGACAGAGTTGAGAGTGTGGTGCTGGAAAAGTACAGCAGGTCAGGAAGGATCCCAGGAGCAGGAGAATTGACATTTCGGGCATAAGCCCTTCATCAGAAAGGCTTTTCCAGCACCACACTCTGGACTCTGATCTCCAGCATCAGCAGTCCTCATTTTCTCCCTCAGAATTGGACAGAGTAAATGTGCATTTAAGAAATGGTAATCATGCTTAACAAATCCACTGGAATTCTTCGAGGATGTAACTTCATAGAGTTGAGAAGGGGAAGGAAATGAATGTGGTTTATTTGGACTTTCAGAAGACTTTTGACAAAACCTCACAAAAGAAATCAATGTGTAAAATGTATGGGATTGGGGACAGTGTATTGAGATGAATAGAAGACTAGTTGATAGACAGGAAATAAAGTGTAGGAATCAATAAGATGCTTTCTGAATGACTACTGACTAATGAGTTATCACAGATACCAGTGCCAGGACCTCATCTATTCACGATGTGTATTACCAATTTATATGAGGGAACTAAACATAATGTTTCCAAATTTGCAGATGACACAAAGTTAGGTGGGAGGGTGAGCTGTGAGGAGGATGCAGAGATGCTTCAATGTGATTGGGCATGCTGAGTGGGTGGAAAATGCATGGCAAATAAAGTACAATGTTGATAAATGTGAGGTTATCTACTTTGGAAGCAAAAGGAGGAAGATGGATCAATATTTGAACAGATGAAGAGAAGGAAATGTTCAAAATGACCCGGGGTGTCCTTGCACAACAGTCAAGAAGACAAATGGTACATTATCCTTCCGAGTGAGACGATTACAGTACAGAGGAGGGATGCCTTGCTGCAATTGTACAGGACCTTGCTGAGACCATTCCTGGAGTATTGTGTGCAGCTTTGGTCTCTTTATCTGAGGAAGGATGTTCTGGCTATGGAGGGAGTGTAACAAAGGTTTAGAACATAGAACATAGAACATCGAACATTACAGCGCAGTACAGGCCCTTCGGCCCTCGATGTTGCGCCGACCTGTCATACCAATCTGAAGCCCATCCCACCTACACTATTCCATGTACGTCCATCTGCTTGTCCAATGACGACTTTTAAATGTACTTAAAGTTGGCGAATCTACTACTGTTGCAGGAAAAGCATTCCATACCCTTACTACTCTCTGAGTAAAGAAACTACCTCTGACATCTGTCCTATATCTATCACCCCTTAATTTAAAGCTATGCCCCCTCATGCTCGCCGTCACCATACTTGGAAAAAGGCTCTCCCTGTCCACCCTATCTAATGCTCTGATTATCTTATATGTCTCTATTAAGTCACCTCTCAAACTTCTTCTGTCTAATGAAAACAGCCTCAAGTCCCTCCATCCTTCATCCTTCCCTCCATCCATATCAATTCCTGAGATAGCAGGACTGAAATATCAGGAGAACTTGATTTGCTTAAGATTGCACTCATTGGATTAGAAAAATCACAGAATCCCTACAGTGTGGAAGCAGTCCATACTGACCCTCCAAAATCATCCCATCCACACCCATCCTCCCCTAAGCCCACATTTCCCATTGCTAATCCACCTAACCTACATATCTCTGGACACTAAGGGGAAATTTAATAGATGCCAAGTGTGGGTGGCACAGTGGTTAGCACTGCTGCCTCACAGCGCCAGAGACCTGGGTTCAATTCCCGCCTCAGGCAACTGTCTGTGTGGAGTTTGCACATTCTCCCCGTGTCTGCGTGGGTTTCCTCCGGGTGCTCCGGTTTCCTCCCACATTCCAAAAATGTGCAGGTTAGGTGAATTGGCTGTGCTAAATTGCCCGTAGTGTTAGGTGTAGGGGCATGGGTCTGGGTGGGTTGCTCTTCGGAGGGTCGGTGTGGACTTGCTGGGCCGAAGGGCCTGTTTCCACACTGTAAGTAATCTAATCTAAGTAAGCCACCTAACCTGCACATCTTTAGACTAAGAACAAGAAAACTACGAAATTTTAACAGGACGAGCCAGGTTAGATGCAGGAAGGATGTTCCCAACAATGGGAGAATCCAGAACCAGGGGTCATGGTCCAAGGATACAGGGTAAAATAATTAAGACCAAGGCGAGGAGAAAGTTCTTCACCCGGAAAGTGGCGAGTCTGTGGGATTTGATAGAACAGAAAGCAATCGAGGACAAAGCATTGTTTAAGGATAAGTCGTCAAAGTACCAGAGGACCATAGGGCTGTTCTTTCATTAGAAATGGATGACTGATGATGGTTTAACCTGAGAGTCACCACATCTCGGGCAAGGGGCGAGGGTGAGAAAGTGGGACCTACATGGTAACATAGAACATTACAGCGCAGTACAGGCCCTTCGCCCTCAATGTGGAACTGACCTGTGAAGCCAATCTGAAGCCCATCTAATCTACACTATTCCATTCTCATCCATATGACTATCCAATGACTATTTAGATGCTGTAAAGTTGGCGAATTGACAACTGTTGCAGGCAATGCCTTCCATGCTCCTACTCCTCTCTGAGTAAAGTAACTACCTCTGACATCTGTCCTATATCTATCACCCCTCAATTTGAAGCTATGCCTCCTCATGCAAGCCATTATCATCCATGGAAAAAAGCTCTCACTGTCCAACCGATCTAACCCTCTGATTATCTTATATGTCTCAATTATGTCACCTCTCAACCTTCTTCTCTCTAATGAAAACAGCTTCAGGTCCCTCGACCTTTCCTCGTAAGACCTTCCCTACACACCAGGCAACATCCTAGTAAATCACTTCTGAACCCTTTCCAAAGCTTCTACATCCTTCTTATAATGCGGTAACTAGAACTGTACGCAATACTAATGTGCAGCCTCACCAGAGTTTTATACAGCTGCAGCATGATGTTATGGCTCCGAAACTCAATCCCTCTACTAATTAAAGCTAACACTCCTTATGTTTTCTTTACAGTACTGCCTGACCTGCTGTGTTTTCCAGCACCCCACTCTCGACTCTGATCCCCAACATCTGCCGTCCTCACTTTTTCCTTCTTAACAGCCCTATTAACCTGGGTGGTAACTTTGAGGGATCTATGTGAATGGACACTGAGATCTCTCTGCTCATCTACACTACCAAGAATCTTAGCATTCGCCCAGTACTCGGCATCCCTGTTACTTCTTCCAAAGGGAATCACCTACACTTTTCTGCATTGAACTCCATTTGCCACCTCTCAGCCCAAATCTGTAGCTTATCTATGTCCCTCTGTAACCTACAACATCCTTCGGCACTATCCACAACTGTACCGACTTTAGTGTCGTCTGCATATTTACTAACCTATCCTTCTACGCCTTCATCCAGGTTATGTATAAAAAGGACAAACAGCAATAGACCCAAAACAGATCCTTTCAGTACACCACTAGTAAGTGAACTCCAGGATGAATATTTCCCATCAACCACGACACTCTGTCTTCTTTCAGCTAGCCAATTTCTGATCCAAACTGCTAAATCACCCTCAATCCCATGCCTCTGTATCTTGTGCAATAGCTTACCGTGGGGAACCTTAACAAATGCCTTACTGAAATCCATATACAAGGAACCTAGATTATCTGAATACCAATTATCTGAAAATCGGATTATCCGAAGGAGACCTCGAGGTCCCGACAGAAACATTACATCAAAGACGTGTCCCACACGGATCGTGTCTTCTGTTGGCAGTGATTAAAAGTGCTGCTGAGAACAGTCCTGGACTGATGGGAGCGCAGGGCGGATAGGTGGTGGGGGTGGGCTGGGGGCGGATGGGAGGTGGATAGGGGGCAGTGTTCGGGGCGGACGGGGAGCAGTGTTGGGGTCTGGTGCGGGTGGGGCTGGTGGTATTGGATGGGTTTTGGGGGGGGGGTGCGGGTGAGGGCACACGCACGCTGTGCTGCTGCTAGTCTCCTGAACAGGGAGCAGACTTAATAGAAAACTCTGAGCCCCAGAGGAAAGGCATTGAATCGATTAACCGAATAATCAATTGTCCGAACGAAATAGTGCCCCCCATCTCGTTTGGATAATCGAGGTTCCTCTGTCAACCGCTTTACCCTCATCCATATGTTTGGTCACCTTCTTAAAGAATACAATAAGGTTTATGAGGCACGATGAACCCTTCACAAAACCATGTTGTCTATCCTAATCAACTTATTCCTTTTTAGATGATCATAATTCCTATCTCTTATAACCTTTTCCAACACCTTACCCACAACTGAAGGAAAGCTCACTGGTCTATAATTACCAGGATTGTCTCTACTCCCCTTTTTGAACAAGGGAACAACATTTGCTATCCTCCAGTCTACTGGCACTATTCCTGTAGACAATGATGACATAAAGATCGAAGCCAAAGTCTCGGCAATCACCTCCCTGGCTTCCTAGGGAATCCTAGGATAAATCCCATCCAGCCCAGGGGATTTATCTATTTTCACAATTTCCAGAATTTCTAACCCCTCCTCCTTGTGAACCTCAATACCATCTATTCTAGTAGCCCGTATTTCAGTATTCTCCTCGACAACATTGTCTTTCTCCAGTGTGAATACTGACGAAAAATATGCATATAGTGTTTCCCCTATCTCCTCTGACTCCACGCACAACCTTCCACTACTATCCTTGATTGGCCCTAATCTTACTCTAGTCATTCTTTTATCCCTTATATACCTAAAGAAAGCTTTAGGGTTTTCCCCGATCCTATCTGTCAACAATTTCTCATGTCTCCTCCTTGCTCTTCTTAGCTCTCTCTCTTTAGGTTATCCTGGCTACCTTGTAACTGTCAATTGCCCTAACTGAGTGTTCACATCTCATCCGAAGATAAGCCTTTTTTCTTCCTCTTGACAAGAGATTCAACTTCCTTCGTAAACCATAACCTTTGAATGATTTCAAGAAGGTGTTGGACATAGCATTTAAGGATTAACACTTCCTCCAGCACCTGGGGGAAATGTGGGAAACAGGATTAGATTAGATTCCCTACAATGTGGAAACAGGCCCTTCAGCCCAACCACTCCACACTGACCCTCCGAAGAGTAACCCAACCAGACCCACTTACCTCTGACTAATGCACCTAGCACTATGGGCAATTTAGCACAGCCAATTCACTTAACCTGCACATCTTTGGACTGTGGGAGGAAACCCACACAGACACGGGGAGAATGTGCAAACTCTACACAGACAGTTGCCTGGGGCTGGAATCGAACCTGGGACCCTGGTGCTGTGAGGCAGCAGTGCTAACCACTGAGCCACCGTGTTGAGTTAGATGACCAGCCACAAGCAAGATGACTGGTATGGCAGGATCAAAGGGCAAAGTGGCCTCTCTTTGCTCCTACTTTGTCTGATTCTACTCAAACCAATAGCTAACACATATTTTATTCTGAAATCTCTCCTTTACCACTACTTACACTCTCTTTGTCTTTTTCTCTTGATACCTTCACCACCTGATCCACTCACTCTTCTCCCTCCCTCAACAATATTATTATTTTCCAGCCCTCAACACTATAAAGAAGAGTCATTATATTCAAAACATTATTTCTATTTCTGTCTCCACAGAAGCGACCAGACCTGCTGATTACTCCAAAATTCTCTGTTTCTTAACATCATCATCCTTGTCTTCACTGACATCATCATCCTCATCTCTCACTCACAGTACATTCTTATCCCTTTCCATCCTCAGTGGTTCCTCCAAGTGTTGTTCAACATGGATTCATCAGCCGAGGGAGGACAGTACGTGATAATCAGCAGATGGCTTCCTTGCTTGTATTTGACTTGATGCCACAAGGCTTCATGGGCTCTAGGCTAACACTCTCCTGACTGTCCACCATTGTCCTGCCACCTCTGTTGGGTTTGCTTAGGTCTGTCCTGGCACCATCCAGGGATGGAGAATGTAGTGTTTGCAACATTGTCTGCAAGGTATGACTCCATGATTGTGCCTGCATTAAGTTGTCACTTGACTAACAGCTTTCCCAGTTTTGGCACTCGTCCCCAGATGTTAGTGAGGAGGACTTTACAAGGTTGACAGAGCCAATGTTGTTTCTGGTGCCATTTCTTTTAGGAGGCTTGTATACAATTAAACACCATTTTGGAGGGCAGTTAAGAGGGAACCACATTGCTTTGAGTCTGAGTGGGATAGGATGTAGATTTCCTTTCCCAAGGTGCATTAATGAACCTTATGGGCTTTTATAATGATTATTCTCAGACTGTGTATACCAGAGTTTTTCAAATTCCACCTCCATCATCTACCGTGGTGGGATTGGAACTTAGAGCTATTACCTGGGTCTTCAGAGTATTAGGCCAGTGGGTGGCACAGTGGTTAGCATTGCTGCCTCACAGTGCCAGAGACCCGGGTTCAATTCCCGCCTCAGGAGACTGACCGTGTGCAGTTTGCACATTCTCCCCGTGTCTGCGTGGGTTTCCTCCGGTTTCCTCCTACAGTCCAAAAAAAATGTGCAGGTTAGGTGAATTGGCCACGCTAAATTGCCTGTAGTGTTAGGAGCAGGGGAATAGGACTGGGTGGGTTGCGTTTTGGCAGGTCGGCGTGGACTTGTTGGGCCGAAGGACCTGTTTCCACAGTGTAAGTAATCTAAGGAACAATACCACTACGCCATCAGCTCCTGATAAGAAGTTGGAACTTACTCCCAGACAATTAATGCTAAGGTGCTGAGGTGTGTTGCCAAACAAAGAGACCTTGGGATGCAGGTTCATAGTTCTTTGAAAGTGCAGTCGCAGGTAGACAGGATAGTGAAGAAGGTGTTTGTTACAGATTCCTTTATTTGAAGGTGCATTGAGTATAGGAGTTGGGAGGTCGTATTGTGGCTGTACAGGACATCGGTGAGGTGACTTTTGGAATATTGCATTCAATTCTGATTGCCCTGCCATAGGAAAAATGTTGTGAAACTTAAAAGGATTCAAAAAAGATTTACAATGATGTTGTTTGGGTTGGAGGGCTTGAACTCTAGGGAGAGAGTGAATAGGCTGGGATCATTTTCCCTGGAGTATCGGATGCTAAGGGGCTTATAAAATCATGAAGGGCATGGATAGGGTGAATAGACAAGGTCTTCTCCCTGGGGTGAGGAGTCCAGAATTAGAGGGCATAGGTTAAGGGTGAGAGGGGAAAGATTTGAAAGGGATCTAAGGGGCAACCTTTTCAAATAGAGGATGGTGCGGGTACGGAATGAGCTGTCAGAGGAAGTGGTGGAGGCTGGTACAATTACAACATTTAAAAGGCATCTAGATTGGTACATGAATGGTAAGGGTTTAGAGAGATATGGGCCAAGTCCAGGCAAATGGGGTGAGAATAGGTTAGGATATCTGGTCGGCATGGACAAAAGATCTCTTTCCGTGCTGTACAGCTCTCTGACTCTATAGACAGCTCATCAGCACCTTCTCAAGGGCTACTTGAGAAGATGCCAAATTACTCATGTCCCATGAATGAATACATTAAAAGTAAGGATTTCCAAACAGAGAGAGAAAGTAAAGAGTCTTCAATATGCTGGATATAAAAACGATGACTTAGTTTTGGGTTGCCACTCAATCTTTGGTAAGGATTCAAAGGAAAAGAGGAAACTCTGTCACAAGCAGAAACTCTCATGCATTGTATGAGAGGAAGTGCAACTACTTTGCTGCCTGTCAGAAAGGACTGCTTTTGGCCTTGGGAAATGGTATGTGTGCAGGAAAATAAACAGATGTTTTGTACTTACTGTGTCAGCAAGGCAACATGTCAGGAGACGGGCAATTGGATATGGAGTTGGCCACAAAGATGTCCCTGATGAGACAGAATCTTTGGGAAGAGGGGAGTGGAATTGAATGGAAGGAATCAAAATGTATGTGACAGAAATGTGGAAGTCAGTCTTATGCTCGGTTAGATTGGGATGTCTGGCCAGTGCAGATGGCCTGGACCAAAGGGTCTGTTTCCATATTGTCTGACTCTATGACTCTAAGGAATACAGGTCTTCATCTAAGGGCTGAAAGTTAGAATCGTGGAATGTGAGATGGCAAATATGATGAGTCTGAATAGCTCTGTGGTTGAGGGAAATGGTGCAGAAGGTATGATATGGAACATGGAACATCCAGTTGGGATTTAAGTTTATGATGTTACTATTATTTGTGATCTTTGATTCTAATGCAGCGATAAATAGCTGCTTGATTTTCAGAGCTGTGCAGATCAGTTTTTCATGCAAGGGTCAGGAAGTCATTTGGAACAGTGAACTAATGACAGCCCTTCCAAGAAATCATGTGACCTAAGCTAAATGACTCAAAAACCTACCTGGAAAGATACTCGCTGCTCACTGTTAACTTTAGATTTCATGACATAGAGGAGGGGAGTCTAGGGGGTCAGAAAAATATGGCGGTTGATATGAAAAGATCCACATCAGCAAATGTGCTGTTTATCAGCTTAAAATTAGTTAACACTTTGAGTTTAATTCTCATATTTCAGTGAGAAAAGTAAGTGAGTTAACCTGCTGTTTCGGGGAGAGACAGTAATGGAGAAATTCATATTCGGTGAAAAACATTGAAGGGAAATGCCTGTGACATCATGTTCTTCACAGCCTTCAACATGTCATCGATGATGACGAACAGCTCACCAACATCTTTCCTACACCTTCACTTCTCACCTTCAAACAACCATCAACCCTTAAACAGACCATTGTTCGCAGCAAACTACCTAGCCTTCAGGACAACATCGACCACAACAACACAAAACCCTGCTACAGCCATCTTTGCAAGACATGTCAGATCATCGACACGGATACTACCATCATACATGGGGACACCACCCACCACATTCACGGCAGATACTCATGTAACGTGGCCAGTGTTGTCTGTCTCATAAGCTTCAGGCAAGGACGCCCTGAGGCATGGTACATTGATAAGACCAAGCAAAGTTTGTGACAAAGGATGAATGGACAACAATTGGCAGACAGGAATGTTCCCTCCCAGTCAGGGAAGACTTTTGGCCTCTGATCCTTGGGCAAGTGTCCTTGAAGGCAGCCTTCGAGGCACACAACACAGAATCGCCGAGCAGAAACTGATAGCCAAGCTCAGTACCCATGAAGACAGCCTCCACCGTGAGCTTGGGTTCATGTTACTCTACATGTGACCCCATCACACTGTTCTGTATCTGTAAAATCTTTCTTAGTATCTTGTTTCGTCACCATCTCCTTGATAAATTGTCTCCAGCACCATCTTACTTTTTTTGTCATTATTTCTCTGCCTCATTTAATCAGCTTATAGATCCTTGCTTGTTATTCAGCTGCTGACACTTTACTCACACTGTCTGACACTCTTGATCAACTGCAGGAATCTATTATTTGGCCTGTTGACATTCCATTTTGTATGATCTTTTGATCTGTTTGCCCATTGATCTCTCTGCCTATAAGATCTGTGTGTCTGTGTGCTTCTCTCTCACTTCACTGGACAAAGGGGCAATGCTACAAAAGCTAGAGATTTCAAGTAAACCTGTTGGACGATAACCTGGTGTTTAGATTAGAGTGGTGCTGGAAAAGCGCAACAGGTCAGGCAGCATCCGATGAGCAGGAAAATTGATGTTTCGGACAAAAGCCTTTCATCAGGATTTTCCTGCTCCTTGGATGCTGCCTGACCTGCTGTGCTTTTCCAGCACCACTCTCATCTTGACTCTGATCTCCAGCATCTGCAGTACTCACTTTCACCTATAACCTGGTGTTGTCTGACTTTTGACCTTGTGACTACCTCATTTCAGTAAGAAATGTCAATGTGAAGGTGGATTGAAACTTCACTGAGATTGGGTGCCTCTAAACTAGCTCAGCAGGGGGGTGGGAACCTGAGGTGTAGTTCCAGTACACAGGTGGATGAGAGTAGGGAGGATATGGACAGAATTTCATGGTCACAGGAGTATGCTGGCAGACAGCAACTGGTTTGAAGTGTGTCTACTTCAATGCCAGGAGTATCTGGAATAAGGTAGGTGAGCTTGCAGCATGGATAGGTACCTGGGACTTCGATGTTGTGGCCATTACTGAGACATGGATAGAGCAAGATCAGGAATGGATGTTGCAGGTTCCAGAATTTAGATCTTTAATGAAGATCAGGGAGGGTGGGAAAAGAGGGGGAGGTGTGTTAGTCAAGGACAGTATAACGGTGGCTGAAAGAATATTTGACGAGGACTTGTCTACTGGGGTGGTATGGGTTGAGGTTAGGAACAGGAGAGGAGAGGTCACACTGTTAGGAGTTTTTTATAGACCTCCGCAAAATTCCAGGGATGTGCAGGAGAGGATTGGTGAATCAATTCTGGGCAGGAGTGAAATGAACAGGGTGGTCATTATGGAAGACTTTATCTTCCCCAACATTGACTGGAAGTGCTATAACTCTAGTGCGTTGGATGGATCACTTTTTTTCCAATGTGTACAGGAGGGTGTCCCAACACAGTATGTTGAAGGGCCAACAAGAGTGGAGACCACACTGGATCTGGTACTTGGTCCAGGCCAGATGTTTGATTTAGTGATAGGTGAGCACTTTGGAGAGAATGACCATACTTCAGTTACATTTAGTTTAGCGATGGAAAGGGATAGGTACATGCCACAGGGCAGGAGTTATAGATGGGGAGAGGGCAATTATAATGTGATTAGGCAAGATTTAGAATGGGGCAGCAAAATGCAAGGGATGGAGACAATGGAAATGTGAAGGAACAGGTATTTCATGTCTTTGATAGGCATGTCCCTGTCAGGCAAGGAGGAAGTGATAATGTAAGGGAACCGTGGTTTACTAAAGAAATTGTTAAGCAGAAGAGGGAGGCTTATGTGACATTGAGGCAAGATGGTTCAGATGAGACGATGGAGAGTTACAGATTAGCTAGGAAGGATTTAAAGTGAGAGCTAAGAAGAGCAAAGAGAGGACAGGAGCAGTCTTTAGCAGATAGAATAAAGGAGAACCCAAAGCTTTCTATTGATATGTGAGCAATAAAAGATGACTAGGGTAGGAATAGGACCAGTCAAAGACAGAAGTGGGAAGTTATGTGTGGACCCTGTGGAGATCAGAGAGGTGCTAAACAAATATTTCTCATCTGTTTTCACTCAGGAAGAGGAGAATATTGTAGAGGAGAAGAATGAGATACTAGAAAGGATTGAGGTTAGCAAGTAGGAGAAGCTATCAATTCTAGAAGGTATGAAAGTGGATAAATCCTCTGGGCCGGATGGAATTTTTCTGAGAATTCTCTGGGAAGCTAGGGAGGAGATAGCGGAGCCTTTGGATTTGACCTTTGAGCCATCATTGGCTACAGATTTTGTACTAGAGAAACTGGAGGATTGCAAATGTTGTGCCCTTGTTCAAGAAAGGCAGTCGAGATAACCCTGGTAATTATAGACCAGTGAGCCTGACGTCTGTTCTAGGAAAAGCTTTGGAAAGGATTAGAAGAGATAGGATTTATAATCATCTAGCAAGCAACAATTTGATTGGAAATAGTCAACATGGATTTGTCAAGGGCAGGTCGTGTTTCACAAACCTCATTGAGTTTCTTGAGAAGGTGCTGAAAAATGTGTTGCTGGAAAAGCGCAGCAGGTCAGGCAGCATCAAATGAGGAGGAGATTCGATGTTTTGGGCATTAGCCCTTCTTCAGGAAAGGCTTATGCCCGAAACATCGATTCTCCTGCTCATTTGATGCTGCCTGACCTGCTGCGCTTTTCCAACAACACATTTTTTAGCTCTGATCCCCAGCATCTGCAGTCCTCACTTTCTCCTTCTTGAGAAGGTGACCAAGCATGTGGATGAGGGTACGGCAGTTGACATCGTTTACATGGACTTCAGCAAAGCCTTTGATAAGGTTCCACATAGTAGGCTTTTGGAGAAAATGTAGAGGCATGGGATTGAGGGTGATTTAGCAGTTTGGATTAGAAACTGACTTTCTGTAAGAAGGCAGTGAGTTCAAAGTTTGTGAGAAGATTTGTAGCTCGGGTGATCGTTCTTGTGGTTGTGTTCGGCGAGCTGGGAATTTGTGTTGCAGACGTTTCGTCCCCTGTCTAGGTGACATCCTCAGTGCTTGGGAGCCTCCTGTGAAGTGCTTCTGTGATCTTTCCTCCGGCATTTGTAGTGGTTTGAATCTGCCGCTTCCGGTTGTCAGTTCCAGCTGTCCGCTGCAGTGGTCGGTATATTGGGTCCAGGTCGATGTGCTTATCGATTGAACCTGTGGATGAGTGCCATGCCGCTAGGAATTCCCTGGCTGTTCTCTGTTTGGCTTGTCCTATAATAGTAGTGTTGTCCCAGTCGAACTCATGTTGCTTGTCATCTGCGTGTGTGGCTACTAAGGATAGCTGGTCGTGTCGTTTCGTGGCTAGTTGGTGTTCATGGATGCGGATTGTTAGCTGTCTTCCTGTTTGTGCTATGTAGTGTTTTGTGCAGTCCTTGCAAGAGATTTTGTACACTACATTGGTTTTGCTCATGCTGGGTGTTGACTCCTTCGTTCTGATGAGTTGTTGTCTGAGGGTGGCTGTTGGTTTGTGTGCTGTTATGAGTCCTAGTGGTCGCAGTAGTCTGGCTGTCAGTTAGGAAATGCTCCTGATGTATGGTAGTGTGGCTAGTCCTTTGGGCTGTGGCATGTCCTCATTCTGTTGTCAGTGAGTGGTGGTTGATAGAAAATATACAGCCTTGAGTGTGGTTACTAGCAGTGTGCCACAAGGATCTGTTTTGGGACCACTGCTCTTTGTCATTTTTATAAATGACTTGGACACAGACATAAGAGGATGGATTAGTAAGTTTGCAGATGACACTAAAGTCAGTGGAGTGGTGGACAGTGTGGAAGATTGTTGCAGGTTGCAGGGAGACTTGGATAAACTACAGAACTGGGCTGAGATGTGGCAAATGGAGTTCAATGAGGTGTTTCACTTTGGGAAGAATAACCAGAAGGCAGAGTCCTGAGTCAATGGAAAGATTCTTGGTCGTGGTGGATGTGCAGAGGGATCTGGGTGTCCATGTACATAGATCCCTGAAAGTTGCCACCCAGGTTGATAGTGCTGTTAAGAAGGCATACAGTGTGTTAGGTTTCGCAGGCTGAAGGATTGAGTTCCGGAGCTTTGATGTCATGCTGCAACTGTACAAAACGTTAGTGCGGCTTCACTTGGAATATTGTGTACAGTTCTAGTCGTCCCATTACAGGAAAGATGTGGAAGCATTGGAAAAGGTGCAGAGGAGATTGCCAGGATGTTGCCTGGTCTGAAATGAAGGTCTTATGAGGAAGGGCTGAGGGACTTGGGTCTGTTCTCATTGGAGAAAAGACCCCTAAGAGGGGATTTAATAGAGACATACAAGATGATCAGAGGATTAGATAGGGTGGACAGTGAGAGTCTTTTTCCTAGGAAGATGATGTTGGCTTGTACGAGGGGGCATAGCTTCAAATTGAGGGGTGATAGATTTCAGACAGATGTTAAAGGCAGGTTTTTCACTCAGAGAGTGGTAAGGGCATGGAATGCCCTGCCTGTCAATGCAGTTAACTCAGCCATATTCAGGGCATTTAAACAGTCCTTGGATAAGCATATGGATGATGATGGGAAAGTGTAGGGGGAATGGGCTTAGATTAGTTCACAGGTCGGTACAACAACGAGGGCCGAAGGGCCTGTTCTATGCTGTATTGTTCTATGCTCTATGTTCTATGTAAAATACCTTCTAAGAAATTCATTATTTTTTCTGCTCATGATAATGTCTTTCAAAATTGTTTTATGTTTGTTTTGTTTCTCTTTCATTTAATAAACGTGTTGTTTTGTTAAAAGTACATTGACAGCCTCATGTGACTGACCACCATTGTGAAATTAAAATTTATAGTGCATCAAGCCATTTTTTACCCTGGAACCTGACTTGCCCAGTATTAGCATCAGTTCAGAGCATAATTCACTCTAAATCAATTAGGGAGAAGATGGTCTAGTGGTATTACTTCTAGACCATTAATTCAGAAACCGAGGTAATTTTCTGGGGGGAATTGTTAGAATTCTATCTTGGTAGATGGTGGAATTTAAATTCAATGACCTGAAACCTTTGTTAACTATTGGAAAAATCCATTTAGTTCATTAGTGTCCTTTAGGGACGGAAACAGCCATCCTTACCTACTCTGGTCGACATGTGACTCCAGACCCATAGCAATGTGGTTAACTCTTAACCACTGTCTGGGCAATTAGAGATGGGCAATTAATGTTGGTCTAGCCACATCCTGTGAATGAATTTAAAAAAAAAAACTGCATAGAACATAGAACATAGAAGAATACAGCGCAGTACAGGCCCTTCGGCCCTCGATGTTGCGTCGATCCAAGCCCACCTAACCTACACTAGAAGGTTAGGTGGAACCTGACTTGCCCAGTATTACCATCAGTTTGGAGCATAAGAAGGCCATTCGGTCCATTGGGTTATCACCAGCACTTATGAAGAGAAAATAAGTTAGTCTCACTTCTCACTTTCTCCACATAAGAACTAGGAGCAGGAGTAGGCCATCTGGCCCTTCGAGCCTGTTCTACCATTCAACAAGGTCATGGCTGATTTTTTCACGGGACTCAGCTCCACTTACCCACCCGCTCACTACAATCCTTAATTTCTTTACTGTTCAAAATGTATCTACCTTAGCTTTAAAAACATTTACTGAGGAAGCCTCAACTACTTCACTGGGCAGGGAATCTCATAGATTCACTGGGTGAAGAAGTTCCTTCTCAATTCTGTCTTAAAGATGCTAATTTTGAGGCTCTGCCCTCTTGCCCTAGTTTCACTCGTCAGTGGAAACGTCCTCTCTACTTCTATCCTATCTATTCCCTTCATAATTTTGTGTTTCTATAAGATTGCCCTTCATTCTTCTAAATTCCAATGAATATAATCCCCGTCTACTCAGTTGCTCCTCATTAGCCAACCCCCTCAACTCCGGATTAACCTAGTGAACAGCCTCTGCAGCTTCTCCAGTGCCAGTAGATCCTTTCTCAAGTAAGGAGACTAAAACTGCACACAGTACGCCAGGTACAGCTGCAGCGTAAGACTAATAGATTCATAGAATCGTTACAGTGTGGAAACAGGCCCACACCATCCCACTGAAGAGTGTCCCACCCAGACCCATTCCCCATTACTCTACAGTTATCTCTGACTAATGCATCTAAGCCACACATCCCTGAACACTATGGGTAATTTAGCATGGTCGATTCACCTAATCAGGACTGCTTTAGGCTGTGGGAGGAAATCAGAGCACCTGTAGGAAACCCACACAGACACAGTTGCCCGAGGCTAGAATTCAACCTGGGAAGGTGGTGCTGTGAAGCAGCAGTGCTAACCACTCATTTTTGAAAAATGTGGTGCTGGAAAAACACAGCAGGCTAGGCAGCATCCGAGGATCAGGAGAATCGACGTTTCGGGCATAAGCCCTTCTTTGGCTTCTCTGGTCTCCAGCATCTGCAGTCCTCACTTTCTCCTAGTGCTAACCACTCACCCAACCTCCCTATTTTTGAACTTCTTGCCTTTAGCATCTTTTAAATATTTCCTCCTTCAAGTATCTTCTGTAATGAAAGTGAAGATACTGTGGGAGAGAGATTGGTTTGGTGCAAGGCTTTCGGAAATGAAAGAGTACAGATCAGGTGGCTGTAATAATCAGTGTGCTTGTAATAAATGTTTGCAAACTGTCTACTGCCGGAAGTGATATAAATCAAGTTCAGGAAGGAGAAGGATAGAAAACTGAACAAAGGGTAGATATTGGGAGCATAACTGGTGGAATTTTCAATATTGGCATCAGATAGAGATGGAAACAGCACAAATATGTAAGATAATCGAGAGAAAAATGTGATAGAGAATTCTGGAGAATTTCCTTTATTCAGATGGTGGAGAATCTTTGCTACAATCATTGATCGAGATCACTAGCATAGATACATTTAAGAGGAAGCTAGATAAGCAAGGCGAGGAAAGAAGAGAGTGATATTTTGATGTGATTACATGAAATAAGATCGGAGGAAGCTGGTGTGGAGAATAAATGCTAGCATTGACTAGTTGGGTTGAATAGCCTCATCTTGTGCTCAGTGCCATTGTGAAGCTGATCAGCAATGAGTGCTGAGCAAGGTTGGAAAATAATGACACTTACCCTTCCAAGTCCTGAGAATGTCACAAAGTGAGATTGGTTAAAACAACGAAAAAAAATGTCACTCCCAAGATACCCTTGAGGTTACCCAATGTTGACAATATTGATGAATTTATAATTTTCACAATCAGTTTCCTTAATCCAGAGAGAAATAAGCCCAAGTGTATCCTTCTGCGTGGAGATTCTGGTGGATCTCATTTGCCCATCCACAAGGATATGTCTTTAAGGTCACCGTGTGATCTAAGAGCATCTGCAGAGCACCTTTAGCCAAATTGCTTAGATTGTTAAGAACTTAGAAGATGAGCCCAGATTACACAATGGAAAGCACTATTCAGGTGACTGCTCTTATCTTACTTGTTGTTATGTGGAGGAAAAAACACTGAATAGGTCTGGAGTTCTATATCACACTCGTCAATCATACTGGATACGAAAAGTTAACTTTGTTTCGCTCTCCTCAGATGCTGCCAGACCTGCTGGGGTTCTCCAGCACTTCTTGCATTTGTTTCAGATTTCTAGCATCCGCAATATTTTGCTTTTAAATGTATAATTAATACTTAATTCAGAACATAATTAACATAATCAGCAAATGGACTATATGAAATCCAAACATGACCAGGATAATGGCTGTGAGTGATCACATAAGTGCTAAGAGGTAGTAAATTGGTCATGGTGACCAGATTAAATACACATTCTGCTGTCTTTGCAAATGAAAATGAAAAATGTTTACTAATCATAATTTTTGAAGATAAATTAACTTGATATAATATATTAAGCTATACTATGGTCATGCATTAAGCTCATTTCAATAGCTGTCCTGTTTCAGTCTACCTCTGTTAATTGCTTGATGAACACCACAAAATTTCTAGAGTTCACAGTTTAATTTATTTGGATTGATTTGCTTTTCCCCATTTATGGAACAGGTCAGTCTTTGGTTATGACTTGTGTCTCATTCATCTGATATACAATGTCAACCAGTTAGTAGCACTTCTACCTATAGATTCAGATTCAGAACCTGTTCCAAAATCTGAGCACAAAAATCCGGGTAGGCACTCCAGTGAAGTATTGGGGGACAGCTGCAGTGTCAGAGGTGCCAGCTTTTGGATAAGGCGTTAAACCAAGGCCCTGTATGTCCCCTGAGGTGGTTGCAAAATACCTGGTAGAACCACTTGGTGGAAGAGCGAGTTTTATTCCATGTGGCCAGGCCAATATTTAACATCTGAGACAGGCGGGATTTAAACTCTGACCTCCTAGCTCAGTGGTAAGGGCACTATCACTGTGCCACAGAACCAAAGGTGACAAGGTTAGCAAAAGCTAGATCTTTTGGGGAACCTATCGTAGCACCATCCATTAAAGAGTCATGAAGATTGATATTAACTGGAATCGTTACATTTATGAACACAATGCTAACACATTCAGAAAGTGATGGTACATCTTGGGGTGGCATGGTGGCACAGTGGTTAGCACTGCCTCACAGCGCTAGGGGCCTGGGTTTGATTCCAGTCTACGCAGAGTTTTCACATTCTTGCTATGTCTGCGTGGGTTTCCTCCCACAATCCAAAGATGTGCAGGTTAAATGAATTGGCCATGCTACATTGCCTATAGTGTTAGGTGCATTAGTCAGGGGCAAATGCAGGGTAGGGGAATGGGTCTGGGTGAGTTAATCTTCCGAGGGTCGGTACAGGCTGAAGGGCCTGTTTCCATAGTGTAGGGAATCTAATCTAATCTCAATTGCTGTAATGTGGTGACCTAATGTGAATCTTAATGCCTTTGTGGATGGTACATTGGTGAATAAGCTAGAAAGACTCTGGGTTCCTGAATTCACTATTGCTCCAGCCAGGATACCCCAACCTGCAAAATTTCCAGGTGAGGAGGGATATACTGGTTCTCCTTCCTTAGTCCCCACACCCCTAGTTTGGTTGCTACAAGATTAATTTTAAAAATATCCCTTCCTTTTGTGGAAACCTTTCTTCCAGACTCAAATGGACTCATGTTTCAAAGAGAGTCAGTTTAAACAGGCTAACTAGGGTGGTGAGGGGTGAAAGCCTTCAACTGTGACTTTCATGACACGCTCGTGCTCAAACTCAGGCTGGTACACATGCAAATATTCAGTCCCACTAGTCCACCTCAGTAGAGTCGAAACTGGCTTTTTAAACCCTATATTCTTCCAAGGGAAAAACACAAAATGTGCCTGTGGTTGGGATATAATTCACAGGGGGTGAGTTGCTGTTGGGCAATGGGACATCAGGCCCTTGTTATCTTTACAGTTATGTCCCGCCCTGTTTGACATTTTCCTCACAATTTAAATATGTGGCATTCCATTGCCTTCACACAGGACTATGCTGGACAGTCACTGAATTTAACTCCTCAATTCTTTTTGCAGCAGTCCTCTTTTTATGATCTACTTGTTTTGGAATGAACAGTAAAATATATCTATAAATACTATAGGGTACTGATCCATCATCACAACACTCATAATATTTGTCTCTTGTTTTGTTTTTATGAACATGAGGGAATTCTGTAGAACATTCACTTAAAACATAGCTCACTGAAATAATTTGGCCATTTTGTGCCAGAGCCATATACATATCAAAAAGAACATACAATATGTCACTTTGGTGTATTTTTGGGCAGTCAATTCACATGGGAGTGCAATGAGCCATCAAGATGAATCTCATCAGGGCTATTCCTTCAGCCAGGTCACCACCTTATACAAATCCAACTGTTGCCTTTATAACATGGCCCGTGTGCAGATGCACGGTCATGTGTCAGAGCAAGTGAAGAGAGAGTGACTGCCTTTAATGTCAAAGCTTCAACTGACCAAGTGTGACATCAAGGAGCTCTGGAAGAAATGGAGTTGAAGGGAATTCAGATAATATTTTCTGCTGGTTGGAGTTTTACCTGGCAAAAAGGAAGTTGGTCGTGGTTGTTGGAGGTCAGTCATCTCAACTCCACAACATCTCTACAGGAGTTCCTCAGGATAGTGTTCTGGGCCCAACCCTCTTCAGCTGCTTCATCAATGACCTTCCCTCCAACATAAGCTCAGAAATGAGGATGTTCGCCGATGATTGCGCAATGTTCAGCACCATTTGCGACTCCTCAGATACTGAAGCAGTCCATTTTTTCAGTTTGTTTTATTTATCGTCATGTGTATCTTGTTACAAAATACAATGGAAAGTGTTGTATAGTGTCGCCACTCTCTAATACCATCTTAAAGCACAGAAGAATAAAACAAAACATAGAATATGATGGGAGAAAAATGAAGAAATAAAGCAAGTGCTTTACAGTCCCTCTTGGTAAGTGCCCCACCATGGACCATAGATCTGGTGGTCAGGCATGAGTCACCATGGGAACAAAAGTTGCCCACTCTTCAGTGCCATCTTGCCTCTACTGATACCCTTGCCACTATGAGTCCTCACTGGACCTCACCAATACAGATGTCACCTGTGCCATTGGGTACCACACCAGACCAAACTTGACTCTGCCACCATCGTCATGAGTCTGCTTCAGGTCCACCTCACTGATGCAGCCATTGCTGATGTGGCCATGCCTTGTACTGGGCCAAACCTCACCTCTGCCACCACCTCCATGAATCTCTGCTACACAGAGGTATCCCTCACTGTGAACCCAAACTCACCTCTGACGCTACAGCCACGAGTCACTGCTGCTGGGCCCAATCACCACAGATGCTGTTATTGTGATCGAGTTCTTCACCAAGAGGTGAGTGAAATAAAATAGAGGCAAAAACAAAGAGGGAAGAGACAGGAAAAAATGAAAAGGAACAAAAGGAAATGTGGAAAGAGCATAGTCATAGAGTTGTACAGCATGGAAATAGACCCTTCGGTCCAACCCGTCCATGCCGACCAGATATCTCAACCCAATCTAGTCGCACCTGCCAGCACCCAGCCCATATCCCTCCAAACCCTTCCTATTCATATACCCCTCAAAATGTCTCTTAAATGTTGAATTGTACCAGCCTCCACCACTTCCTCTGGCAGCTCATTCCATACATGTACCGCCCTCTGCGTGAAAAAGTTGCCCCTTTTATATCTTTCCCCGCTCACCCTAAACCTATGCCCTCTAGTTCTGGACTCCCCGACTCCAGGGAAAATACTTTGTCTATTTATCCAATCCATGCCCCTCATGATTTTGTAAACCTCTATAAGGTCACCGCTCAGCCTCCGATGCTCCAGGGAAAACAGCCTCACCCTGTTCAGCCTTTCTCTATAGCTCAAATCCTCCAACCCTGCCTGCAATACTTTCAAGGATCTATGAACCTGAACTTAAGGTCTCATTGCTCAGCAAGATTCCCTGGGACCTTACTATTAAGTGTATTAGTCCTACTAAGATTTGCTTTCCCAAAATGCAGCACCTCGCATTTATCTGAATTAAACTCCATCTGCCACTACTCACAGACAAGCCTCAGGCTTAAAAACCCTATCATCTCACCAGTAGATGGAATTTCCCGTGTCCATATAATCAAATGCTGCAAGACTCGGTCATTTTCCAGGTTTGGGTTGGTCAGCGGCCAGTATCAGTTAATCCACACCAGCACCAGATGACCGATTCCAACAAGGAAGTCAAATCATTGTCCCTTGATGTTCAACAGCATGACCATCACTGAATTCCCTCCTATCAACATCCAGACATTACTATTGACCAGAAACTCAACTGTTTAGATCAGAGTGGTGCTGGAAAAGCACAGCAGGTCAGGCAGTATCCGATGTGCAGGAAAATCGATGTTTCAGGCAGAAGCCCTTCATCAGGCACTATTCCTGATGAAGGGTTTTTGTCCGAAACATCGATTTTCCTGCTCCTCGGATGCTGCCTGACCTGCTGTGCTTTTCCAGCACCACTCTGATCTAAACTCTGATTTCCAGCATCTGCAGTCCTCACTTTTGCCCAGAAACTCAACTGGACTAACCATGTAAACACAGCAGCTGAAAGAGCAAATTTGAGGTAGGAATCCTAACTCCTCAAAGCCTGATCTTCATTGATGAGATAGAAGCCAGGAATAGTCTCACTCGCCTGGATGAGTCTAGCTCCAACAATGTTCAAGAAGCTTGATACCATCCAGGACAAAGCAGCCGGCTTGATTGACACCTCATCCACAAGCATTCACTCCATCCACCACCAATGCTCAGTAGTAGCAATGTGTACTATCTATAAGACACCCTGCAGAAATTCACCAAGTCTCCTTAGACAGCACCTTCAAAACTCATCACCATCCAGAAGGACAAAAGTATCCGATACATTGGAACACCAACACCTGAAAATTTCCCTCTGAACCGTGCACCATCCATCTTGGAAATATATTGTCATTCCTTCCGTGTGTCAAAGTCCTTGAACTCCCTGATTCAATGTATTGTGGGCCACCCAGCAATAGATGAGCTGCAGTGTTTCAAGAAAGTTGCCCACTGCCACATCTTCGGGGTAGCTAGGGATGGACAATAAATGCTAGTCAAGCTAGCAATCCCCATATCCCAAAAATAATGTTTAAAAGATGGTCCAAAGGATATGAGTTGTCATTGAGCACAACATACATTTTGCATTTGTAATCCACATATTCCTCTGTCCATTTGACATTTATGCATGTCAAGGTTTACTTATCACTCCCTACAGCGTGGAAGCAGGCCATTCAGCCTATCAGGTCCACACTGACCCTCTGAAGAGCATACCACCCAGACCCATCCTATCACCCTACATTTCCCATAGCTAACCCAACTAGCCTGCACCTCCCTGGACACTATGGGCAATTTAGCACATCCAATCCACCTGACTTGTGCATCCTTAGGCTGTGGAAGGAAACCATAGCATCCAGAGGAAACCCACGCAGACACAGATAGAATGTGCAAACTCCACACAGACAGTCACCCAAGGCTGAGATCGAACCTGGTTCTCTGGCAGCGTGAGGCAGCAATGCAACCACTGAGCCACCGTGCCGCCAGTGTTGCTGGTTTCATGTTGCAGATGAAGGTTTGCCAAGTTATTGGGTGGTGTGGATCTGTCAGGCACTCTTTCAGGGCCTCGGCCCCTTGTTGGACCCTGGTTTGTGGTGAAATGATTTGTAATAATGGAAGCTTGGATTCAGCAAATATCTCTTCCTGTTTAATGCAGAATGAGGGCATGAACCGAGATGAAGCCTTGAATAAGAACAAATTCCTCACTTCCAGAGGGCACAAAGATTTACTGCCTGATTAATGCCTGCGTGGGCAAAAGGAGTTTGTACATACAATCCACCTTCAGCATGGAGGCAACGCTTATGGAGACTGCTAATCCCTTCTGCTTTCTCTGTGGCAACCATCTGACTGAGTGGTCTGCCTGCCTTCCCTGAGGTTAATTTAGCAAATTAAGATTGTCACTTAATCAATCTTATTATATCTCAATGTCAACCTTAGTCCAGCTAATTATTTGGGGGTGGCATGGTGCTCAGTGGTTAGCACTACTGCCTCAGAACTCCAGGGACCAGGGCTTGATTCCCCCCTCAGACGACTGCCTGTGTGAAGGTTGCACAATCTCCCCGTGTCTGAGTGGGTTTCCTCTGTGTGCTCCGGTTTCCTCCCACAATCCAAAAGGTGTGTAGATCAGGTGAATTGGTCTTGCTAAATTGCCCATAGAGTTAGGTGCATTTGTCAAGTGTAAATATAGGAGAATTGGTCTGGGTGGGTTACTTGTTGGAGGGTTGGTGTGGACTTGTTGGGCTGAAGGGCCTGTTTCCATACTGTCGATAATCTAATCTAATTAACACTGTCTTCTCATTCTGTGTACATCACCTTTCAAAGATTAACTGTTGTAACTCAGTGGGTGTGAGACAAAAAAAAGCTACAAGTGACTACAAGTCTGATTTTAGCAATGTTTGAGTTTTGCACTGCCAAGTAATGACATGGTTCTGATTTCATACTTTGCACATGGTGTACAACTTCCAGTAGAGACTATTTCTTTCAGCCATGTCTATTTCCACCTCATTCTGAACCGCAGTTTAACCCAGACATACTGCATTAATTGTAACCCAGATGGTTGTTACCAGCTAAGGATGTAATTAAGCAGAAGTTATTGGGGGAAGTTGAAGTTCCACTTTCGGAGAAAATTTCTGTCCTCAAAGTTTTCCCTGTTGTGATATCACAACACGATACATTAGAGCGAATGTAAATAGCGAGGTCACTAACAGGTGATGAGTAACTTCCTTGAAACAGATTAGAAACCCAAGCAAATCCTCCCCTATAAACCCAGGTCCACAAACTTTCCTGGACAATCACTCTAATACAAGCACCAAAACAACAAAGATTCCATTCATACACCATTCAAACATGTCAAACCTGGGAAATATCATCAGTTCTATTGCGAGACTAGCGCAGTGAAATGTTTCTGTGCCGAATTTCTGTTGCCTGCTCTGAGTGGAAGGAACTTGGAAATTCTCAAACAGCTTTCCATTGGGTGTTTCACAGAACACAACTGTTTCTAATTTAGCATAAATCAACAGTCTTCCTCAGAGCCAAAGGGGTGGTTTATGAGTCTGAGTTTAGAGCTGATGCACATTAATGAGCCAGACAGGATTAGGTGAACGTGAATCCAGGCCCTGTTTTATTTTCCTATCTTGATGCAGTGCCAAGAGTAGGCTTTAAAATTGGCGACCACTAAACAACTCCTTGAGTTCCACCCCTATTCCCATCACCAGCAATTTTCAACAGAATTGTATAAGAGGGTGGGTCAAGATCCTGCCTAAAGCTGATCTGATTATGTTGTGTCCATTTTGAGCTTTGGCCTTTCAGAGAACTAGAGTTGGAGTGGAATGGCAATTAAAGCCAGCTTTTCAGACATTCTTTCATGGTGTGGTATCATTTTCTATATTCATTGCCCAAACCTCAAGGGTAATTCAGAATGGCAACATCTGTTTATGTGCCAAAATAAAATACGATGAGGGAGTCCTGGATCAAGCGGGATATGTAACTTTAAAAGGTTTTGTGAATGTCACATGCCACAATGGGATAATGCATGCTGGTGATTTGTGATAGAGCTTCATTTTTAAAAGTGTAAATAGCCAATAAACTCACCAGCAGTGTGAATGTGGATTAAAGTACAATTTTCACTGGATAAGGTGTTCTACACTGCATAATATGGATATTCAAATTTGACTTTGTCAATTGATGAATTTGCTTTAATCTTTTCACCCATTTCCAGCATAGACATCAGCCTGACTCTTTCAAAGCTTGAACAGATGGCTGACCTGTGCTTTAACAAAGGTGCATAATGACATCTCAGTGTGACTGTTGGGCTTTGTTCCAAGCTCATTATTGGATTTTGCTCAGCACAGATTGTTGATGCAGCTTCAAATTGACTGCAAAATGTTCATTTTGACAGTTTTATGAGCTGACTCTATTTTCTTCAATGGATTTTTCATCACATTTTCTTTTCATTTGGCAGTTGTGTATTCTCTTATTCATTCATTCAAGGGGTTTGGGCAATATTGGTTATGCCAGTATGTTTTATCCAATCACTGGATGTTTTATTCTTTCACAGGATGTAGGAGAGAGGGGCTGACTGGGCCAGCATTTATTGCCCAGAAGGTAGTTAAACATCAACCACATTGCTGTAGGTTGGGACTCAGATGGGGACCAGACCAGCTTATGATAGCAGAATTCCTCACCTGAAGGATGTTAGTGAACCAGTCGGGTTTTTATGATAATTACAACGATTTAATCATTGCCATTAGGACCAACTTTTATCCCAGATTATTTCTGAATTCAAATTTCACCATCCACTATGGTAGGATCCAAACACATTGTTATGGACTAGGCCAGATCACTCAACATATTCTTGAATAGGCAACACAGACCATAACTTTGTAATTTATTTCGGTAATGTGTACAGTGAAAATTACTCAGAGTAAGTTAGTGAGGTTGACTACTCGGGTTTATTCACAAAATTACACAATGAAACACAAAGAACAGAATAAAAAGCCCTACAGAACTCAGTCTATCCAAACGGGACCTAATTATGCTGTACCAAATATACACAACAGTCCCAATGAGCAAACCCTCTTGAAAAGTAATATAAAAAGTGGAACAGATGCTTACAGGTTGAAGTTAGAAGGGCAGAAAGAGAGAGAGAGAGAGTTTCCACACAGCTCACTATTGAACTCCCAACTAGTTCCAGACTGAACTAAAATGCTCAGCTAGAGAGCTGACCACTCCTCTTTCATTATACAGGTCACTTCTAAAACATGACCACTTTGGCCTGACGTCTCTCAATACCTTTTAATCTCTGCATCAAACCAGACTAATCGGAACCGAGAGTGGTTTATTACCCCTCTGAAAAACCCAAGGACATAGTTACCTTGAGAAAAGGAACGCAGAAAGAGAGAGAGAGAGAGAGTTTCCACACAGCTCACTATTGAACTCCCAACTAGTTCTAGACTGAACTAAAATGCTCAGCTAGAGAGCTGACCACTCCCCTTTCATTATACAGGTCACTTCTAAAACATGACCATTTGGCCTGAAGTCTCTCAATACCTTTTAATCTCTGCATCAAACCAGACTAATCGGAACCGAGAGTGGTTTATTACCCCTCTGAAAAACCCAAGGACATAGTTACCTTGAGAAAAGGAACACCTTTTAGAGGAAATAAACTAGCTTTGTGACAACATATCCCAGCAATCTAATTGTGTTGGCAGCATCAGGAATCTCCCTGCCAGTCTTTATAGGCATCACCTAAGAGGCTGCCTCTTGCAAAAGTGACAAAAAGATACAAGCTTGTTTCTGAAGCCCTAAACAAACCTTTGTTGCAAAATAAGGTCAAAAATAAGTAGAACCGCTTCCACTGGTAGGATAGTAGGTCACCAAAGGATCAACTTTGAAGATAGTAGGTAAAAGAATCAAGCTTGATGCACTGATGGAGGTGAGATGAGTGTCCTTTATGCACTGAAAGAATGTAAGCTGGAATGCACTCGTTGACAGGTGGTGAATGTATGTTACATAATGAAATTCAAGGGGAACTAGATAAAGGGAAAAGCTAAAAATCACACAACACCAGGTTATAGTCCAACAGGTTTAATTGGAAGCGCTAGCCTTCGGAGCTCCCCTCCTTCATCAGGTGGTTGTGGAGGACACTATTGTAAGACACAGAATTTATAGCAAAAGTTTACAATGTGATGTAACTAAAATTATACATTGAAAAATACCTTGACTGTTTGTTGAGTCTCTTGTCTATTGGAATGACCATGATAGTTTCACTTCTTTCATATGTAAATCACAAAACTTTTTTTAAAAGCTACATTCTCAGGCTAACTGTAACAATTGGTGTCAGCTCAGACAAGATGTTGAAGATATTAGCCCCCTGTGTTCTCGGTCAGTGCCATAATGTTTAGACTGATTCTAAGCGAAAAAGTGTGTTAACAGAGACTTACATGGATTCATGAAGTTTTTGAGCAAAGTACAATGTAACTCTGCAAGTACAAATTCAACCCACAAATGTATATGTGTATGTGTGCATGTGTGTGTGCGTGTGCGTGTGTGTAAAGTGCCGAAGTCTGTGAGAAGATGAATATGTGTGTGTGAATGTGTGTGTGTCTGTAGGAATGTCTGTGAGAGAGAGTGTATATATAGAACATAGAACATAGAACATTACAGCGCAGTACAGGCCCTTCGGCCCTCGATGTTGCACCATCCTGTCATACTAATCTGAAGCCCATCCCACCTACACTATTCCATGTTTGTCCACATACCTGTCCAACGACGGCTTAAATGTACTTAAACTTGGCGAATGTACTATCGTTGCAGGCAAAGCATTCCATACCCTTACTACTCTCTGAGTAAAGAAACTACCTCTGACATCTGTCTTACACCTATCTCCCCTCACTTTATAGTTGTGTCCCCTCATGTTTGCCGTTCCCATACTTGGAAAAAGGCTCTCCCTGTCCACCCTATCTAACCCTCTGATTATCTTGTATGTCTCTATTAAGTCACCTCTGAACCTTCTTCTCTCTAATGAGAACTGCCTCAAGGCCCTCAGCCTTTCCTCGTAAGACATTCCTTCCATACCAGGCAACATCCTAGTAAATCTCCTCTGCATCCTTTCCAAAGCTTCCACATCCTTCTTATAATGCGGTGACCAGAACTGTACACAATACTCCAAGTGTGGCCGTACCAGAGTTTTGTACAGCTGCAGCACAACCTCCTGGTTCTAGAACTCAATTCCTCTATTAATAAAGGCCAAGACACTGTATGCCTTCTTAACAACCTTGTCAATCTGGGTGGCAACTTTCAGGGATCTGTGTACATGGACACCGAGATCTCTCTGCTCATCTACACTACCAAGAATCTTACCATTAGCCCAGTACTTTGCATTCCAATTACTCCGTCCAAAGTGTATCACCTCACACTTGTCCACATTAAACTCCATTCACCACCTCTCCAGCCCAGCTCTGCATCCTATCTATGTCTCTCTGCAACCTACTACATTCTTCGTCACTTTATCCACAACTCCACCGACGTTAGTGTCGTCTGTAAATTTACTAACCCATCTTCTAAGCCCTCATCCAGGTCACTTATAAGAATGACGAACAGCAGTGGACCCAACACCGACCGTTGCAGTATGCCGCTAGTAACTGGACACCAAGATGAACATGTTCCATCAACTACAACCCTCTGTTTTCTTTCAGCAAGCCAATTACTGATCCAAACTGCTGTGTCTCCCACAAATCCCATTCCTCTGCATTTTGTATAATAGCCTACTGTGGGGAACCTTATCAAATGCCTTGTTGAAATCCATATACACCACATCAACCGGTTTACTCTCATCTACCTGTTTGGTCACTTTGTCAAAAAAGTCAATAAGATTCGTTAGGCACGACCTACCCTTCACAAAACCGTGCTGACTGTCCCTGATCAGATTATTCTCTTCTGGATGGTTATAAATCCTATCTCTTATAACCTTTTCCAACACTTTACCAACAACTGAAGTGAGACTCATGAGCTTCTGCTATGAGTCCCGAGATCGGTGAGCCCATGGGTGTTCCGTTGATTTGTTCGTATATCTGGTTGTTGAATGTGAAGTGTGTTGTGAGGCACAAGTTCAATAGTTTAAGTATGCCGTCTTTGTTGATAGGCTCAACGTCCTGTTGTCTGTTCTGTATGTCCAGCAGGTTGGCAATACACATTCAACACAGATATACGAACAAATCAACGGAACACCCATGGGCTCACCGATCTCTGGACTCATAGCAGAAGCAGTAATGCAAAGGTTAGAACAAACAGTCTTACCACAAATTCAACCCAAACTCTGGGTCAGATATGTTGATGACACCTTTGTAATCATTAAAAACACGGAAAGATTAGATTAGATTACTTACAGTGTGGAAACAGGCCCTTCGGCCCAACAAGTCCACA
>NC_057710.1:14439760-14441879 GCF_004010195.1 Chiloscyllium plagiosum
AAACAAAGAACAGCCAGGGAATTCCTAGAAGCATGGCACTCATCCACAAACTCCATCAACAAACAAATCGACCTGGACCCAATATACCCGCCACTACAGCGGACAGCTGAAACTGACAACCGGAAGCGACAGGCCACTATAGATGCTGGAGGAAACACCACAGAAGCGCTTCACAGGAGGCTCCCAAGCACTGAGGATGTCACCAAGACAGGGACGAAACGTTTGCAACAAAAATTTCCAGCTCGCCGAACAGAATCGCAACAACGAGCACCCGATCTACAAATCTTCACCCAAACTATGAAGATGTTTTTAAAAATTTGATTAGATTCCCTACAGTGTGGAAACAGGGGCTTCGGCCGAACAAGTCCACACCAACCCTCCGAAGAGTAACCCACCTAGACCCATTTCCCTCTGACTAAAGTACCTAACACTATGAGCAATTTAGCACAGCGAATTCACCTGACCTGCACATCTTTGGACTGTGGGAGGAAACCGGAACACCCAGAGGAAATCCAGGCAGACAAGGGGAAAATGTGCAAACTCCACATAGACAGTCACTCAAGGCTGGAATCGAACCTGGGTCCCTGGTGCTGTGGGGCAGCAGTGCTAACCACTGAGCCACCATGCCGCCCATGTTGGTACATTGGGGTGCAAATTTAGTCCCCATGGCTGTTCCATGCGTCTGGATGAAGAACTGGTTATCAAAGGTGAAGACGCTGTGATCGAGGATAAAGAGGATGAGTTATAAGATGGTGTTTGGAGATTGGCAGTTATTGGTGTTGAGTACTGAGGCTGTTGCCGCGATGCCGTCATTGTGGGGGATGCTGGTGTAGAGTGCAGAAACATCCATTGTGTCTCGACAGAAGCTAGGGACCCCCTGTACAATGGGTTTCAAGATGCCTCCAAAATAGCTGAAGAGATTCTCACAAAGGCTCACACTGCCTTCCAAAGAGACACAAAGCCAATACACCAGGATGTCCCATCGTATCAGGCAATGGGACCCTGTGTGAGAATCTCTTCATCCAGACATATGGAACAGCCATGGGGACCAAATTTGAACCCCAATAAGCCAACACCTTCATGCACAAGGTCGAACAAGACTTCTTCTCTACGCAGGACCTCCAATCAACATTATACACCAGGTACGTTGATGACATTTTCTTCCTCTGGACCCATGGCCAGGACACAGTGATGTCAACAAGTTTCATCGACTACTCTCGACTATCTGTCTCATTCTTGGACACATGCATCTCCATCAAGGATGGACACCTCAGCACCACACTCTACCGCAAACTTCACAATGCTACACTTCTCCAGCTTTCACCCAAAACATATTAAAACACCCATCCCCAATGGACAAGCCCATCATGCACACAGGATCTGTTCAGATGAGGAGGAACGTAACAGGGACCTGGAAGGACTCAGGGATGCCCTCATAAGAACGGGGTATGATGCTCAACTCATCGACCGCCAGTTCCGATGTGCCAGAGCAAGGAATCGTAATTACCTCTTCAGGAGACAGACACGTGCTGCGACCGACAGGGTACCCTTCATTGTCCAGAACTTCCCAGGAACTGAAAAACTACGCCATGTTCTTCGCGACCTGCAACACATTATCAACGAGGATGAGCACCTCACCAAGACCTTCCCCACACCTCCACTGTTCACCTTTAAACAGCGCCAAACCTTAAACAGGTCGTTGTTCATAGCAAGTCGCCCGGATTTCAGGACAACTCCATACAACCTTGTCATGGTAGACTCTGCAAGACGGGTCAGAGTGTGGACATGGATACCACCATTACGCGTGGGGACACCTCCCACCATGTATATATCACTCATGCAACTCAGCCAATCTTGTTTTATCTTATAGGTTGCAGGCAAGGATGCCCTGGGGCATGGTACATCACTGAAACCGAGCAAAGGCTACGGCAATAGATGAATGGGTTCTGGATTAGTGGTGCTGGAAGAGCACAGCAGTTCAGGCAGCATCCAAGGAGCAGTGAAATCGACGTTTCGGGCAAAAGCCCTTCATCAGGAATAAAGGCAGAGAGCCTGAAGCATGAAGAGATAAGCTAGAGGAGGGTGGGGGTGGGGAGAAAGTAGCATAGAGTACAATAGG
>NC_057710.1:14446650-14452422 GCF_004010195.1 Chiloscyllium plagiosum
CTCACTCACACACATGCATCCTCTCACAGACTTAGACACTTTACACTCACACACACACATATATACACTCTCTCTCTCTCACACTCACAACCCTCCAACCCAGACAGAGACACACACACAAACGGGGTGAATTTGTACTTGCAGAGTTACATTGTACTTGCTCAAAAACTGCATGAATCCATGTAAGACTCTGTTAACTCATTTTTTAGATTACAATCAGTTTAAACATTATGGCACAGACAGGGAACATAGGGGGCTAACACCTTCAACATCTTATCTGGCTGACACCAATTGTTACAGTTAATCTGAGAATGTAACTTTTAAAAAAAGTTTTGTGATTTATATATGAACGAAGTGAAACTATTATGGTCTTTCCAATAGACGAGAGAGTCAACAAACAATCAAGGTATTTTTCAATGTATAATTTCAGTTACATCACATTGTAAACTTTTGCTATAAATTCTGTGTCTTATAATAGTGTCCTCCACAACCACCTGATGAAGGAGGGGCACTCCGAAAGCTAGTGCTTCCAATTAAACCTGTTGGACTATAACCTGATGTTGTGATTTTTTACTTTGTGCATCCCAGTCAACACTGACATCTCCAAACCAGAAGGGAAAATAGTACAGGCTATGGTCAAAGGCAGGATAATGGAATTAATTGGACACCCTTTCCAATGAGGTGGCAGACACATGATGTATGAACATTCTAGGTGTACCTTTCCAATATGTATTCTTCCCTTGACAATGATGGAATTAAACAGCAGGTCAGTTCGCATTGAAATAAAAGAGAAATGAAAAGCAAAGTATTTCATGGTGGACTGTTGGGCTTCAATTACCAATCTTTTCCTGAAATATAAATACACTATGGGAGGAGACTGGAACACCCAGAGGAAATCCGCGCAGACATGGGGAGAATGTGCAAACTCCACTCATTCATCTGAGGCTGGAAATCAAGCCCAGGTCCCCTGGTGCTGTGAGGCAGCAACATTAACCACTGACCCCCTGTTGTATGCTATGCCCCAACTGACAAAGGCGGGGTCCCTGTTAATAATGTGCCCGGCAGCCTTCAGATCCCTCTGGTCCAGATGCCCAACATTCAGGATCTGATCTCATGGTAAAGTTAGGAGGCTGAATGGGTTGACCATGGCTGCTCATTGGATGCTGCCTGAACTGCTGTGCTCTTCCAGCACCACTAATCCAGAACATGGACCTGTTGCTTGGTTTAAAGCAGGAGACCTGAGTGAAATCATTTAGCAGTGCATGGGGTGTTTTAGCTGGGAGGACACACGCGAGGGTTAATCTGCCAGATGTGAAGCATCAGCCAACTTTTAGGCTGAGTTGCAGAATGACTTAGAGACACAGAGGAATCTTAACATTGCACTTTCATATTTTGACATAACAGTTCTGCACTGTGAAACGCTTCCTTACTGTCTCACTGATGTGTGACGTGGTTTAAGCATGTGATAGACTTACGTCTTGGCCCTTTGCACTGAACAGAGCGTTGGGAGCGGACAGACTGAAACTTTTTTTTTGAGGCTGTTTTGTTTTGCTTCCCTGGAACACACATAACGAGACATGCCTTCCTGGACTCGAACCGTGGATGCCAAATATGGAGTTGGTGAGTTCTGGAGTACTATTTGTGTGCCGTTTTCAACTGTAGCCTCGGGAAAGCTTCCATCAGTCGGATTTAGTGGTAGTTGTATTATAAGAGTTGGAGCGACAGTTATTTCCTGGCCAGCTGAGTAGAGACGCTAACGAAAGAAAAAGAGAACAGGATGTGGTTCAAAATAAATAGTGTAATTGAAAAAGAAAAACGATATTTTGGTTGTGAGTATTAAGCAGTGTTCCCCCAAACAGTAGAAAGGTAGTCCATTGAGAGGGTGCAGTACATTCTCAATTCACCCTGCGGTAGGCTCAGTCACAGTGCCGTTGTGAATTGCAGTCTCTAGATGTGGCAGAAACTCTCTCTTGACGATCTGCAGCTGGCACTGAGGAAACACCTCCGGGAGAGATGTAAGAAATGGTGCAGGTGAACCTCTGAGCATGCTGGTTCTTCCTGTAGCAGTGTCCTGTCAATTGGTGTAGCTTTGACTGGTTAAACTCCAGCACGCGTTTGGGAATCAGTGAGTTTTGGCACTGTGAATTGTGCCTCAATACTCACTCTCTCTCTCTGTCGGTCACACACACTTAAGGGTCTCAAGAGCCCTCCTAAAGAAAGCACTTGAGTAAATTGCAGAGACCCTTAAGCATGGTGCCTAGACACCTGACTCACTTACAACTCTTGTCATTCTGACCTGCGCCAAGAGGAAGACTTCCGTCCAGAAAAAAAACACGACAGTAATTTAGCATCTAAAACTGACCAGGAGAGAGGATGAGAAGCAGTTTGTTTTTACAAAGTTCAGCAGTACAACTTATCACAACTTTTGGCAAGTGGCTTGAAAGTTGGAGAGAATTTTATGTTCTTGCAGTGTGTTGATTAGCTGCACATTGTATTGTGCGAGCATTCAGCAGCCTGTTTGAATTGGATCAGCTGCCAGGATGTTTTCAAATTGATAAGGCTTCAATAAGGTTATACTTATAATTTTTGGTCTCTCACAGCCACCTAAACAACTCCACCCAGTTGCCCTATAAATAGTAGGGGGTGGTGCCAGAATGTAACAGATTTTGTCTGATTAAAATGTCTCTATAATTCTGTTGATTTGTCTCTTATTTGTGGACTGGGTCTAGCTTTCCCTTTATCAGCCCATTGAAATTTTTGAATGGGGCCATGCCTTTATCACACTTGATAAATGTACTGCTTTGTAGATAGAACTCCTACGAAATAGGCCCTTCGGCCCAACAAGCCCTCACCAAACCCATTCTCTATCCCATTACTCAACATTTACCCTGAACTAATGCACCTAACCTACACATCCCTAAACACTATGGGCAATTAGCATTGCCAGTTCACCCTAACCTGCACATCTTTGGACCGTGGGAGGAAACCCGCATAGACACAGGGAGAATGTGCAAACTCTATGTCGGTAGTCACCTGAGGGTGGAATTAAACCCAGGCCCCTGGTACTGTGAGGCAGCAGTGCTAACCACTGAGCCACCATGCTGCCCCACAGTAGTATGCCTTAAAGGAAGATACTATCCAGCTGACCTTTGATTATTAACCTCTCCAATACTGATTGAAATCATCTCTATTTATTTACCCTATCAAAACCATTATCTCGAGCACCTCTCTAGGTTAGAGGGGTGCTGGAAAAGCACAGCAGTTCAGGCAGCATCCGAGGAGCAGGAAAATTGATGTTTTTGGCAAAAGCCCTTCATCAGGAATCGAGCACCTCTGTTAAATCTCTGTCTAACCTTCTCTGCTGTAAGGAGAACAGCCACTGGTTCACTTCATATTCCTGAAGTCCTGCACAAAGCAGCAGGCGTAAGCTATTTGGCACTTTGAGCTTGCTCCATCATTCAATATGATTGTGGCTGATCTGATGTGGCCTTTATCCCACTTGCCTGCAGGTTCCTCTGACCCTAAATAATCACAAAACTGTTTCACTCCTCATTGAACATATTCAGTGACCTAACGCTGGGGGCGATATTCCAAATGCTAAAACAAAACTCCCTCGTCATGGAGTCAGAGGTTTTACAGCATGGAGTAAGACCCTTCAGTCCATCATGTCCATATTAGTGGTCAAACCTCTATTAAACATAACCACATTTTCTAGCACATGTCCTGTAGCCTTGAATGCTATTACATTTCATCAAAATACTTAAATGTTATGAAGGTTCCTGTCTCTATTAGCATGAGACCATATAATAAAGAAGCTGAATTAAGCCATTCATACCATCGAGTCTGCTGCACAGATTGATTGTGTCTTTTACATTAATCCTTGATCCCCTTACATTATCTATCTCTGTCTTAAATACACACAATGACTTGGCCACCACAGCCCTCTGCAGCAATAAGTTCCACAGATTCACCACTCTCTGGCTGAAGAAATTCCTCCAAATCTCAGTTCTAAAGGGTTCTCCCTTCAGTCTGAGTCCTCAGGTTCTGGTCTCCAGCTGAAACATCTGCACGTCCACTCTATCCAGGTTTCTCAGTATTCTGTACATCCCAATCAAATTCCAACCCCTTTGCTGGCCTTCTAATTCCCATCAAGTGGAGGCACTGAGTTCCAGATACTCACCACCCTCTGAGTGCAAACATCGTTCCTAGATTCCCCTGCTCCTTTTCTTAAAAACTGTACCTCATATTTATTGATTCCTCCACAAGGCGGAAATGTTGTACTTGTTCTGTCCTGTCTATGCCCTCAGAACTATGCAGACCTCAATAAGATCACCTGTAGCTTTCTCTGCTGCACAATTCCAGATTATCCAATCTCTCTTTGTAGCTCAGTCTCTCCATCCCAGGTTAATATCCTGGTGAATCTCCTTGGCATCCACTCCATTGCACTCACATCCTTTCTATAGTGCGGTGACTAGGACTGTACACTGCATTCCAGCTATGGCCTAACTAACGTTATGTGAGTTCCATCATAAGCTCATCCTAGATATTAGTCTGAAAGAGGACAGGGTGATAATCAGTGTGTTCACTTTTCAGGAGCTCCTTCAGTCTGTTATTGCAACTTAACTTGCTTCCACGAGAGTACAGACGTGACTTTTATCACAAGGACATCATGTAGCAATGTTGCTTTAGCTCTATCATCCTGTGCTATGATGCATTTAATGTGTGAATTTTTTTAGCATCTCTTGCCCTGCCCATCCTCAAATAGAAGTACATGAATCTTTAACAATAGAAATGACTCTATCAGGCTAATCATTCGTGTGAAATCCCAGAAATGCGCCACGATAACACATCAGAGCTGCTGGAAACCAATCAGTGACTTCTAACTTTAGGTTCCACCTAACTGCCACAGCCTGCATTTCTACGAAACCAAGAATTCATCTTAAAAATGCAACAGCAATTATCTCAGCTCGATACAAATGCGGCTGTTTGCCACCAATGTTTATCAGTGACTACACATTGGAGGAGGAGAAAATTTTGAACACATCAATACTTAACTCTCAGACCAATCTTCACAACCGATCATTGCCTTAAAGACAGAGAACTTGCATCTGTGCCGTACATCACTTTCAAAGGCATTATAAAGCACTTTACAACATATTTAGTATTTCTGAATTTAAAAAAAAAACTGCAGATGCTGGAAATTAGAAACAGAAGCAGAAATTGCTGGGGAAAGTCTTGGTGTGGAGGTGCCGGTGTTGGACTGGAGTGGACAAAGTTTAAAAATCACACAACACCAGGTTATAGAACATAGAACATAGAACAATACAGCACAGAACAGGCCCTTTGGCCCACGATGTTGTGCCGAACATTTGTCATAGCATAAACACCTATCCATGTACCTATCCAAATGCCGCTTAAAGTTCGCCAATGATTCTGACTCTGCCACTCCCACAGGCAGCGCATTCCATGCCCCCACCACTCTTTGGGTAAAGAACCTACCCCTGACATCCCCCTTATACCTTCCACCCTTCACCTTAAATTTATATCCCCTTGTAACACTCTGTTATACCTGGGGAAAAGGTCTCTGACTGTCTACTCTATTCCCCTGATCATCTTCTCAACCTCTATCAAGTCACCCCTCATCCTTCGCCATTCCAATGAGAAAAGGCCTAGCACTCTCAACCTATCCTCGTACGACCTATTCTCCATTCCAGGCAACATCCTGGTAAATCTCCTCTGCACCCTCTCCAAAGCTTCCACATCTTTCTTAAA
>NC_057710.1:14452856-14460235 GCF_004010195.1 Chiloscyllium plagiosum
TGTAAGGCAAGACCTCCCCTTCACAAATCCGTGCTGGCTGTCCCTAATCAAGCAGTGTCTTTCCAGATACTCATAAATCCTATCCCTCAGTACCCTTTCCATTACTTTGCCTACCACCGAAGTAAGACTAACTGGCCTGTAATTCCCGGGGTTATCCCTATTCTCTTTTTTGAACAGGGGCACAACATTCGCCACTCTCCAGTCCCCTGGCACCATCCCCATTGACAAGTGAAGACGAAAAGATCATTGCCAACGGTTCTGCAATTTCCTCTCTTGCTTCCCACATAATCCTAGGATATATCCCTAGGTTATAGTCCAACAGGTTTATTTGGATGTACTGGCTTTTGGAGCGTTGCTCCTTCATCAGTTAGATCCTGATGAAGGAAAGCTAGTGCTCCCAAATAAACCTGTTGGACTATAACCTGGTGTTGTGTGATTTCTAACCCTGAGAAAAGTCTGGCAGCATCTTTCGAGAGAAATCCGAGTTAACATTTTTGGTCCAGTGACCCTTCCTCAGAAGAGTTCTTCAGTACAGTCCATCTCTAAGGAAGGGTCACTGCACCTGAAACATTAATTCTACATCTCTCCACAGATGCTGCCAGACCTGCTGAGCTTTTCTGCAACTTGTTTTTGTTCGTACTTCTGAAGTTCAGTTTTCACTTTCGGAAACACTGCTGCAAATTTGCACTCAGTACAGACCCACAAGCAACTACATGATGATTTGTTGATGATGGTTGAGGGACAAATATTGGCCAGGAGATCAGAGTTCTTCAAAATAGAACCACAGGATATTTTAGTTTCATCTTCAAGTGTAGGTAGGTCCTTGGCTTGATGCCTCCCTAATCCAACAAATGGAGCTTCTAACAGTGCAGTGTTCACTCAGAGTGAAATTTCAGATGGCAATGTGAAGTCTAGAATCAGGAAAGGACTTGAACTCTCAACCTTATCAATGTGAAGAAACAGTACCTGTTGACCCATGGCTGACATTTTCTGTGACTATCCCATTCCTCGTGTCAGCTATTGGCATTAAAGAGTGGCACGTACTGAGTCAAAAAAGACAATGTTATTCTTTCTGCTCATTATGTCCAATGTCAGATGTATGTGGCAATTTATGGTGTCATAGAGGAATGTTACTTTTCCTGTTATTAATTTCAACACTTCTGTTCGTCTCGCGGGCTAATGTTTAGAATATCTCACCCCATTTGAAGAAGAAGCCAGGTTGAATGTAATCGGTTTTCAACAATGACTTGGCAAATAGTGGATTTCTTTCTGTTTATATAAGAACTTGCCAGAATTCACTGCTCTGATCCCCTGTGGCAGGCTGACTTAAGACATGAAGCTATTCATCTTAGCGTCGGCAGACTATTAGCGCAAACCCCAAATGCAGGATCAAACAGGCAGAGCATAGTGGAAATCTTGTTGGACTAAGCATTCAGAGGCTTCGGCCTGAATCCAATCAGAGGTCTGAGGGGTGCTGATCCTTAATAAAAGCTGGCTTAAGTTTGAAATTGGCAATGAGGAAACCCCCAAGGTGAATCTCGAAATGTGCATTATAGACAAACAAATTTTAAAAAATCAAAAAGAGTCACTAGTTTCTATACATATAAACAAAGAAGGATACCACTTTGACTGGGACAACCATGCATTCTAGGACAGGAGAAATGAAAACACGCACGAGAATTCTTCGAGGCATGGTATTCTAACTAGAACTCCATCAATAAACACATTGATTTAGATCCTATCTACCTTCCCTTGCAAAATGACATCACCCACCTTAAAAAACCAAGACCTATAAATAGAGAGGTAGGACATACCACCAGCGCTTCACCAGATACTCTCAATGATGGTGTTACTTTGTCATGGTGACGAAACATCTGAAAACAAATCTTCCAGCTCAGGAAGCTAACTTGCATACTTACAGTCAAATATTTTTACACCACAGCCACTGTCATCTTAGAATCCCTACAGTATGGAAACAGGCCCTTCGACCCAACAAGTCCTACCAACCCTCCAAAGAGTAATCCACCCATACCCATTCCCCCACCTATGTTTATACCTGAACAATGCACCTAACCTACACATCCCTGAATACTATGGGCAATTTCCCATGACCAATTCACCTAACCTGCTCACCTTTGGACTGTGGGGAAAAAAGCTTGAGTAGCGGCAGGGAACCCACGCAGACACAGGAAGAATGTGCAAACTCCACACAGACAGTCGCCCTAGGCTGGAATTGAACCCAGGTCCCTAGCGCTGTGAGACAGCAGTGCAAACCACTGAGCCCCTCACCGTGCCACCCCATCACAAAGTTTAGGAAGTGCAACCACCTGGTTAGTACATAGCAAGTGCTTTCCTTTGTAATATCGGTCAACGTATAAATGCTAGTGATTCTATTTCAAGTCCTCACTGCTTTTGTTTGAAATAGTACCGAAACTTATTTACTGTTCACCAGAGACATGAGGCTGACATCTTGTCTGAAAGGTAGCCTCTTTGCCAGTGTAGCACTCCCTCATTATATAACAAACAACAATTTATATTTATCTAGTGAATTTAACATTTTGAAACACACCAAGATGCTCTATAGGGACAATCTTAACTGTGATGGCCAGCCACTTAAGCAGATATTAGGTTAAATGATCAGAAGCTTGGTCAAAGAGGTAGGTGTTAAGAAATGTTTTAAAAGAGGAAAATGCAGTAGACATATGGGGAGATGTTGATCGGAAGTTCCAGAGTTTGGAGCTGAGGCAACTGAGGACACGATCATCAATGACAGACCAATTACAATTGAAGATGTTCAAGAGATGTTGATGAGCATAGATATCTCATGGGGGTGGAGGTGGGTGTGGGATTGGAGAAGATATGAGAGCTATGAGACCACGAATGAATTTAAATTTTTAAAATCAAGACAGTGCTTGACCAATGCTAAATTTGTCAGTAAGCATTGTGGTGAAAATGGAACAAGTTCTTCTATGAGTTAAGACATGGGCAGCAGAGTTGAGAGTGTAGAATGTGGGAGGCCAACCAGAAAGACATTGAAATAATTAAGCCGAGAGCTAATACAATCATGGGTAAGTGTCTCAGTGGCAGATTATCTAAGATGGTAACGGTGAGGCGAAAGTGGGTACTGCAGATGCTGGAGATCGGAGTCAAGATTACAGTGGTGCTGGAAAGGCACAGCAGGTCAGGCAACATCCAAGGAGCAGGAAAATCGATGTTTTGGGAAAAAAAGCACTTCATCAGGAATCCTGACAGGATAAGGGTAAACCATGTTATTGGTGTTGAAGGACATGGTCATAGCGAAGGCATGGATATGAGGTCAGAAGCTCATCTCAGAATCAACAGTACTACCAGGACTGCAAACAGATGGATTTAATGGTAGAATTTCCAGGGAGAGATTGGGAACTGGCTGCTAAAGGACAGATTTTTGGAGCAAAGACTGAAAACAATGGCTTTGATTTTGTCAGTATTACACTGGGGGAAATGTTTGCTTACTCAGCACTGACATCAAATCGTTTAGAAATGGTGGTGGAACTGAGAGGTGAGCATGAGCTGTTTATGTGGCAGAGTCCGAAAATGGGTCATGAATCTACAGCCGAGGAGAAAGTGAGGACTGCAGATGCTGGAGAGTCAGAGTCGAAAAGGGTGGTGCTGGAAAAGCACAGCAGGTCAGGCAGCATCCGAGGAACAGGAGAGTCGAAGTTTTGAGCAGAAGCCCTTCATCAGGAATATGGAGGGAAAAGGGATGAGAGATCAATAAGGAGGGGATGATCAGGGGTGCAGGTAACTGCGAAGGTGATAGATGGATGAAGGTGGGGGCGTGATTGTGATTGGTCAGTGGGGAGGGTGGAGCAGATAGGTGGAAAGGAAGATGGACAGGAAGGACAGTTTAAGAGGGTGGTGCCAAGTTGAAGGGTTGGATCTGGGATGAGATGGGGGGAGGGGAGATTAGGAAACTAGTGAAGTGGATATTGATGCTGTGTGGTTGAAGTGTCCCAAGAAGGAAGATGAGACGTTCTGCTGCCAGGCGTCAGGTGGCTTGCATTTAGTGGTGGAGGCAGCCCAGGACTTATATGTCCTTGGGGGAGTGGGACAGGGCAGTGGGTTTGTTTAGTGTGTGTGTGCATCTCCTCCACTTCTGCCCTTGAACCCCATCCCTCCAATCGCAACAAGGATAGAACCTGGTCCTCATCTTTCACTAATCTCCAGACACAGCACATTATCCTTCGCCATTTCTGCCACCTAAAATCAGACTCCACTACCAGAGATATATTTCCCTCCCCATCCCTATCAGCAATCTGCAGAGACCATTCCCTCTGCGACTCCCTCATTAGGTCCACACCCCCACAAACCCACCCTCTACTCCTGGCACCTTCCCTTTCCGCCAGAGGAGGTATAAAATCTGCACCCAGACCTCCCTCCTCACCTCCGTCCAAAGCCCCAAAGGATCCTTCCACACCCAACAGAGATTTTCCTGAACATCCACCCACCTGATCTATTGTGTCTATTGTTCTCTATGTCGTCTCCTCTACATCGGGGAGACAGGACGCCAACTTGCAGAATATTCCAGAGAACATTTCTGGGGCACACGCACCAAAGAACCTCACCACCCTGTGGCCAACTACTTCAACTCCCCCAAGGACATATAAGTCCTGGGCCACCACCACCGCCAAATCAAAGTCACCTGAAGCCTGAAGGAAGAATGCTTCATCTTCCACCTTGGGACCCTTCAACCACATGGCATCAACTTGACTTCACCAGTTTCCAAATCTCCCTTCTCGCCAATCTCATTCCAGATCCAGCCCTCCAACTTGGCACTGCCCTCTTGATTATTTTCACCTGTACATCTTCCTTCCCACCTATCAGCTCCACCCTCCCCACCGACCTGTCACAATCACCTCTACCACCTGCAATCACCTATCACCTTCTCACCTACCTTCTCTCTCCCCCCCCACCAGCCCTGCTCACCCAGCTATTTACCTCTCATCCCCTTTCCCCCTCCACATTCCTGATGAAGGGCTTATGCCCAAAATGCCGACTCAACTTCTTCTCAGATGCTGCCTAACTTGCTGTGCTTTTCCAGTGCCACACTCTTCTGCTATGAATCTACAGCCTTCTGTTTTTGTGGTCAAAGTGCCAACTATTGGGCCAAGGCTGACAACTCGCCTCTGGAGCACCCGGACCGACCAACCCAACCACCATGTGGCTCAACACTTCAACTCCCCCTTCCACTCCACATGCAGGTCCTTGGACTCCTCCATCACTAGACCATAGCAACACGACGGCTGGAGGAAGAGCGCCTCATCTTCCGCCTAGGAACCCTCCAACCACAAGGGATGAACTCAGATTTCTCCAGTTTCCTCATTTCCCCTCCCCCCACCTTGTCTCAGTCCCAACCCTCGAACTCAGCACCACCTTCCTAACCTGCAATCTTCTTCCTGACCACTCTGGCCTATCGCCCTCACCTTATCACCCTCACCTTAACCTCCTTCCACCTATCACATTTCCAACACCCCTCCCTCAAGTCCCTCCTCTCTACCTTTTATCTTAGCCTGCTTGGCACACTCTCCTTATTCCTGAAGAAGCGCTCATGCCCGAAACATCGATTCTCCTGCTCCTTGGATGCTGCCTGACCTGCTGCGCTTTTCCAGCAACACATTTTCAGGCTTGTGTATTGGCTATTGTGTGGAAGAGGTATTCCTTTATGAAGAGACACATTCTTGAAGCATTGACAGAACATAGTGCCACGAACAGAAGTTTGATCAGTGCTGAACATCCAAAGATTCCTAGAAAATTAACCTTATCCTCCAGCCCAACACATACTTTTGAACAAGGCCTACAAAATGAAAGCTCGGGAAGGCTCCTCGGGTAATTGTTTTTTTGTTTTTTTTTCTCCACTTTGGAGCAGAGTGTGGTAGTTCCCTCAGCTGTTGCCAGATCAGAGATGAACTTGTTTAAACCTGACAGAGGGATATGGGACAAATGCTGGCAAATTAGACTAGATTAATTTCTGGTCGGCATGGACAGGTTGGACCGAACTGTCTGTTTCTATCCTGTACAAATCTATGACTCTATGATGATGAGAGACCATAGCTAGGACCATGAGTTCACTGTGATGAAGTGAAAGCAAAGATTTCCCTTTCCCCAGCCCAATGGCATTGTGGGTCTACCTACAGCACAGGGACTATAGCGTTTTAAGAAGGCAGTTCACAACACCATCTCAAGGACAACTAGGGATGGACTCTAAGTGATTCTCACATTGTGTGAATGAATCATAAAAATAAAATTGGAGGGGAGAGAAGAAGAGAGCCCCTCACTGAATTTTGACTCTCATGTTACACATAAGCTAATATCGTTAGCATGTAGGTCAACAGAGCGCAAGTAGATCTTGAGACCAATATTTTTACACACAGCCACAAACCAATGCGACTGTGGTACATAGAAAGCTTCACATCTCCCAACTCAAACTTGTTCAACTTGTGGATCAGTAACGTTTTAGATGACCACCTTTTTAAAGATATCTTAACTAAAAATAACCCAGGCTATTTAAATTGGTTTCCACTTGTCTCTCTTGCGAATCTCACACACGTCATTTCTCCAGTGTTCTTAACCCTGTCAATGGTTCAAAGCTACATAGAGATGTCCAGCCACTAGAGTGAAAGCTGCAACTCTGAACAAAACATCAATTACCTGAAAACTGTCAGTGAGAACACACTAACAAAGTCGGAGGACTGAAGGTGCACTGTTCAACTTTAACTGAATTGAGTAGAAAGATGACATGTTTGTGCTCTCTGGTTGTTCTAAAGAGCTTTACAGTGAATGGGCTGCTGTAGAAGTACAGTAAAATTATTGTGACATGCAAAATGTAGGCAGTTACGCAAAACATCATGAGGAAAATGCTCACGCAATCCAGTTTGAGTGATATTGGTTGAAAGAAGAGTTTTCATAGAACATAGAACATAGAAGAATACAGCGCAGTACAGGCCCTTTGGCCATTGTGACATGCAAAATGTAGGCAGTTACGCAAAACATCATGAGGAAAATGCTCACGCAATCCAGTTTGAGTGATATTGGTTGAAAGAAGAGTTTTCATAGAACATAGAACATAGAAGAATACAGCGCAGTACAGGCCCTTTGGCCCGCGATGTTGCGCCGATCCAAGCCCACCTAACCTACACTAGCCCACTATCCTCCATATGCCTATCCAATGCACGTTTAAATGCCCATAATGAAGGAGAGTCCACCACTGCTACTGGCAGGGCATTCCATGAACTCACGACTCGCTGAGTAAAGAATCTACCCCTAACATCTGTCCTATACCTACCACCCCTTAATTTAAAGCTATGCCCCCTCGTAATAGCTGACTCCATACATAGAAAAAG
>NC_057710.1:14463738-14493724 GCF_004010195.1 Chiloscyllium plagiosum
ATCTTTGGAGTTACTACTTCCCTAAAGCTCCGATCTATGACCCCCTCTGCCTCCCGAATGATCCTAAGTTCATCCAACTCCAGCTCCAGTTCCCTAACGCGGTCTTGGAGGAGCTGGAGATGGGTGCACTTCCTGCAAGTGTAATCAGCAGGGACGACCATGACATCCCTCACCTCAAACATGTTGCAAGAGGAACATTGCACTGCCTTCCCTCTGAAAGTAACCTTTTATATAAAAAAAACTGGGTCTAAAGAATACAACAAGCAAAACGCAGCTCTTACCTACTTACCACAACGGGTCTTATTATTTAGGTTAGAGGAGGATGTGGGAGGGTCATCTGTGTCTTGCTGGTCACCTAGACCAGCAGAATCTTTACGAGTGGAAGGGAATGTATCCCCACTGAGAGCACAGAACAGCCCACAGTCGCTTCATGCTTCCAGGAGTGTGCTGAATGCAGGACATCTGCCCCCTCTCTGTGGGCAGAATTCTCATCTCAAGGTGTTACAAATCAGTCTGCCAGGCAGTACTGACCGTGCCTGGCACCATGGGAAGACCCCCCAAGCTCTCTCTCTGGTTCACCACCGTGTAAATGAGAAGGACTGTGCACAGCTGGGGATGTCTGAAAGTCTTCATCACCAAACTGGGAGGGAGCACTCACAGAGGGCAAACCATGGGGTAAATACTCTACTTTGAAAGGGGACGTCCTCAAAGGAGACACCCACATTCCTGCCCAAGGCCCAAGTGAGGTAAACTATTAGTCTTCCTCTCCAATATCCCGGAGATGGAATAGGAAGTGGCCCTTGACTGGCACAATTAGGGGAAGGTGGGCGGGGAGCTGTAGGGCCAGTAAAACTGCTGCAGGTTAGTGAAACTGATGGCTTAGGCATATTATCACTGCATTATCAATCCCAACATCCAAGAAATGTTCTTGGGACCCTGGTTCAAAACCCATCATGGTGGAATTGAATTCAATTTTTTTAAAAACTGGGCTTAGTAGTCTAATGATGACCATGACTCCATTGCCAATTGTTGGAAAAATCCATTTGGTTCACTAATGTTCTTTAGGAAAGGAAGCTGCCATCTTTTACCTGCCTCCAGATCCACAGCAATATGGTTGATACTTGATTGCCCTCTGGGTAGTGAGGGATAGGCAATAAATGCCGGCCTAACCAGTGACACCCTCATACCATGAATGAATTAAGAGAAAGGTGTTTGGAGAAAGGAATGATACAGCTCCCCCCATACCAGCGACCACAATATTTCTGCTGATATACGATTGCCTCTTGTGGTTCAGGAGCTGCAAACTGCTGTTAGGCCAGACAGTGGCTGAGTAACGTATAGAATTCAGTAGCCTCCTTCATCTCTCATTTATCCTTTCAGCTCCCTCTATTTGCATTTACCTCTTCCCAAACCTTCCCAGCCAATTACCCTTGAAAGGGCAAGTGACTCTCTCCCTGTCGCAGGATATTAAAGAAGGCATTTGGTATGTTTTCCTTGATTTGGCAGGACATTGAGTATAGGAGTTGGGAGGTTATGTTGCAGCTGTACAGGACATTGGTTAGACCACTGTTGGAATATTGTGTGCAATTCTGGTCTCCCTCCTATCGGAAGGATGTTGTAGAACTTGAAAGGGTTCAGGAAAGATTTACAAGGACGTTGCCAGGGTTGGAGGGTTTGAGCTATAGGGAGAGGCTGAATAGATTGGGGTTGTTTTCCCTGGAGCATTGGAGGCTGAAGGGTGACCTTATAGAGGTTTACAAAATTATGAGGGGCATGGATAGGGTCAATAGACAAAGTCTTTTCCCTGGGGTGGGGGAGGTCAGAACTAGAGGATATAGGTTTAGGGTGAGAGGGGAAAGACATAAAAGAGACCTAAGGGGCAACCTTTTCACGCAGAGTGTGGTATGTGTATGGAATGAGCTGCCAGAGGCAGTGGTGGAGGTTGATACAATTACAACATTTAAAAGGCATCTGGTTGGGTATATGAATAAGAAGTGTTTAGAGGGATACGGGCCAAGTGCTGGCAAATGGAATGAGATTAGGTTAGGATATCTGGTTGACATGGGCGAGTTGCACTGAAGGGACTGTTTCCATTCTGTACATCTCTATGACCCTATGCATCAATGAAGTCCATCAGCCTTCTGATTGCTTCTGAGATATAGGATAGATTTTGAGATATGGGATGGATTCCGAATTCAGAAGACTGGAGAGTGGCAAGTGTGACTTATTTAAGAAAGGAAATAAATGGGTGGCCAGCAGAGTAGAGGACATTTAGTCTAACATTAATGAATAACTTCCAATGTCTGAAATTAATTTAAAATAGAGATGAGGGGAACTCTTTTATGCTCTGAGGGTCATGATTCTTTGGAACTCTCTACCCCCCACCCCACCTACTCCCGACAAGAATGATGGAGGTGGGGCCAGTGAACACTTGTAATTTTGGAGAACATTTGCGGATCAGGTTGTGGATCAGGTTTGCGGATCAGGTTTGCGGATCAGGTCGTAAGTTTGCTCGCTGAGCTGGTAGATTTGTTCTCAGACGTTTCGTCACCATACCAGGTAACATCATCCGTGAGCCTTCGATGAAGCGCTGGTGTTCTGTCACGCTTCCTATTTATCTGTCTTGGTCTGTTGTGGTGGGTGATATCATTTCTGGTGCTTTTTCTGAGAGGTTGGTAAATGGGGTGCAAATTGACGTGTTTGTCAATGGAGTCCCAGTTTGAATGCTGGGCCTCTAGGAGGTCCTGTGCTTGACTTCATTTTGCCTGTCCCAGGATGGATGTACTGTCCCAGTAAAACTGGTGTCCCTCTTCGCCTGTGTGTATGGATACTAGTGATAGCTGGTCATGTCTTTTGATGGCTGGTTGGTGCTCATGTATCCTGATGGCTTGTTTCCTGCCCATCTGTCCAATGTCATGTTTGCAGCAATCCTTGCAGGATATTTTGTATCATGGGGTCCTTTAAATTCAGTGTGGTGGTAGGTTTGTTGGCTACCATGATGCCTAGGGGCCGGAGTAGTCTGGTTGTCATCTCCAAGATGTCTTTAACGTATGGCAGGGTGGCTAGAGTCTCTGGGTATTTGTGTCTTCCTGTTTAGGTCTGTTGTGTAGGAATCGGTAGACTGCGCTTATCGGGTATCCATTGTTCCTGATTATATTGTATAGGTGGCCTTTCTCGGCTTCTCGTAGTTCCTGGGTACTGCAGTGTGTTGTGGATGGTTTAAATAATGTCCTGATGCAGCTCCATTTGTGGATGTTGGGATGATTGCTCCTATTGTTGAGTGGCTTTCCTGTAGATGATGGTGTGTACCTCTCAGACCCATAGTCTCACTTCCCGGTACACCGACATACAGACTAGCAAAGGAACTGCAGAGCAAACTGAAACACCTAGTGGAAGACTCAAGACACTCCATCCTCTCCATCCAGGAATTCCTTAACGTCATCAAAGACACCAAGATAGAGGACGACTAGGTCATGGTTTCCTTCAACATGGCAGCCCTATCCACATCAATAAACATCAAAGAAACACTGGCCCCATTGCTAGATGAACCAAGGACACAAACACCTGGCAGCACCAACTCCATCAGCAAGGTCAGCATCCTCAAACTAGTATACCTGCGCCTCACTGCCCACTTCACCTTCACTGGTAAGACCTATAATCAAATCAGTGGGATGCCTTTGGAATCACCAATACCAGGGCACTTAGCAAAAGCAGTTATGCAGAGGTTAGAACAAACAGACCTTCCCGTAATTCGGCCCAAGCTTTTGGTCCACGATGTGAATGACACCTTTGTCATCACGAAACGCAAAAAAATGAGAAGAAACCCACAAAATGATAAACCACATCCTTACCGGTATAAAGTTCACCAAAGAGGAAGAGAACATCAACAGACTCCCCTTCCTAGATGTTACAGTAGAATGAAAAGCCAATGGAGAGCTGCAGGCCATCATCTACAGGCAAGCCACACACACAGACCAGATACTCAACAACAGGAGCAAACATCCCAATACCCACAAATGGAGTTGCATCAGGACATTATTTAAATGAGCCACAACACACTGCAGTACTCAGGAACTACAAGAAGCCGAGAATAAACATCTATACAATATATTCAGGCACAGCGAGTATCCGACAAGCACAGTCCACCAATTCCTACACAACAGACCTAAACAACATGCCCAGAGACTCTAGCCAACCTGCCATATATTAAAGACATCTCTGAGAAGACGACCAGACTACTCCGGTCCCAACAAACCTACCACCACACTGAAACAGCTCCTGATGAATTTAAAGGACCCTGTGATACCAAATATCCTGCAAGGATTGCAGCAAATATGACATTGGACAGCTGGGCAGGAAACAAGCCATCGGGATACATGAGCACCAACTAGCCACCAAAGGACATGACCAGCTATCACTAGTATCCATACACACAGACGAAGAGGGACACCAGTTCGACTGTGACAATACATCCATCCTGGGACAGGCAAAACAAAGACATGCACAGGAATTCCTAGACTCCCAGCATTCAAACTGGGACTCCATTAGCAAACACATTGATTTGGACCTCATTTACCAACCTCTCAGAAAAAGCACCAGAAATGATATCACCCACCAAACCAGACCAAGACAGATAAATAGCAAGCAGGACAGCACACCAGCGCTTCATCAGAGTCTCAATGATGATGTTACCTGCCATGGTGACGAAATGTCTGAGAACAAATCTACAGCTCAGTGAGCAAACTTCCAATCTGTGAATATTGTTAAGGCACAGAAAGGGAGACTGTTGACTAATAGTGAGTCAGTGGTTAATAAGGAATGGTTGTGAATGTGTTGAGGCCACAATGTCATTCCTTACTGTGACAGTGCACTGGGAATTAAGCCCCATTACTCCCAGAGTCATCACAAAAGTTAGATTTTAGAAAAGTATGTAAAATTTCACAATTGACATCTTCTAGTCTCAGGTTGGCAGAAAGCACAAACCAGGTGTATGTACTCAACAAAATTGTTTTTTTATTGCTCATGAATAGACTTCACTTGTTGGTAAACTATCATAAACCACCCACCTGTAACTCTACTAATTAAAACCCTAATCTCCTTTCAAAATAAAACAACACACACACTCGCCCTCGCTTGCTCTCTCTCTCTCTCTGTCTATAATTGTGCACACAGGAAATTCTGCGTCACTGGTCATGGGTTCTGTGGGTCTTTGTGTGGCTGATGACCCTGATACACATCTCCCAGCTCCACATGTGGCACCCTTTTCTGGGACATGGAATGGTCCTTGACGTCAAGATTGCTGGCATTCATATGTGAGATTCTTTTCTGAACATTCTCTTGCTGATGGGTGTCCTTGAAGAATTATTGTGTCCCTTATTGAATTATTGTGAAGCTTCCCCCGAATCAGTTTCTTCTGAACAAGGGTCTCCTATGTGTTGATATCGTGCATACACAAAGATACTGTAATGGACAGAGGGAAAAATAAGGAAAGTGGTTTACGAGTTCCTGTTCGTAAGAATCACTGAAGTGATCCTAATGCTGCATGTGTTGATCAGAACATTGCTTCTCAGTCACCTTTCTCCAGATGCTTCTACTAGTTTGCAAGATTTGTAGGATGACTATTTCATTTTTGAAACATCTCTGACTTTTCTTTGATTAGATTAAATTCCCTATAGTATGGAAACAGGCCACATGGCCCAACAAGTCCACACAGACCCTTTGAAGAGTAAGCTACCCAGCCCCACTAGCCTACTGTATGTTTACCTCTGACTAATGCACCTAACACTATGGGCAATTTAGCTTGACCAATTCATCTAACCTGCACATATTTGCACTGTGAGATCATCTGGAGGAAACCCACAAGACATGGGGAGAATGTTCAGACTTCACACAGACAGTCGCCTGAGGCAGGTATCGAACCTGGGTCCCTGGTGCAGTGACAGTGTCATGCTAACCACTGAGCCACCATGCCGCCCCTATTAATTAAAGTATCAATGAATTAAAGCTTACATCAACTGATGGAGGAAAGGCAAACTGATTGTCTTCAGGCTTAAAGTAGTTTTCTTTTCCTATAGCGAACAGTGAGCTCCTCAGCTGATGATGGGCAAAAGCTATTTAGCTACTTGAGAACAAATCAGATAATTGTGGGCAGGCAGAACACCTTCGTCATTGATAATTGGTCACTTTGTCCACAAACTAATCCATACCTGTTGCTAACCAAAGCTCCATCTTGAAACAAACCCTTCAATTCCAGTTGACCTGCAAACACATTAGTAATTCAAAACTGTGTAAACAATGCTCACAAAGAGAATCAATTTCCTTTCAAAACATGGCGAGTCTTGCAATCCCTGGTTTAAAACAGTCTTTTCTGACTTCAGAACGCAATTAAAGTAAAATGCAAAATCAAGAGACACGGTCTTCACAATAGTCAGGTCGCTCATAACCTTATAGAATGGCAGACCAGGTTTGAGGAGCTGAATGGCTTATTCTACTCTGTGCTGGTATGTTTATAGACCAATGGTGAGCAAAGTTTTAGAATTAACGTTCAGAGAAAAAATCAACAGGCACTTGGTGAGATTTGATTTAATTAAACAATGCCAGCAAGGATTTATAAAAGGCAACGCATTCTTGATCTAATCAAATTAATATTTGATGAAGTCACAGAGGAAGGGAATATGTAAATTTATCAGTATAGATTTTTTAAAAAAACAATTGACAAGGTATTTCAGAAAATGGTGAGAAAAATTGAGATTTGTGGAAATTGAAGACCATTGTTAAGTTTTTTTTTATGAACAAGGTTTTTGATCTGTTCATGGCATGTGGGTATTGTTGGAAAAGCCAGCATTTATTATCCAGTCCAAATTTCCCTCGAGAAGTTGCTCAATTTTGGAATATGGATTGGAATTTCAAAAAATTGCCAATGATAATAAGCATGAAGGATTGGCAAACGTTGAGGGTGATCCTAATTGTCTGCAACAAGATACAGATATGGGCAGACCGGTGGCAGATGGAATGGAATAAAAAGTACTGTGAGGTGATTAACTCTGGCAGATGCAGAGGGAGAGGCATACAACCTGTGCTATAAGAGAGTGCAGGAACAGAGGGACCTAAGGGGAAATGTGCATCCATCTTTGAAAATGACAAACATATTGAGAGAGTGGTGAGCAAAGCAGATGGGACCTTGGACATCACGGAGAAAAATATTGAGTGCAACAGCATGGAAGTTATGCTGAACCTGAGTCTATTGTATCCAATTCAAGTCACTACACTTGGTGAGGGTGACCTTCAGAGTATGCAGACATGATTTACCAGAATGCTCCCTGGGATGGGAATTTTAGCTACAAGGGGAGGTTGGAAAGTTTGTGAGTTCTTACTTCTGGACCAAAGGAGATTGGTGGGAGATTTGATTAGATTACTTACAGTGTGGAAACAGGCCCTTTGGGCCAACAAGTCCACACCAAACCCCTACATTTACCCCTTTCACCTAACACTACGGGCAATTTAGCATGGCCAATTCACCTGACCTGCACCTTTTTGGACTGTGGGAGGAAACCGGAGCACCCGGAGGAAACCCACGCAGACGCGGGGAGAATGTGCAAACTCCACACAGAGAGTTGCCTGAGGCGGGAATTGAACCTGGGTCTCTGGCGCTGTGAGGCAACAGTGCTAACCACTGTGCCACCGTGCCGCTATGATTGTGACAAGATTGTGACAGGTTTAGAAAGTGCAGAAAAGGAAATACTCTTTCTACTTTTTGAGAGTGCATGAACAGTTTTAAGGTTTTGAGCAAGGGGAATTTGAGGAAAAAGCTTTCCATGTAGTGAGTGGTAATGACTGCTTTTTAAGTGCAGTGACGTGGGAATAATTGATAATTCTCTGAGGGATTAAACCTCTGCAGATACAGTGGTCAAACAGGGCAATGGGACTGCTCAGATTGAGTCCATCCTGGCTCTCAGGGCATCCCACCCAGACCCAGACCTCCACTCCCCAACCCACATTTCCCATGACCAATCCACCTAACCTTCATATTTTTGGACAGTGGGTGGAAACTGGAGCAGCCAGAGGAAACCCATGCAGACACTGGGAGAATGTGCAAACTCCACACAGACAGTCACCTGAGGCTGGAATGGAACCAGGCTCCCTGGCTCTGTGAGGCAGTAGTGCCAACCACTAAACCACTGTGTCGCCCCTAATGTCCTCTTCAGATTTGAAAATTCTCCACAGTAAATTATTCTACAGCCCAATTCTTTCAAGGAACAGCTTGTTCACTTGAGCATTCCCCAACTCAGCATTTCTTCTGGTATGGTCTTTCTAGAAACACAGTATCCCACAGGGCACTTCATCACAGACAAGTAGTATTGGAGGAAGACAGGGCATGACACTATAACACTAGATGCTCCGTGGTTTGTTTAAATGTCTGTTTGAATGTCAATAAATAGGCAATTGGATGAATTGGGTGGGAGGAGGAGGATGCAATAAAGTGGGTTTGGTTGAGGTCAGTGAGAAAGATTGGAGAGTCTAGGTGTGTGCGAGCTATAGAAATATAGAAAATAGTAATGGGTAGGCCATTCAGCCCTTTGTTCAATATGATCATGGCTGTTTGTCCAACTCAGTTCCCTGTTCTCGCTTTATCCCATACACTTTGATTCCTTCAGCCCCAAGAACAATGTCTAACTCCGACCTGAAAGCATTCACTGTTTTCGCCTCAACTGCTTTCTGAGGCAGAGAATTCCACAGGTTCCCACACTCTGCGTAGTCGGGGGATTTTGGTTCTTGACTGGGAGTGTATTTGTGGGTCAGTGTGAGTGTTTGTGGAATTGGAGTGGGTTCCAATTTGCCTAACATTTCTTGAGTGATTATCCTCGTAAGTGTATTGGAGCTGTCTAGACTTACTGACGTAAAGTCAAATTTGCAAATATTTGGAGTGGGTCCCATTCTCTCAAATCCTTACAGAACCCTGTCTATAGACTCTCAACATTCTCCCTAAAGTGTGGGACAGAGAACTGGAGAAAAAAATACTCCAGTTCAGGCTGAATGAGTGTGTTAGAATTGTTTAGCCAAGAGTACATTAACTTTGTATTGGATTATCATCCCTAAAATGTTTCCACTTTAAACTGACTAATTTATTGTTACGGAGTTTATCTTTGCACCCTCTTTTTAAGAATCCTTTGGCAAGAGCCCTCTTTGGAAGCTGTTGGAGTGTGTGTTTATTTCCAGTGATTACTGTATGATGCATGAGTGTTTTCACAAATATTTTTTCCATGCTGAATTCCAAACATCCTTGTTTTGAATCTACATGTGTGCACACAGTGCAGGATACATGAAATAAGGATCGAGAGACATGGGAGAGGGTGCAGAAGGGTTTCACAAGGACGATAAGAGAATATAACTGTCAAGAAAGGCCAAACAGGATGAAGACTTTTTTTTAGAATGGGAAGATCTTAAGGCTGATCGAACAAATGACTTCAAATTTATGAATTGATTAATAGGGTAGGCTTGGTGAAGATTTTTACATTTAGAACATGACAGTGCAGTACAGGCCCTTCGATCCTGGATGATGCGCTGGCCCGTGGAACCAATCTGAAGCCTATCTATCATACGCTCTTCAACTTTCATCCATATGTCTATCCAATAACCATTTAAATGTCCTTAAAGTTGGTGAGTCTACTACTGTTGCAGGCAGTGCGTTCCACACCCCTACTACTCTCTGAGTAAAGAAACTACTTGTGACATCTGTCCTATATCTATCACCCCTCAATTTAAAGCTATGTCCCCTTGTGCTAGCCATCACCATCCGAGATAAAAGGCTCTCACTGTCCACCCTATCTAACCCTCTAATCATATTGTGGGAGAGAGTAAAGCGAGTGGAGCCATAACAATATGATCAGTAAGTCCAAGTATGACCTGAAGACACTGGAACAGAATTCAACCTCTCGACCCTTTGGCTGTATGACTGTATAACTCTGCTCCACCATTTGATCATGATTGATATGTTTCTCAACCCCATTCTCCCGCCTTCTCCTTGCAACCCTTGATCTGCTTACTAATTAAGATCCTATATGTTACTCTGTCTTAAATATTCTCAATGACTTGGCCTCCACAGCCCTCTGTGGCAATGAGTTCCACAGATACACCACTCTCTGGCTGAAGAAATTTCACCTCCTCTCAGTTCTACGAGTTGAAACATCTTCTGCATGCCTACTTTATCCAGGAGTCACAGTATTCTGCAAGCTTCAATCAGTTCCCCAGCTCCTCCTTCTAAACTCCATCGAGCACAGACCTAGAATTCTCAACCACTCCTCATATGAGATACCCTTTATATCCAGGATTATTCTGGTGAATCTCCTCTGAACACCTTCCAAAGCCAACACATCCTTCCTTAGATATGGGATTCAAAACTACTCTCAATATTCCAAATGCAGTCTGACCAAAGGCCTGTATAACCTCAGTAGTACATCTCTGCTCTTATATTCTAGCCCTCTTGAAATGAACGCTAACATTGCATTTGCCTTCGTAACTGCATGTAGACAGGGCGGTGAAGAAGGCATTTGGCACGTTTACCTTTTTAAGTCAGAGCATTGAGAGTAGGAGTTGGGACATCATTTACAAGACATTGGTGAGGCTGCTTTTGGAGTAATGTATACAATTCTGGTCATCCTGATTTAGGAAGCATGTTGTTAAACTACAAAAGAGTGCAGAAACAGTTTACAAGGATGTTGCCAGGTTTGGAGGGATTGAGTTGTAGGGATAGGCTGGGACTTTTCTCCCTGGAGCATTGGAGGCTGAGGGGCGAGTTTTATAAAATCATGAGGGCATCAGTAATTGAAGAGGGTAGGGGAGTTCAAAACTAGGTGTTTTTTCAAGTGAGATGAAAGAGGTTTAAAAGGGACCCAAGGAGCAACTTTTTCACACAGGGTGGTGCATATATAGAATGAGCGGCCAGAGGTATTGGTGGACATTTGAATAGGAAAGGTTTAGAGGGATATGAGGCAAACACAGGTAAATGGAAGTACAGGGCGACCCCCATATCCACAGAATCTTTTTCTGCAGTTCCAGTTACCTGCAGTTTACCATGACCCCAGCATATTATAGTGAACCTTCTGGAACCAGGGACCGGGTGCTGCCAGGAAGGTACGTTTCCCATTGAAATAAATATGTTTGCTCCAATCTGTGGTTTTGGACATCTGCAGTAGGTCTTGGAACGCATCCCGCTTGGGTACGGCGGGGGGGGGGCCTACTGTCATTCAGTTTGGGATGCCAGGTTGTCACGGAAGGATTTGTCCAAAGGGTCTATGACTCTGCCAAATGAACGTGCATGTTAACCTGAAGGGAGTTCTCAATTAGGCTTGTCAAGTCTCTTTGCGCTTCAGATTTCAGAAGCCTTTCCCAACTTTAGAAAATGACCTGCTCCTTTTATCCTTCCTACTAAAATACATAGGAGAAAGTGAGACTCCAGATGCTGGAAATCAAAGTCAGAAAGTGTAATGCTGGAAAAGCACAGCCAATCAGGCAGCGTCAAGCTGACGAAATGTAGACTCTGCTGCTCCTCAGATTCTGAGGAGAAAGTGAGGTCTGCAGATGCTGGAGATCAGAGCTGAAAATGTGTTGCTGGAAGAGCGCAGCAGGTCAAGCAGCATCCAGGGAACAGGAGAATCGACGTTTCGGGCATAAGCCCTTCTTCAGGAATGAGGAAAGTTTGTCCAGCAGTCTAAGATAAAAGGTAGGGAGGAGGGACTTGGGGGAGGGGCGTCGGACATGTGATAGGTGGAAAGAGGTCAAGGTGAGGGTGATAGGTCAGACTGGGGTGGGGGCGGAGAGGTCAGGGAGAAGATTGCAGGTTAGGAAGGCGGTGCTGAGTTCGATGGATTTGACTGAGACAGGGTGTCGATTCTCCTGTTCCCTGGATGCTGCCTGACCTGCTGCGCTTTTCCAGCAACACATTTTCAGCCCTGCTCCTCAGATTCTGCCTGACTGGTTTCCAGCACCAGACTTATTTACTAAAATACATAGTTCACATTTTTGCACATTGTATTCGATCTTCCACTTCTTTGTCCACTCTCCTAGCCTATCCAGGTCCTTCTGTAGTCTCCTTGCTGCTTCAACATTAACTGCCTCTCCACCTGTCTTTGTGCCATCTGTAAAATAGAGCAATGTCTTTAGGAGGTGGGATTCGTAGCAGAGGGGTCTGTCTGCTCGCAGTTGACAGATGCTTGACTGCGGATGTCTAAAGGCCTGTCAAAGGCTGAATATTTGTGGGCGGCACGGTGGCACAGTGGTTAGCACTGCTGCCTCACAGCGCCAGAGACCCGGGTTCAATTCCCGCCTCAGGCGACTGACTGTGTGGAGTTTGCACATTCTCCCCGTGTCTGCGTGGGTTTCCTCCGGGTGCTCCGGTTTCCTCCCACAGTCCAAAGATGCGCAAGTCAGGTGAATTGGCCATGCTAAATTGCCCGTAGTGTTAGGTATTGGGGTAAATGTAGGGGTATGGGTGGTTTGCGCTTCGGCGGGTCGGTGTGGACTTGTTGGGCCGAAGGGCCTGTTTCCACACTGTAAAGTAATCTAATCTAATCTAATTTATTTCCTAACATACACTGGGGGGTGGGAGGGAGGTGGTGAAGGTGGTGGTGAGAAACAAAGTTGGTGCTAACACTCTCGGCAGGCCTTGAGGGCCTTCCAGCCTGTTTGGTCTCAGTTGAGGCCTGAGCCTGAGCTGTAGAAGTGATCCCGCTCTGCATAGGTGCTCCAGGTGTGAATGCGAATTGAAGGATTTGAACTCGCATCTCCAGAATATTGGGTTAGGTCTCAAACATAGTGACACCACCATCTCTTCCTATAATTAGAAATGACTTAACTTAATGAACCTGCAATCTAATAATGATCTGGAGGATCTTCCATTGGATAGTCTCTGGCCACTGTTGGCCACTGTTGGCCAGTTTGGAGAAAGTCACTTTTTAGTGACTTGCTTCCCCTGTTTGAGTTGCTTTTGGTATCCGGGGGTGTGCAGAGCTAGACCTGACCTGGGAGTTTTGTTTTATTTGAGCCAGTACTTATTGCTCATCCCTGATTACTTTTTATTCATTCATGGGATGCGTTGATCAAGGACCAGACCAGCATTTAGTGTCCATCCCTAATTGCCCAGAGGGTAGTTAAGTGTCAACCACATTGTTGTGGGTCCTTGGTGCTGTGAAGCAGCAGTCCTAGTCACTGTACCATCGTGCTGCCCATTTAACCCAGTACCTGGTGTAAAAGAGCAGGCAAAACAAAACTTTGCTTGACACCACGGTTCTGTTGCACTGCATTGCATAATTTGATTACAAAAAGTGTTTTTAAAAACACTCTTCTCTGTAAATGCTCCGGTTTCTGCCTCAGGGGCTACATCTGTAGTCACACCATGGCCTCTGACTCTGTCAGTCTTTCCCACCATCTGCGTGTGGTGGTCAGCCAGATCTCTTTGATGACTGATGTGCAAGATTGCACAGCCCAGAGGAAGCCACTTGGCCCGTCGAGTCTGTACTGCCTCAGCGTTGGAAATGACCAGTCGGCCTCACGCATCCTTCCCTTTCTCTCCGCCTGCTGTTCCGCTTTAACTGTTAATTTACCTTCAATTCGGGAAGTGTTCAGGCAGTGTTCCAGATCGTTAAAAAAAACTCATTGCATTAACAGCAAAGTGACTTGGTCTACCCTGTTATCGTTTTTGCCAATTATCTTTAATCTGTGGTCCTCTGCTAACCGACCCTCTCTTGGTGATGTCAGTTACAACCGACAGTCAATAAATGCTTTCCACATTGCAAAATGTCTTACTTCCTTTTGCTCATGACTGGGATCTTGCAAAACATGTTGGGCCAGGTTTTTGCTGTAAAAATAGCAGCAAGGGTAACAGCACTCTATTATTTGTCTGCAAATTAAACTGCAGCTTTCTGCAGTCTCTGTCACACAAAGTTAAACCGGGATATTGGAAGTGGCCGACCTGCTCCTCTGAAAGCTTTGTGTGAAGGACACCTTGCCAAGAGAATTAACATTCAAACATATTGCATAGCATCATTTCAAACTACAGAAGGGGCCTATTTGATCTGTCATGAGCTCTGTTTGTATTTTCATAACTTCAGTAGGATGGTTAGTACCATCTTGGTTACTTAATTCAAACCTCTCCCTTGTCCACGTTTCAATATTATCCACCCACTGCAATCTTCTTCAATTTCCCTTTCAGTTAAGGTCCAAAGTTCACTGATGATTACACAGTGATCAGCACCATTCAGGACTCCTCTGGTATTAAAGCAGTCCATGTCCAAATGCAGCAAGATGTGGACAATATCCAGGCTTGGGCTGAGGAGTGGCGAGGAACATTTGCGTCGCAAAAACACCAGGCTATGACTATCACCAACAAGGAATAATCTAACCACCACCGCTTGACATTCAATGGAATTACCATCACCAAATCCGCCACTATCAACAGGGGGTTATCATTGATTAGAAACTCATCTGGACTCACCAAATAAACACAGTGGCTATAAGAGCAGGTCAGAGGTTAGGAACACTGTGCCTGTCCACTATCTACAAGGCCCAAGTCAGGAGTGTGATGGAATACTCCCCACTGGCCTGGATGGGTGCAGCCCCAACAACACTCACTGAGCGAAACACCATCCAGGACAAAGCAGCCCGCTTGATTGGCACCACATCCCTCCCTCACTCCCTCCACCGACGTTCAGTAGCAGCAGTGTATACTATGTACTATATGCTCTGCAGAAATTTACCAAAGATCCTCAGACAGTACCTTCCAAACCCACAACCACTTCCATCTATAAGGACAAAGGCAGCAGATACATGGAAACATCACCACCTTCAAGTTCCCCTCCAAGCCATTCACCATCCTGACTTAGAAATGTATCAACATTCTTTCACTGTTACTGAGTCAAAATCCTGGAATTCCCTCCCTCATGGCATTATGGATCAACCCACAGCAAGTGGGCTGCAGCGGTTCTAGAAAGCAGCTCACCACTATCTTCTCAAGGGGCAATTAGGGAAGGGCAATAAATGCTGGCCCAGCCAGTGACACCCACTTCCCACAGACGAATAAAAACGTCAAGATCTTAATTTCTCATGTCCATACTTGGCTGCTATTCTCTCTTTGCAACTCTTTTGAATGTTAAATTTCGATTTTTGCTCTAATCCACTTGTGTGTGTGAGAGTAATGTTCCTCTTTGGTAATACTTATGCAATGGGTTCGAATCTCACTGTAGCAGATGATGAAGTTTGAAAACAGTCAATCTAAAAAGAAAAGCTAGCTCATTGACAACCATGTCAACCAATGGTAACATTGTCGATTGCTGTAAAGACCCATCCGATTCACTAATGTCCTTTGGGGAAGGAAACTGCCATCCTCACCTAGTCTGGCCTACATGTGATTGTAGACCCACAGCAATGGGTTGACTCTTAACTGCCCTCTGTACAATTGGAGTTGGACAATAAACGCTGACTTAATCAGCGATACCCATGTTCCATGAACAAATTTGTTTTTGTAAAGCGTTCATTTTCTATCTGTTCACCAGAGTACATGGTCAGGCACAACACGTGACTTCCCAATTGATGGAACCACCATTTACAGGAAGTTGACCCTCGGCTAGAGTTTTTATTCATTCATGGGATGAAGGTGTCACTGGCTAGGCCAGCATTTATTGCCCTTCCCTAATTGACCAGAGGGCAGTTAAAGTCAACCCATTGTTGTGGGTCTCGCATGTAGGCCACACCAGGTAAAGATGGCAGTTTCCTTCCCTGGAGGACATTAGTGAGCCAGATGCATTTTTCTGACAATAGGCAATGGTTTCATGGGCTTCATGACACTCTTAATTCCAGTTTTTTTGATGAATTCAAGTTCCACCATCTGCCATGGCAGGATTTGAATCCTGGTCCCCAGAACATTACCTGAATCTGTAGATGAATAGTCCAGTACTTATACCACTAGGCCATCAAGTCCCCTGTTTAGAGAAGTATAGGAACATGTCAAAAATGTGGTGTTGGAGAGAGAAATACTGTGTCAAACAAGGAGATCCTCTGCATATGCTTACAGACATCAGTGCAGGTAGTTAGGCCGAAAGGCGTCATGATCGCTTGATGTTACTGATAATATGACCACTGTTTTATTATTAAATTAGTGTGTGTGTGTGAGTGCGCGTGTGCGCTTGTTAATGTGTCTATTGGAGCAAATTAGGTACATGGAGTGAACAATAGGTGTTTGTCCACATTGCGTTGAACTTATTACTTTTCAACTCTAAAGTTGAAATAAATGAGTTTTTGGTTTTATTTCTGTGAAAGTCATTTTGTTTAAGTAAAAAGGTCAGAGAAGCATTTTTTAAAAATAAAGTTCAAACCAACATTTCCAAGAATTTATGTTTCTTAGCCCCCATGATTAGTGACACTAATTGTTGATATAAATGCTGATGTGTTTGATAATTTAAATTCTTATGACAGATAGAAGGAGGTGCCAGGGGTCACAGGCTGGATCAGTTCTGAAGAAGAAAAAGATCCATGTTCAGCAGAAGAGGACTTTTTTAGTTTTGGCAATCTCAAGGCCATCAGAGCAGGAAAAAAGCCTTTAGCTGTGTTAGCAGTTCAAGTAGGCAGGGATGGACAAAGTGTTAAGCTTTTCCCTGAGTTTAGAGGAGGAACATCGATGAGTTGGCCTGTGTCTGAGTGACTCAAGGAGAGAAGAAGAGAATCACTTCTGATGAATGTGTGGAAAGTATCTGAAAGGAAATACTTGCGATATCATGAATTGAAGGAGAAATTTTAAGGTGAAGATACAAATAATATTTTCCTGGGATTGACTATCTGTAAAGGATATTGCTCAGGTAAAGGGTTAAGTTTTTCTTTAACCAAACTGAGTTCTGAGGAAGGGTCACTCAACCTAAAATGTTAATTTTGATTTTTCTGCATAGATGCTGCCAGACCTTTTGCCAGCAATTTCCATTTTTTTGTTTCTGAATCTTTCTTTAAGTTGTTTATAAAAAAAGCTTTCCAATGTATGGCTATGAGTTTTTGCTGGTATTGTTTTGTCAAAGGCACACAGGCAGCCTTATGTGTCCACAAATTTACAAAACTGAAACTTAAAGTACACCAAGTCAGATTTGAATTTGACATCTGACTTGTCTGGTCCTATTAACAGCTGGGATGCCAACCACATGCTGAAGAAAATTAGTTTGGACATTATGTTGAAGTCATGGAGTCAGGACTAAAGACAGTCATAGCAATGTAAGCAGTTGACACTGTGTAATGGCAGTAGTGGAAGACTTTTTGTGAGTAGATGGGTTTGTTGGTGGTGGGCACCTATGTTTCCTGAGGAATGGGCCTCCAGCTTGATCCTGATCTCAATTACTGGAAATACCATTCTTGTAAAGACAAGAATGGTAGCCACCTGAAGACTTCACAGTACCTGGGTAAGTTGGTAATAAAAGCTCACGTCAGATGGCTGTGATGACCCCCAGGAAATAAGATTAGGTTCGCTACAGTGTGGAAACAGGCCCTTTGGCCCAACAAGTCCATATCGACCTTCTGAAGAGTAACCCACCCAGACTCATCTCCCCCTGACTAATACATCTAACACAATGGGCAATTTAGCATAACCGATTCAACTGGCCTGCACATTATTGGATTGTGGGAGGAACGCAGAGTACACCCACACAGGGAGAACATGCAAAATCCACATAGACAGTCGCCTGAGGCTGGAGTTGAACCTAGGTCACTGGCGCTGTGAGGCAGCAGTGCTAACCACTGAGCAAATTCCTTTACAGATAGCAACAGCATATGATAGTTCAATAAAATGAAAACTATGGGTTTGATAACTCTCAGCCAATGAAGCCAAGGAGGAAATCCACACAAGGTGAAATAGAGAACTGCGAAGTTTTCATGCAAAAAAGCAGAACTGCTCCAGAGTGAGAAACTTTGAGCAGAGGTTTCACCCTGAGTATCCCTGTCTGTGTTGGATAAAAAATAAATGTCAGCACAAGGATATACACTTGTCACTAGTTGATAAAAATAATTCATTGTTTATTCTTTCCACTGTTTCTCCAAAAGCATGGCAGCATAATGCTAATGATATTGGACTTACAAGCACAGAGGTCATGAGTTCAAATGACCCAGACACACGTTTGGATTAATGAGTATGGTTATTTGTGAGGTAAAAGTCCACAATGATTCACCAAACAGGTTCAACTGCCCTGTGCATCATAGAATCACGACAGCGTAGAAGCAGGCCATTTGGCCCATGGAGTCCGAATTTACCCTCTGAAGATCATCCCACCCAGACCTAAACCCCCACCTTATCTCTGCACTTCCCATGAATAATCCACCTAGCCTGAACACTATGGGCAGTTTTTATCACAGCCAATCCACCTCACCTGCACATCTTTGGAATGTGGAGGGAAACTCTGAGCACCTACAGGAAACCTCTGCAGACACAAGGAGAACATGCAAACTCCACACAGATAGTCCCCCGAGGGCGGAATCAAACCTGGGTCCCTGGCGCTGTGAGGCAGCAGTGCTAACCATTGAGCCACTGTGCCGTCCTGTACATGGTCTGGTCTGTACCTAACTCTAGTTTCACCATACGGAAAAACTAAAGAATTGCAGGTGCTGTATATCAGAAACCAAAGCAGAAATTGTTGGAGAAACTCAGCAGGTCTGTGCAGAGAAAGCAGAGTTAATGTTTTGGGTCCAGTGACCGTTCTTGAGAACCGAGTACTGTTTTTGTTTCCAGTTCTATCCTGTGCAGTTTAGATCCTGATGGTTCAAGGGGATCTAGCTTCTTCTTTATGGTAACTTGTTATCCTTTTCACTCACATCTTGAAAACAAAGACCCTTTGATGCATTATTTTCAATGACTCTAGTGGATGAGTTTGAGTGATGTGTTAGTGATCTTGAGAGTTTTGGGTGAATGGAGGGATGGGATTATAAAGGTTGTGGGATTACTTGGAGATATTAAGTAGATTGGGCCTGTGCTCCCTGGAGCTTGAAGAAGGAAAGGAGACCATATTGAGAGCTGTACATGGTCTGGAAAGAGAGATCACGTAACGAGTGAGACACAGCCAGAATGAATAGATATTTTGGCGAATTTAGAAGCATCATGAGAATTCCGTGCAGAGGGAAAAGGTGCTTTTGGCTTGATTTTTTTGGTTCGCAGTTTGTCAGGGTTTTTTTAATGAAACTGTTTACATTGAAGCCCAGGATCAGGGGCCCGGCACAAAACAGTGATATCACAGAAAGCCTATAAGCTCATTGGATGGAGATAGAACATAGAACATTACAGTGCAGTACAGGCCCTTCGGCTCTCGATGTTGCGCCGACCTGTCATACCAATCTGAAGCCCATCTAACCTACACTATTCCATGTACGTCCATATGCTTGTCCAATGACGACTTAAATGTACTTAAAGTTGGCGAATCTACTACTGTTGCAGGCAAAGCATTCAATACCCTTACTACTCTCTGAGTAAAGAAACTACCTCTGACATCTGTCCTATATCTATCACCCCTCAATTTAAAGCTATGCCCCCTCGTGCTCGCCATCACCATTCTTGGAAAAAGGCTCTCCCTGTCCACCCTATCTAATGCTCTGATTATCTTATATGTCTCTATCAAGTCACTTCTCAACCTTCTTCTCTCCAACGAAAACAGCCTCAGGTCCCTCAGCCTTTCCTCATAAGACCTTCCCCCCCATACTAGGCAACATCCTGGTAAATCTCCTCTGCACCCTTTCCAAAGCTTCCACATCCTTCTTATAATGCGGTGACCAGAACTGTACACAATACTCCAAGTGCGGCCGCACCAGAGTTTTGTACAGCTGTAGCATAACCTCGTGGTTCCGGAACTCAAGCCCTCTAATAATAAAAGCTAAAACACTGTATGCCTTCTTAACAACCCTATCAACCTGGGTGGCAACTTTCAAGGATCTCTGTATATGGACACAGAGATCTCTCTGCTCATCTACACTACCAAGAATCTTACCATTAGCCCAGTACTTGGCATTCCAATTACTCCGTCCAAAGTGTATCACCTCACACTTGTCCATATTAAACTCCATTTACCACCTCTGCAGCCCAGCTCTGCATCCTATCTATGTTTCTCTGCAACCTACTACATCCTTCGTCACTATCCACAACTCCACCGACCTTAGTGTTGTCTGTAAATTTACTAACCCATCCTTCTAAGCCCTCATCCAGGTCGTTTATAAAAATGATGAACAGTAGTGGACCCAACACCGACCCTTGTGGTACACCACTAGTAACTGGACTCCAGGATGAACATTTCCCATCAACCACCACCCTCTGTCTTCTTTCAGCAAGCCAATTACTGATCCAAACTGCTAAAACTCCCATAATCCCATTTCTCCTCATTTTGTACAATAGCCTACTGTGGGGAACCTTATCAAACGCCTTGCTGAAATCCATATACACCACATCACAAAACTGTGCTGACTATCCCTAATCAAATGATTATTTTCTAGATGATTATAAATCCTATCTCTTATAACCTTAAATCCTATCTCTTATAACCTTTTCCAACACTTTACCAACAACTGAAGTGAGGCTCAATGGTCTATAATTACCAGGGTTGTCTCTATTCCCCTTCTTGAACAGGGGAACCACATTTGCTATCCCCCAGTCTTCTGGCACTATTCCTGTAGACAATGACAATTTAAAGATCCATGCCAAAGACTCGGCAATCTCCTCCCTGGCTTCCCAGTGGATCCTAGGATAAATCCCATCCAGCCCAGGGGACTTATCTATTTTCACACTCTGCAGGATTTCTAATACCTCTTCCTTGTGAACCTCAATCCCACCCAGTCTAGTAGCCTGTATCTCAGTATTCTCCTCGATAACATTGTCATTTTCTAGAGTGAATACTGTCAAAAAATATGCATATAGCATTTCCCCTATCTCCTCTGACTCCACACACAACTTCCCACTACTATCCTTGATTGGCCCTAATCTTACTCTGGTCATTCTTTTATTCCTTAAGTATCTATAGAAAGCCTTAGGGTTTACCCTGATCCTATCCGCCAACAACTTCTCATGTCTCCTCCTGGCTCTTCTGAACTCTCTCTTTAGGTCTTTCCTGGCTACCTTGTAACCCTCAAGCGCCCTAACTGAGCCTTCACATCTCATCCTAACATAAGCCTCCTTATTCCTCTTGACCAGAGATTCCACTTCCTTTGTAAACCAAAGCTCCCACGTTCTACAGCTTCCTCCCTGCCTGACAGGTACCTACTTATCTCGGACACACAGGAGCTTTTCCTTGAATAAGCTCCACATTTCTAATGTGCCCATCCCCTGTAGTTTCCTTTCCCATCCTATGCTTCCTAAGTCTTGCCTAATCGCATCGTAATTGCCTTTCCCCCAGCTGTAACTCTTGCCCAGTGATATACACCTATCCCTTTCTATCACTAAAGTAAACATAACAGAATTGTGATTGCTATCACCAAAGTGCTCACCTACTTCCAAGTCTCACACCTGGCCGGGCTCATTACCCAGTACCAAATCTAATGTGGCTTCCCCCCCCTTGTTGACCTATCTACACACTGTGTCAGGAAGCCCTCCTGCACACACTGGACAAAAACTGGCCCATCTATAGTATTTGTACTATAGTGTTCTCAGTCAATATTTGGAAAGTTGAAGTCCCACATGACAACTACCCTGTCTCTCTCACTCCTATTGAGAATCATCTTTGCTATCCTTTCCTGTACATCTTTGGAACTATTCAGAGGCCTATAGAAAACTCCCAACAGGGTGACCTCCTTTCCTGTTTCTAAATCTTGCCTAATCGTATCATAATTGCGATAAAGATAGTTGCTAATTTGACGATATTGTAGGTTACTTTCAGATTAAAGGTAAATAGAAATATTTACATATTACAAACTGGAAGACAAATATGAATTTTGTAAGGAAACAGTTAAGAACTAAGTAAATAAGATAGAGATGCAGGACCTAACAATGTGCTGTACCTGCACAATGTGGGAGCTGGTGGACCCCGTTGTGGTTCACAATGACCACGTTTATCATAAGTGCTGGTTTCTTAAGGAATGGAGCTACAGCATGGAAACAGACCCTTCGGTTCAACTCGTCCATGGAGGCCAAGTTTCCCAAACTAAACTAGTCCCACTTGCCTGCATTTGGGTCCATATCCCTCTAAACCGTTTCTAATCATATACCTGTCCAAATGTCTTTTGAAATGTAACTGTACCTGCATCTATCAATTCATCTGGCAGTTCATTCCACATACAAACTAGCCTCTCAGGTCCTTTTTAAATCTTTCTCCTCTCACCTTAAAAATATGTCTCTGGTTTTGAACTCCTCCACCCAAGATCTTTGCAATTCACCTTATCCATGCCCTTAAGGACTTTGTAAACTTCTATTCGGTCACCCCTCAATCTCCCACGCTCCAGTGAAAAAAGTCCCAGCCTATCCAGCCACTCTGTATAACTCAAACCCTCCACTTCTGGTAAATCTTTTCTGCACCCTCTCCAATTTATTAATATCCTTTCTATAACTGGGCGACCAGAACTGTTCACAGTACTCCAAAAGTGGCCTCACCAACATCCTGTACAACCGCAACATGATGTCCCAACTCCTCAGCTCAAAGGTCTGAGCTATGCACGTAAACACGCTAAATGTTTTCTTAACTACTTTGTCTGTGACGTAACTTTCAAAGAATTATCTTTCTGAACCCCTAAGTCTTTCTGTTGTCGAACACCACCCAGGGCCCTACCATTGACTATATAAGTCCTGCAGCATCCGAGGAGCAGGAAAATCAATGTTTCGGGCAAAAGCCCTTAATCGTGAAGAGCTTTTGCCCAAAATGTTGATTTTCCTGCTCCTCGAATGCTGTCTGACTTGCTGCGCTTTTCCAGCACCACTCTAATCTTGACTCTAATTTCCAGCATCTGCAGTTCTCACCTTCACCCTGTATAAGTCCTGCCCTTGTTTGTTTTACCAAAATGCGATACCTCACATTTATCCAAATTAAACTCCATCAGGCACTCCTAAGCCCATTGATCGAGATCCCTTTGTAATCTTAGACACTCTTCACTGTCGACTGTAGCACCGATTTTGGTGTCATCCGCAAACTCACTAAGCCTGCCTGCTAAATTCTCATCCAAATCATTAACATAAATGACAAACAGCAGTGAATCCACAAGTGTGGTGGCAGGAGATTTAATTGTGCCTTTCTGCATGAAATTTGGGAATTGCTTGAATTGAAACACACTTGCAGGACCACAAGGAAACAGTTGAGGAAATGCTTCTTCACAGAGCAGGTGTGGACTTGGGTGAACAAGCACCCTCCACATCTCTTGTAACTAAAGCACGGTTGAATGATTTGCTGTCAGGTTTCCTTCATGGCAACATTTCAGAAGGATCTCCTGGACTGTGAATAATGACAGCATTTGACTTGATTTATTATTGTCATATGTAGCGCAATATAGTGAAAAGTATTGTTTTGTCTACTTCCCAGGCAGATTATACCTTCCATAAGTACATCAGAGTAATAGAATAGAATGCAGAATATAGTGTGATAGCTACAGAGAAGGTGTAGAAAAAGAAAGTGTATGAGAGGTCTGTTCATAAGTCTGACAATAGCAGGGAAGAAACTGTTCTTGAATCTGATGGTACATGTTTTCAAATTTCTGTGCCTTCTGTCCAGTGGGAGAGTGTATAATTAGGGTGGGAGGGCTCTTTGATTATATTGACTGCTTTCCCGATGCAGCGGGAAGTGTAGATGGAGTCAATGGAAGGGAGGCTGGTTTTCGTGATGGACTGAGTTGTGTTCACAACTCCCTGTAATCTCTTGCAGTCTGGGCTGAGCAGTAGCCGCACCAAGTTGTGAATCATCCAGATCGGATATCCTAAGGCTTTGGAAATGCAAATCTTTCTTTGCTTTTCCCCAGCTTGGAAGTGGGACACCTTCATTAAATACAAGTTGTGAGCTGTTTAAAACCGAAAGTTAATCTTGTGTCACATATTTGTTCCTCGTGGGAAATGCAAGCTTCGAAAGCCTTGGGACTAACCTAACAACGTGACAAAATGGAATTGTGGTAGGTTAACAGTGTGGAGTTAAACATGAAACTATTTTATCTCTATTAATTACAATGCTACCAGACATATCAGCTCATGGCACTAACTGGATTGTTCTGAAGTCTGTATGTGTCACCCTTGCACTGTGTCAAAGGATCAGTGACATGGAATTTCTGAGGCAGACAATTGTACTTGTTAATGAATGCTTGCTGACAACGTGTTCAAAAGACAATTTGAAAAGTATGTACGGACTTTTATGTTACAAGTAAGGCAGTGCATACCATCAGAAGGATAATTGGAGTTGGGCATTTAGAGGTGTGTTTTTTAAATTGCTTTCTGCATTAATTTGTTTTTCAGTGTTCAAGGGAAAGTAATGGCTCAAGTGACATGTTTGTTGGTACCAGTCATTTAAGACAGCTTGGATGCAAGAACAGATATGTGTCACTGCTCTGGACTTGTGACCAGTTTGTTTTTTATAGGTCTTTGTGTTTTTGTGTTATTGATTCTCAGGCTGTGGGCCTCACTTCCAAGGCCAGCATTTATTGCCAAGTTCAGGCTTGGCCTGAGAACCTCATAATTCTTCGCCTTGAACTTCATGCACACCTGAGTGAAGAACACGGCTAAAATTCAGTGAAACATGCTTTGGGCTACACAGAGGTGGCATTAGAGACAGTGTAGTGTTGGGGTGAGGGTGTAAAGTGCCGTGAGGAAAATGGAGTGAGCTTCATTGCACGGGTGTTGGATTTGTGAGGGGCCCAGACATTGAGCAGAGGTGGCTTCACAGCCAGTGACAAAGTGAGGTCTGTATTGAAGTTGCCTACGCAGTGTTCCAGTCTCCCTGAGCAGAAGCCTTTACCATCACAGCCACTTCATGGGTATTGATATCTCTGTGACCTCGAACACGGACGTAATCCCACTTTGGAGATTATAGAGCTGGAGGAGGTTGCCAAAGTGATGTGCAGTGAGATTATGGAATGGTATGAGAACAAGAATAGCATGCCTAAATTGTAGAAGAAGGCCATTTGATCCATCGAGTCTGCACCAACCCTCCAAACAGCATCATAACCAGACCCAGCCTTCCATCCTATCCCTGTAACCCCACGTTTCCTATGAATAATCCAACCAGCCTGCACATCCCTGCACACTATGGACAAATTAGCATGGCCAATCCACCTAACCTGTACATCTTTGAACTGTGGGAAGAAATCAGAGCACCCGGAAGAAACCCACGCAGACACAGGGAGAATGTGCAAACTCCAATCAGACAGTCGCCTGAGGTTGGAATTGAAACTGGCGCTGTGAGGCAGCAGTGCTAACCACTGAGCCACCGTACAGAGAACAAGGATGAGAATTTTAAAACCAAGGCATTGCTGGACTAGGAGTCAATGCAGATAAATGAACTCATCAATAAACAGGACTTGGCATAAGTTAGAAAGTAGTCATCGAGTCATAGACCCATATAGCATAGAAACAGGCCCTTCGGATCACCATGTCAATATCACCCAACAGACACCAAACCGCACTATTTCCACTTACCAGGACTTGGGTCATAGCTGACTATGCCCCCGGCATTTTAAGTGTTCATCCAGATGCTCCTTCAATATTGCGAGAGCACCTGCCTCCACCACCCTCTCATGCAGCACATTCCATATTTCTACTGCCCTCTGGATGAAAAAGAAATTCCTCAGATCTCCTTTAAGCTACTCACTCATGTTAAACTTATGTCCTCTGGGTTTAGACATGTCCACAAGTGGGAAAATATTCTCATGATCTATCCTATCTGTACCTCATAATGTCATGTACCTCAATTGGATCCCACCATTCCCCCGCCTCACCTCAGCTGCCTCTGCTCCAAGGGAAACAAACCCAGCCTATCCAATCTCTCCTCCATAACTGAGACTTTCCATCCCAGGCAACATCCTGGTGAGTCTCCTCCATACCCTTTCCAGTATCATTGCATCCTTCCAATTGTGTGGCAACCAGAACTGCCCAGTTTTATAAAGTTGTAACAACATTTCCTTCCTCCTATAGACTATACCCTGATTAATGAATGTGAACATCAACTTTCTGAGTCTAGTATTATGAAGAGCTTTGGATAAATATTAATACAGTATTCCCCTACACCATAAGCTAAATGACAGTAGTTTAGTGCATATGCCCCATTGGTTTTTCTCTGAGCTGCCCCTTGTCCATTTTGGTCTAGGTTAACTGATAAAGATGACCTCAGGTGATGATCAGTGATTGGTTCATTCCTAGCTTACCCATCATTCCATCACAGCACCTCACTGTCCTTAAGTCAAGTCCAACATTTTGGCCTTTACTAGACCCGTGTAATTCTGCACAATTGTCATTCTTTTGAAGTATTTACCTTCTAACAACAGTGACTTTTCTTGAAGGATCAAGAAAAATGAAAGGCTTTGTGATGCAAGATGTCTGATTTTAATTTGTTTAACGAGTTTGGATTTCAAAATAGTGGCATGTGGGTATTAGCTACTTTTGAAAAAGGGCTTTAAAACGTCACTAGGTCAAAGCACCCTTCCAGAATATTGACTTGGTCCAGTATATGTCAGAGAGCAGGTACCCCAGGAGGGCTAATGGAAGATGGCTAGCATTGTGCTGGGTTTATGACACAGAGTATAAACATTTGTGGACCATTAGCTTGCTGTTGATTTCAGATAATAAAGAGTTGGTTTTTAGCTAAGAAACCAGAGAGTAGCAGTTTTCTGGATATGTTGGAGGAATACAGACTGGGGTCAGAAGCATGGCATAATGTTTCTCGAAGAAAGGAGTATAAAACACCATGTACAAACCAATTTACTAAGTTAACTTGTTTTGGCATTTCCAGACCAAACCTGTTTGGCTGGAAATCTGCAGGTTGTTACAAGAATGAGAAATTCTATTTGGGAGTATTCATTTAAGCAAACTTAAAGGTTCACAAGGTAGGACTGGGGAGAATCATTTGAATCAAATATAAAGATCTAAGGTAGATGGGTAATCTTCCTCTCTGCTTTGATTCCTGCAAAGTAATAGTGTTGGGGAATACCGAGCATTTATTGAAACAGCTCGATTTGTTTAATTTTGATCATTTTTCTACCTACAGTAATGAAGTTTGATTTTATTATTGAAGAAAATCTGCAACTATTTTTATGCTTGTTTTCAGTAAATAATCAGTAAGTCAAACTTACAAAGAAATCTATCAAGATAAGTTTCACTCTGGGAACAGACTGGTTCAGCAGTAACATTAGCTAGGATTTTATTGTTTTCTTTTACTGTATTTGAAAGCCAATGATATACAATTGTTGCTCAATCACTATGTTGCTGACTGAATTCTTTGAATATCAAGTACTCTGAGATTTTATGAAGACACTTAAAGATTCTACAAACCCCATGTCCTTCAGTCCTACATTTCCTTTAAACCTATGTTGTGTCTTGGATGTAATAGAGTAAAGATTTAAGTTTCAAGTTTCACAACATCTTTCTGACCAGAATCACTTCTCATCAGTGCCCCTATGACACAAGACCAAGTGGACACTGTAGATCCAAACCTAAAAGGGGGATAGTGTCAGCAAAGGGGGATAGTGTGGCCAATTTCAGATACCTCCTACAATATGGTGATAATTGGTGAGAATTCATCACGGAACATGGTGTGCAGTAGTGAGGATTCATTATGCAATAGACTGTTGCAGCTCATTTCGGGTAAGTTCTCTCACCATGCTGTTTGGAGTTTGACCCAGTGCAAGTGAAGGAATGGCAACATTGTGCATAACCTTAGGAGGTGCATGTGCAGGATGCAAAAATAGCAACAGTTCCCCTTAGTTGGAGGGTCAAGACCAACTTCAAAGTGAAAGACAAGGTTTTTAGAGGGGATTTGAGGAAAAACATTCCCACCCAGAGGTGGGAATCTGGAATGCACTGCTGGCAGGGGGGGGGGGGGGGGGGTGGGGGGGGAGCTAGTTGAGCAGAAAATTCCACAACATTTAAGAGCATATGATTTAGCACTTGAAATGTCATAACATTCAAAGCTATGGGCCAGTATGGGAAAGTGGGTCCGTGTAGGAAGTAGTATGCTTTTGGCAGTACAGACTCGATGGGCCAAAGGGCCTCTTCTGTCCTGTATGATTCTATGGTTCCAAGACATGATGTTGTGATGTTTAGTGGGAACTTGCAGCTATTCCCATGTGTCTACTGCCCTTGTTCCTCCAAATGGTAGACGTTAGGGATTTGGAGACTGTTGTTGAGAGAGCCTTGGCAAATTATTGCAAATCATCTTAGAACTGGTACACACCAGTGCTACAGTGTATCAGGGATGAAAGTTGAACTGTCTGGATCAGTTGCCACACAGGTAGTTTGCTTTGTCTGGATTGTGTTGCATTTCTGAAGTGACTTTGGAAATGTATTCATCCAAGCAAGTGGAGAGTGCTCCATCACACCTCTGTAGATACCAAACAGGTATTTTGGGAGCAGCGAGTGCATTATTTGCTGCAGGATTCCGAGTCTCTGAGTCACTTGTATGGTGAGACCAGTTCAGTTTCTGATCCAGGATGGAGTGCTAATACTGGGCACTTCAATGATGGGGACACCATTGAAAGTCATGCGATGGTGGTTACAGACGAGAGGGAAATCAATGTTTCAGACAAAAACGCTTCATCAGGAATGATGATGGTCAAGTTCTCTCCAGTTTAATATAGTCATTACGTGAACTTGTGCCGCACGAATGCCACTTACTGTTTTCGATCCAAGCCGGAATGTTGACAATTGCTGCATGTTGACATGAACTGCTTCAGGAGTCTCAAAAAACACCTTGAGTTTGGGGGTCTGACCTTGTGGAGGGAAGGTCAGATTTACAAGGATGTTGTCAGGGTTGGAGCTATAGGGGGAGGTTGAAGAGGCTGGGCCTGCTTTCCCTGGAGCGTTGGAGGCTGAGGGGTGACCTTATAGAGGTTTACAAAATTGAGGGGCATGGATAGGATAAATAGACAAGGTCTTTTCCCTAGGGTGGGGCATAGGTTTAGGGTGAGAGGGGAAAGGTATAGAAGGGATCTAAGGGGCATCTTTTTCACGCAGAGGGTGGCACGTGTGTGGAATGAGAGGAAGTGGTGGAGGCTAGTACAATTGCAACTTTTAAAAGGATGGGTATATGAATAGGAAGGGTTTGGAGGGATATGGACCAGGTGCTGGCAGGTGGAACTAGATTGGGTTGGGATATGTGTACAGCATGGACGAGTTGGAACGAAGGGTCTGTACATCTCTATTACTCTGTAAGTAGCTGAAGATGGTTACACCAACAGCACTACCCTGAGGAACCCCTGTTGGGAGGCCCTGAAGCTCAGAAGTCCAACAACTATCTACGTGGACTTCAGTAAGGCGTTCAACAAGGTTCCCCGTAGGAGTCTGATCAGCAAAGTTAGATCTCATGGAATACAGGGAGAACTAGCCATTTGGATACAGAACTAACTTGAATGAGGAAGACAGAGGGTGATGGTGGAGGGTTGTTTTTCAGACTGGAGGTCTGTGACCAGTGGAGTGCCACAAAGATCGGTGCTGGGTCTACTATTTTTGTAGTTTATAAAAATGATTTGGATGTGAACACAGGAGGTATAAGTTAGTAAATTTTCAGATGACACCAAAATTGGAGGTGTTGTGGACACCAAAGAAGGTTACCTCAGATTACAACTGGATCTTGATCAGATGGGCTGAGGAGTGGAGTTTAATTTAGATAAATGCAAGGTGCCGCATTTTGGAAAAGTAAATCTTAACAGGATTTATACACTTAATAGTAAGATCCTAGGGAGTATTGCTGAACAAAGAGACCTTGGAGTGCAGGTTCATAGCTCCTTGAAAGAGGAGTCACAGGTAGATAGGATAGTGAAGAAGGCGCATGGTATGCTTTCCTTTATTGGTCAGAGTATTGAGTACAGGAGTTGGGAG
>NC_057710.1:14493741-14545984 GCF_004010195.1 Chiloscyllium plagiosum
GGTGGGGGAGTCCAGAACTAGAGGGCATAGGTTTAGGGTGAGAGAAGAAAGATATAAAAGAGACCTAAGGGGCAAATTTTTCATACAGAGGGTGGTACGTGTGTGGAATGAGCTACCAGAGGATGTGGTGGAGGCTGGTACAATTGCAACATTTAAAAAGGCATCTGGATAGGTATGTGAATAAGAAAGGTTTGGAGGGATATGGGTCAAGTGCTGGTAGGTGGGACTAGATTAGGTTAGGGTATCTAGTTTGGTATGGACGGGTTGAATCAAAGGGTATGTTTCCGTGCTGTACATCGGTATGAGTCTATGAATGTAACCAGAGGCATCTTCCTCTGTGCCTAGTAAGGTTCCAACCTGTGGAGAGCTTCCCACCACTCTCCCAGTTTTGCCAGGGCTTCTTCAAAACACACTCAGTCAAATGCAACTTTGATGCCAAGGGTCGCTGCTCTCAGATCACCTCTGTCATGAGGTCAGGATAAAATGATCCTAGTGGAACCCAAACTGGGGATCAGTGAGCAGACTATTATGAAGCAAGTGCTATTTAACAGGTCTGTTGATGACAGCTTCAAACAGATAGACTGATGGGGCAGTAATTGGGGGTGGGTTGGAATTGTCCTGATGTCTATACACAGGACATGAGGAAATTTTCCCACATGGTTGAGTAGGTGCCAGTGTTGTATCTGTGCTGGACAGGCTCTTGGGCATGGCTAGTTCTGGAGCCCATGTCTTCAGTACCATTACCACAATGTTAACAAGGCCCATAGCCTTTGCAATGCCCACTGATGTCTTCATCTTTGGGGGTTGGGTAAGACATTTGCAGATGACAGAAAGATTGGCTGGGTGATTGACAGTGAGGAAAAGGTCTTAGATTATAAGAGAATGTAGATGGTTTGGTCAGGAAGGCAGATGGAATTTGATCCTGGTAAATGTGAGGTGATGCTCTTTGGAAGAAGGAACAAGACAAGGGAGTACTGAATGGCAGGACACAGGGGATTTCAAAGGGATCTTGGGATACTTGTCCACAGATCCCTGAAAGGGACTGGTCAGGTGATTAGGGTATACATGAAGGTTTACATGACAATTCCCTTTATCAGTCATGGCATAGATTATAGGAGTAGGGACATTATGTTGGAGTTGTACAGAACTTTGATTAGGCCACAATGGAGTACCGAGTGGGAATTCTGATCCCCACACTATCGGAAGGATGTGATTGCACTGAAGGGGGTGAAATGGAGATTCACCAGGATGTTGCCTGGGATGAAGAGAGGCTGGTTGGTTTCTTTAGAGCAGAGAAGGCTGAGGGGGACCTAACCGAGGGGTCTGGACAGGCCTAACGAAAACATAGACTGTTCCCTTAGTTTAAGGGTCAATAAAGAGTGGCCATATTATTAATGTGAAAGGCGGGGTTTGAGGATTCCTTTTCAGCCAGAGGGTGGTGGGAGTCTAGAATGTGCTGCCTGAGAGATTAGTTGAGGCAGAACCTGTAAAATGCACTTGGATGAGCATTTGACATGTCAGAACATTCGAGTCTGTGGGCTTAGTGCTGGAAAGTGGACTTAGAGTCTTATTTTTGTTGGTGTAGACTTGATGGGCTGAAAGGCCTCTTCTGTATGATTCTATGAAGTATCTGCCATGCAGAGTGAGCAGAGTCTAGGAGGCATAGCTTTAAATTGAGGGGTGATAGATATAGGACAGATGTCAGAGGTAATTTCTTTACTCAGAGAGTAGTAAGGGTATGGAATGCTTTGCCTGCAACGGTAATAGATTCACCAACTTTAAGTACATTTAAGTTGTTATTGAACAAGCAGATGGATGTACATGGAATAGTGTAGGTTAGATGGGCTTCAGATTGGTATGACAGGTCGGTGCAACATCGAGGGCTGAAGGGCCTGTACTGCGCTGTAATGTAATGTTTTATGTTCTATTTGTGGTACTGAGAACCACAAGAGGAGACTGTATTGGATAGTTGCTCACATACTGGGGATACTTGTGCAGCTAGTTTCTGCAGTAAGTTGTTAAATTATCCTCCACCATTCACGACCAGATGTGTCAGAAACTGGAGGCAAATATTCAGGACATTCAATGTGCTCCTAAGTAGTTGGTCTCACTAATGTGTATTTGTGATGAATAACCAGAATAGTCATTCTTCCCTACATGACAAAAACCTGGTACTCTATAGTCTTTCTGTCAGCATAGTGCTTCAGTATTTTGAGTATTCAGTTTATTTTTACAGTTATGCTGCTCAGAATTTATATGGTTACATTTTTCATATCACTTGCAATTTCCAATTTCTTGCTCTATTGCCTTCTGTCAGTCTTCTTCCTTTCCACATGCAGATTAAATAACTTCCATTAGCATTTCATACATTCTGCTGCTGTAGCTGACTCCAGCTTTAATTCATCCTTTCTAAGGCTGTCCAAACTGTGTTGCATTTTTTTTTTTCTCCTGCAGTTTGTAGTCCAATCTACTATCCTTTAAGAAAAATCATTGCTGGGATGTCTGTATCATGAGCAGGGCCAGCATTGTTGCCCATCTCTAATTGCCCTTGAACTGAATGTGTTATGCCATTTCAGGGGGATAGTCAACAGCCAAGCATATTTATGGTAATCAACAGTGGTCGCTTAGATGCCATTAGATCAGCTTTTTGTTAATTGCAAATTTTAATTGAATTTGAATTTCATCATTTGATAGAGTGGGAGTTGAACCCATGTCCGCAGAACATTACCCAGCGACTCTGGATTGCTCGCCCAGTGATATTATCAGAACAGCACGGCTTCACTTTTATTTGAAATCCAGACTCCTTAAACCCCAACCTACTGCTCATGTCTTGTGTCAACCTCTCTTCTACTGTTGTCGACCTGCTGTTGGTGCCAATCATAACAAGATTATAATAAAAAGGAGAATTCAGCCCATTGAGTCTGCTCTGCCATTCCACCATGGCTGATATGATCTCAACCCCATTATCCTGCCTTCTACCCCATGCCCTTTAATCCCCTTACAAGCTTTCATTGGAATTTCTCCCAGTAGGAATGGACATTCACCTGGATGCTGGTCTGCTCAGATGGAAACCTTCCCCATGTAAATCATTTGTCACATCCCACAAACCACGGGCTCAACCACAAGAGGCAAGGCTTATGAAACTAGAGAACAGGTCATGATCAGAGGAAAAGAGTTCAGGCAATTTAGGACAAAGGTGAGGAGAAGTTTGTTCAGAGGGTTGTGAATTCTATGCTTCAGGGACTGTCGACTTCAGTGGTTTTTGTATGTTCCTGATGGAGATGTTCCTGAATTTTTGACACTACATGAGTCGTGGATGGTGGAGAAAAAGCACTGAAGTGCAGTTGAGAAGTGGAACCACAATCTTATTGATAGCTGGAACAGTCTTGCTCCAGTTCCTGTTTCTTTGACCTCAGTACTCTTTGGAAAATTCTAGCAACAATTGAACAGAGACCACAGCAAATTCAGAGAAGTGCTACCTCAATGTAAGAAATGGAGACATTGGATGACCTCCGAACAATGGAGCAGGAAGTAAATTCTAAAATAAATTGCATAAAAACGTGAAATGTAAACGTTCTCACAAGTGTGGGGTAAGAGCAGAGCAATTGAATGCATTTGATAGTTCTTCAAGATGATGTGCAGCTTTATCATTTTTTAATATAGTCATTTAATGCATTTGTTGCCCGTCTTAATTGCCTTTGCAAAGATAGTGTTGATCTGTTTCCTTGAATCTGTATGCCCACTGCCCCAGGATTTGGACACACTGACAGTGAAGGAATGTCAATATACTTCCATGTCAGGATGGTGACTGGAAACTTGGTGAAGGTGTTCCTGCATATCTTCCTCCCTTCTCCTGGGTAGAAGTGGTCATGGGTTTGGAAGCAGCTGTGAAGGAGCTTCAGTTGATTTGCAGTTCATGTTCTGAGTGTTACAATCATGTTGATGGATACCAGTAATGGAGAGAATGAATATTAAAGGGTGAGGTGCCAATCATCCTGAGTCCTTGAGAAAGCTTAATCTCTCTTCTCCACCCTCCAAGCGGAATGCTTCTGACCTCCATGAATCCTTACCCTCTCTGGATTCTTCATTTGCGCAGCAATACAAGGCAACTGACCACACCCTTTATGGTGTGCAGCTCATTTTTAAGAGGGGGCAGACTGCCTTTAAGAGGAGCAGGTTAGCTGCACCATGTGAGATCAGTACCTGCCACCTGGCTCCCCCTGCTGTGCAGTTGGGTAGCTAGCAGCTTGTGCCCAACTGAGACTAATCAGGAAGGTGATGAGGTTACACCAGGCTCTGGGTGCTAACTGTCACTCTGTGCAAACAGGCACCAACAGGACAGTGCACCCATGCCCATCAATGTGGCACAGGACACAGTTTTAGTTCAATGTTCCTTCCCATCAGGCGACAACAGTGTCAACTCTGGGCTGAAGCCCTGAAATATTTAATATTAACTGATGATCTGAAATTTCAATCTGTTGATCTGAATATACATCTTCTTTCTTTGAAGAGCAGATACTCTTGTCAATATTGTGACAGTAACATCCCACCAACAGCAAGGTGATGCATGACCTGAATACCTGTTGACAATATTTTTTTTAAAAATCAAACTGATCAGAAATTTAATGACACCTCTGGAACAGGTGAGACACAAACCCTGGACCTCTTGGGCAAGAGGTTGGGATACTACCACTGTGCCACAAGACCTGTTCAGTGCATTAGTAGATGACTTTTTTTTAAATCAGCGTGATCAGGTATGATTCCATGCACTTGCTGGCCCTGTTCTTGGTGGTAGCTTTTGTGGGTATGGGAAGGGCCTGTTGAAGGAGCTTTAGTGAGTTGCAGAGCATCTTCTAAGTGGTACAGTAATGCTGATGAGCAGATATGTCCATGGATGTGGTGCCAGTCATATGTTGTCCTTGGTGGTGTCAAGATTTCTGATTTTGTTGCCCTCCAACTCTGGAGCAGTTGGGGCTTGAATCCAAGACCTCCTGTCCCAGAGGTGGAGATGCTATCACTGCCTCATTAGAGCCTCTTTGCACACCTGTGGATGCTGGCTGCATGTGCAATCAGCCACAGTTCACCGTGGTATTCCACTGTGGCCAGGCTGTTGTTAAAGTCGAGGAGAAAGTGAGGACTGCAGTTGCTGGAGATCAGAGTCGAGAGTGTGGTGCTGGAAAAGCAGTGAGTCAGGCAGCCTCCAAAGAGCAGGAGAATCGACGTTTCGGGCAAAAGCCCTTCATCAGGATTCTCCTGCTCTTTGGATGTTGCCTGACCCGCTGTGCTTTTCCAGCACCACACTCTTGACTCTGCTGTTGAAGTCTCCCCACTCTGTCAAGATCAGAAACTGGCTCAACGTGGTGCTGGGACACTGCAGGACTGAGAGCCTCTGAGGCGAAACTGATTTTGTTTTCATGTATAGGAATGAGCAAGCGTTTATTTTGGGATATAGCCGAGGCTGTGCTACTGTCATCAACAGGATATGTGGTTAACTGAGCACCATTGTGTGAATGCGTGTTGAGTAGGACTGTGTGTAGCAGAGCAGTTCAATTACTGGACTAAAATTCATTGTTAGCTGGCTCAGCAGTAAGATCTGGAGTTCCCTAACCATAGCCTTTGTTTCTCTCAAGTCCTATTTTTGGCTAGGCATTTTGACATCTGCACTAATATTTTTTTTAATGTAACTCAGTGTTAGATTTTGTTGTATGAAGTGCTTTAGAGATGTTTCATTACTTGAAAGGCACGACATAAATACAAGTTACTGTTTTTGTGACGTTCCATTTAAAGGAGGAAAGATACCTGTAACAGGCATTCAGCAGGCTCACACTAAAGTGACGATATTGAACTATTGAGGGCAAGGTTGCACGGAATAAGTTTGTATTCCTTTGAGTGCAGAAAATCAAACATTGAAATGCTTGAAAATAATAAAAATATATGATAGAGCAAAACTGATGGGAAATACAAGAACACTGTCACATTACTGGGAGCTTGAGGTGATGTCAGAACATACAGGCCAAGGAAGAGCAGTAGGCCACTCAGCCTTTCAAGCCTGCTATCCTATTCAATAAGATCATGACTGGTCTGATAGGTTAAATAGACAAGGTCTTTTTCCCTGGGGTGAGGGAGTCCAGAACTAAAAGTTTAAGGTGAGGGAGAAAATCTTAAAAGGGACTATGGGGCAACTTTTTCATGCAGAGGGTTGTGCATGTATGTAATGAGGCTGGCACAATGACACTATTTAAAAGGCATCTGGATGGGTATATGAATAGGAAGAGTTTAGAGGGATGTGGGCAAAATGCTGGGAAATGGGACTAGATTAGGTTAGGATATCTGGTCGGCATGGACAAGTTGGACTGAAGGGTCTGTTTCCGTGCTGTGCATCTCTATGACTCTACATCCCTGTACTTACCCAATAACCTGTCACCCCCTGGAGAGTCAAGAATCTATCTACCTCTGCCTTAAATATATTTGAAAATTGTGCATTCATTGCCTTTTGAGGAAGGGTATTCCAAAGTGTCTCAACCCTCTGAAGGGAAAAAATGTTTCTTTATCTATTTTAAGTGAGCTCTCTCTATATTTAAACTATGAACCTCTCATTGTAGATTCTCCCTCAAGCGTAAAAATCCTTTTGACATGCCCCAGGGTAAATGCCCCTCATGTCTGTACATTTCAATTAAATCACCAACTCTTCTGAACTCCACAGGATACAGGCACAGCCTGTTGAGCCTTTCCTCATAAGGCAATCCACTCATTGTCTGTACTGGTTTGGATAACCTTCTCTGAATGACCTCTAACACATTAATGTCCTTCTGTACACGTACCTGTATAACTGAAAAATAAGGAGAAAGTGAGGACTGCAGATGCTGGAGTACCAGAGTTGAAAAATGTGGTGCTGGAAATCACATAACTGAAAAATAACCTCTCTGCAGTGTTTCAGGGGTTGGACGGGTGTTTGAGTCTGGGTCAGATGCTGTTCAGAGAGTCAGCATGGACTCGATAGGTCAAATGGCCTGCTTCCTCACTGTAGGGACTCCAAGACCTTATACTCTTGCATTCAATTCTCCTCACAGTAAAACATACCATTCATTGCCTTTATTTGCTGTAGTTGCATACTAACCTTCTGTGGTACGTCAGTTCAGAGTCTAATGGGAAACTATAGTTCTCTTCTCCAAAAGTAGATTATTTCTCAGAAACATTCTTTTTCATCAGTGGGATCAATGGTAAGACTGTAAGACATAGGAACAAAAATCGGCTGTTCGGTCCAACAGGTTTGTTCCATCATTCGATGAGATCATGGCTGATCTAAAAATCTGCAGCTACACGTACCTGCCTTTTCCCCCATAACCCTTTATTCCCTTACTGATTAAAAATCTGTCTATCCCAGCCTTGAATAAGTTTAGTAACCCAGCCTTGACGGCTCTCTGTGATAAATGATTCCACCCATTGACTACCTTTCTGAAAGAAGAAATTCTTCCTAACCAGTGGTGGGTACGTTGTTGGAGGGGATTCTGTTCACATGCATTTGCAAAGGCAAGGGCTCATGACCTTGTGTGTGAGATATCGTACCTCACAAATTTGATTGGAGTTTTTCGAAGAGGTTGCCAAGACAATAGATGAAGGCACATGGGTAGACGCTGTCTACATGGATTTTAGCAAGGCCTTTGACAAGGTTCCAGATGATAGACTGGTGAGTAAGGTTAGATTGCATGGAATCTTAGCAGAGCTAGCCAGTTGAATACAAAATTGCCTTGACAGTAGGAGACAGGCAGTGGTAGTAGTGGGTTCTTACTGACCAGTGGTGTTCCGTTGGTTTCAGTTCTGAGTCCACTGTTGTTTGTCATTTTGATCAATGATTTGGATGAGAATTTAGAAGATATCATTGGTAAGTTTTCAGATGACACCAACAGTGGTATAGTAGACAGTGAACAAGGTTATCTAAGAGTACAAAGAGATCCTGATCAGAAGGGTGAATGGGCTAAGAAGTGGCAGATGGAGTTTAATTTAAATAAGTGCGAAGTGTTGAATTTTGGTATGGCAAACCAGGGCAGAACCTAATGGTAGGGTCCTGGGGAGTGTTGTTGAACAGAGAGATCTAGAGGTGCAGGTTCATAGTTCCTTGAAAATGGTATCGCATATGGACAGGGTGGCGAAGAAGGCATTTGGCACGCTTGCCTTCATCGGTCAGAGCATTGAGTATAGGAGTTGGGAGGTCACATTGTGGCAGTACAAAACATTCGTAAGGCCACATTTGAAATATTGTATACAATTCTGGTAGCCCTGCTATAGGAAGGATATTGTTAAACTGGAAAGGGTGCAGAAAAATTTACAAGGATGTTGCTGGGAGTGGAGGGTTTGAATTATAAGGATAGGCTGGGACTCTCTTCCCTGGAGTGTAGGAGGCTGAGGGGTAACCTTATGGAGGTTTATAAAATCATGATGGGCATAGATATGGTGAATAGCCAAGGTTTTTTTCATTAGGTTGGGGGAATCCAAAACTAGAGGCCATGGGTTTAAGGTGAGGTGGAAAGATTTAAAATGCGGAGCTTGTTGCTGCCAGAGGAAGTGGTAGAGACAGGTACAATTACAACACTTGAAAGCCATTTGGACAGGTACATGAAGAGGAAAGGTTTAGAGGGATATAGGCCAAATGCAGACAAATGGGACTGGTTAAGATTGGGAAACCTGTCCAGCATGACCAAGGTGGACTGAAGGGTCTGTTTCCATGCTCTGTCTCATGAATGTGTTATAAAATAAACTCGTTATTCTGAGATAATGGTGTGTGGACCATTCTGCATCTTCTGCAAAGTTCAAGTCCAGTATAATGACTCTTCTCAGAACAGTCACCTGACGAAGGAGTGTCGCTCCGAAAGCTAGTGTGCTTCCAATTAAACCTGTTGGACTATAACCTGGTGTTGTGTGATTTTTAACTTTGTACACCCCAGTCCAACACCGGCATCTCCGAATCATTCTCAGAACAGAACAGCTTTGGAGTCTGTGACTGAAATATTACCTGTTTCTCTCTTCAGAGTTGCTGCTAAACAGTTGCTTTGAAGGTGGCATGCTGGCTCATTAGTTAGCACTGCTGCCTCACAGCACCAAGGTCCCAGGTTCGATTGCAGCTTTGGGCAACTGTCTGTGTGGAGCTTGCACATTCTCCCCGTGTCTGTGTGGGTTTCCTTCGGTTGATGTCCAAAGATGTGCAGGTTAGGTGGATTGGCCGTGCTAAATTGCCCATAGTATTAGCTGGAGAAAGTGAGGTCTGCAGATGCTGGAGATCAGAGCTGAAAATGTGTTGCTGGAAAAGCGCAGCAGGTCAGGCAGCATCCAGGGAACAGGAGAATCGACGTTTCGGGCATAAGCCCTTCTTCAGGAATGAAGAATTAGCTGCATTAGTATTAGCTGCATTAGTCAGAGGGAAATGGGTCTGGGTGTGTTACTCTTCGGAGGGTCGGTGTGGACTTGTTGGGCCGAAGGGCCTGTTTCTTCGCTGTAGGGAATCGAATCTAATCTAATCTAAACCTGCTGAGTTTCTCCAGCTTTCTGTTAGTTTCAGATTTCCAGCACTTTGCTTTCGTTAGAAGGATATACAAGGAGTCCAGACCCATAGCAAGATCTTAAATACCGCTCTGGGCAGTTACGCTTGGGCAATGAATACTGGCCTGGACATGCATGCCCACATACCATGACGGAAAAATGGCCACAGAGCACATTGGCTCAGCGAGCACACAATTCACCACTGTAAAATAACATATTAAAGAAGAATAAAATAAAATTTGGGCTGAACCCGCTTACACACCGTGGGGAGTGAAGTAATTTTTTTCTGCTGTTGGTGTGAAAGCAAATTTCAATTAAATACCAGTGCTGGTCAAAAACTTGCTTCCTTCAGCTCTTTCCTCTTAATAACACACTGGTAGACTTCAGATGTAATAAAGATCCAGCATCATTGAGGGAGCAGTGTAATAAGTTAAATCAGCTGTGCAGAATGACACATCTCCCCTCAGAAATAAATCTTTTCTATTACTGCTTCATTCTTCAAATAATATTCATGTTAAGGTGGAATGCTTTATCCATCTGTTTTGATACTTCAGTCCAATTTCCTAAGTTCTGCTCTCTGCGCACTGGATCTCATTGAAATTATATATCCCAACCCTTACCATCTCATGAGCTCAACCCAGCTCCCTCTGTGTCAAAAAGTGTGGCGCTGGAAAAGCACAGCCAGTCAGGCAGCATCTGAGGAGGAGCAGGAGGAGCTGTCTAACCAGCTGTGCTTTTCCAGCACCACATTTTATGTCTCTGATCTCCAGCGTTTGCAGTCCTCACTTTCTCCCAGCTCCCTCTGTGTTGGACCCCCTCTAATTTATTAAGGAAGTGGTTTCGTTGGCGGGGCTGAAAAGGACATTTACCAGGATGTTGCCTGGGGTGAAGCGATTCAATGATGGAACATAGAAGCAAGGTGCAGGAGTAGGCCATTCGAGCCTGCACCACCATTCAATATGATCATGGCTGATCGTACATTTTTGGCATCCCACTCCCGCTTTCTCTTCACACCCCTTGATCACTTTAGCCGCGAGGGATCCAGCACCCTCCAATGAACTGCCTCTAACAGTTTTATGTGGAAGAGAATTCCACAGGTTCACAACTCTCTGAGTGAAGATAGCCTTCCTCATCTCAGTCCTGAATGGTTTTCCCCTTAGACTGTGATCTTTAGTCCTGGACTTCCCAACATTGAGAAAATTCTTTCTGCATCTAGCCTGTCCAGTCCCCCCACCTCATTCTTTTACATACTAAAATGAAAAGAGGCTGAGTAAATTTGGGTTGTTTTCTTTAGAGCTGAGAAGGTGAAGGAGGGATCTGGTTGATGTGTATAAAATTACAAAGGGCCTGAAGAGCTTGGATAGAAGGCAGCAGTTTGCCCTTAGTCAAAGGGTCAATAATGAGGGGACATAACTTTAAAGTGAAAGACTGGAGGTTTAGAGGGATTTGAAGGAGATGAGGGTCTGGAATACATTATCTGGGAGGGTGGTTGAGGCAGGAAACCTCGCAGCCTTTAAAATCACATAATCCTTATAGTGTAGAAAGAGGCTATTCAGCCCATCAAGTCTGCACCAACCCTCTGAACAGACTATCCCTGTAACTCCCATGGCTAATCCACCTAGCCTGCATATCCCTGTTCAATACAGCACAGCCAATCCACCTAACCAGTACATGTTTGTACTGTGGAAGACAACCAATGCAGAAACGGGGAGAACATGCACACTCCATACAGAGAGTCACCCGAGGCTGGAATCGAACCCATATCCCTAGCGCTGTGAGGCAGCAGTGCTAACCGCTGAGCCACCGTGCCATCCTAATGCACTTTAGATGTCATAATGTTCTTATCTATGCAATTTGTTGTTGTTAAGTATCCTTGAATACTATTTTCAGATTGGCAGGATGTGATGAGTGGAGATCTGTCAGGATGATGATGCTGGGTCTTCAGCATTTACAATTTAGATTAATCACTTTGAATGAGGTGGGCAAAGGTGTGGTGGCTAAATTTGTAGATGTCAGAAGGGTAGGTATGAAAACATGCTGTGAAGGTGACATAGCTATTTCAGTCTGCATCCGTGTTAAGTGAGTGGACTGAAATCTGGCAGATGGCGTGTGATATGGGGAATGTGAAGTTGATCACTTTGACAGGAAGAGTTCTTGAAAAACGGAGAGTGTTGTTTAAATGCAGAATGTCAGCAGAATTCTGAGGTACAGAGGGCTCTAGGTGTTTTAGTGGGTGAATCATAGTGTGCCAGTACAGCGAATGATTAAGGAGGCTGAAAAGATGCTATCTTTTATCATGACAGGAGTTGAACATAAAGTAAGTAGGTTTCTCCAATATTCAGTGTTACCTTTCAGTTATACAGGGCATTGGTGAGACCACATCCTGAGTACGATATGCAGCTTTAGAGTCCTTATTAAGGAAAGATAGAAACATAGATGCAGGAGGAGGCCATTCAGCCCTTCGAGCCTGCTCCACCATTCATCATGATCATGGCTGATGGTCCAACTCAATAGCCTAATCCTGCTTTCTCCCCATAACCTTTAATCCCATTCACCCTAAGTGCTATATCTAGCTGCCTCTTGAGCATATTCAATGTTTTGGTATCAACTACTTCCTGTGGTAATGAATCCCACAGGCTCATCCACTCTTTTGGTGAAGAAATGTCTCCTCGTCCCCGTCCTAAATGGCCCATCCGGAATCCTCAGACTGTGACTCCCTGGTTCTGGATGCACCCACCATCGGGAACATCCTCCCTGCATTTACCCTGTCTCATCCTGTTAGGATTTTATAAGTCTCTATGAGATTTCCTCCTCATTCGTCTGAACTCCGGCAAAAGCAATCCTAACCTAGTCAATCTCTCCTCATGTGTCAGTCCCGCCATCCCCGGGATCAGCCTGGTAAACCTGGTAAACTCCCTCGAGAGCAAGAGCATCCTTCCTCAGGAAAGGAGACCAAAACTGCCCACAATATTCTCGGTGTGGCCTCAACAAGGCCCTGGATAACTGCAACAACACATCCCTGATCCTGTACTTGAAACCTCTCGCAATGACGGCCAATGTTGGAGGTGTTTCAAAGGCTTTCTAGCTCAGTATCTGGAATGAGTGGGCTGTCTTCCGAGGAAAGATTGAACAGCCTGAGTTTGTTTTCACTGGAGTTTAGAAGAATGAAGGTGAGTTTAATTGAAGTTATCAGATGATCTTGATGAAGTGGACAATGAAAGAATGATTCCCCGTGCGGGCGACTCCAGATCTAGGGGATATCAGTTTAAAATCAGAAGTCGCCCGTTCAGGACAAAGGTGGGAATTTTTATTTCCGAGGATTGCGCAGACTTGGAATTCTCTGCCTCTCAAGACGGTGAAGCCGGGGCATGTGAAATATTTTTAAGGTGAAGATTGATTCTCGTCAGGCAGGACAGTCAAGGTTGTCAGAGGAGAGATGGACATGTGAAAGTGAGAACAGAAGCAGGTCAGCCATGATCCTTGTGAGTGGCAGAGCAAACACCCAGATCAACTTCCTGATCATCCTTGTCATTGGTCCAGTTGATATGAAAATTGAGTCAATGAGAGAACCGTAGAGGTATTATAGCACGGAAACAGCCCCTTCGGTCCAACCTGTCCGTGCCGACCAGCTACCTAAATTAATCTAGTCCCATTTGCCAGAACTTGGCCCATATCCCTCTAAACCCTTTCTATTCATGTACCCATCCAGATCCTTTTAAATGTAATTGTACCAGCCTCCCCCACTTCCTCTGGCAGCTCATTCCATACACGCACCACCCTCTGAGTGAAAACGTTGCCCCTTATGTCCCTTTTAAATCTTTCCCCTCTCACCTTAAACCTATGCCCTCTAGTTTTGGACCCTCCCACCCCAGGGAAAAAGACCTTGCCTATTCTTCTTATCCACACCCCGATGACCTTATAAACTTCTATAAGGTCACCCCTCAGCCTTTGACACTCCGGGGAAAATAGCCTCACCCTGTTCAGCCTTTCCCTATAGCTCAAACCCTCCATCCCCAGCAACGTCCTTTTAAATCTTTTCTGAACTCTTTCAAGTTTCACAACACCCTTCCTATAGGAGGGAGACTGGAATTGAATGCAGTATTCCAAAATAATCAGAGGTTACCCTTTTAGCATAAAATTTAGGAAAATATTTTTCTTCCAGGATCCTGCAACTTTGGAGCATCCTACCTCAAAAGAAGAACTGGGGTTATTGAATATGTTTGAGGATAGAAATGGATTATTGTTCATCCCACAATTCCTGGGTTATTAGGGAGTATGGAATTTGAAACACAGATGGATCAGCCACAAGCATATTGAATGACAGAATAGGCTGGAAGGGACTGAATGGTTTATTTCTGCTCCTATCTTGTATGTATCAACGTCTCTATAATTATTACATAAGCCAGTAGTTTCTTTGTTTAATACTCTGCCTAACTACAATAAAGGAGCCTATAAATTACGTCCAGCAGTGTTTTCTGACATTGGCAATTCCTGTTCTCTCACATTCTAATTCTATTTCATGATCTTTATAATCTTAACAACCTTCCACTGTAATGGTCTTACATTAAGCAGCCAGTTTTACTGGATTCGGGCTACAGTGAGATTCTGGGTGTTAAAATACAGCTAGGAAATTAAAAGCTTCTGTGTCGTGACCACAAGATTGTTGCAAGGCCAGGCACTTTTTGTTTCATTCGCTTGTAGGACGTGGGCATCGCTGGCTGGGCCAACATTGATTGCCCATCCGCAGTTGCCCTTGAGAAGGTGGTGGTGAGTTGCCTTTGTGAACCGCTCCAGTCTACCTGCTGTGAGTTTCCAGTGTCTAGGTCAATGCCAGTTAGTCCGTCTGGTCCCATGTCTTTGTTGAGAATTCATTGTGATTGATACAATTGAGCGGCTTGTTAAGCCATTTCAGAGGGCAGTGTTGTTATTGTACCAGCCTCCAACACTTCCTCTAGCAGATCATTCTGTACATATAAATGATGAAAAGTAATGAGCTTAGCACCACTGTTTACAGGACTCCAGTCCGAAAAGCAACTCTCCACTACCACCCTGTGGCTCCTTTTATCAAACCAGTTTGGTATCCAATTGGCTAGCTCCCCTACAATCCCGTGTGATTAAACCTCACTAACCAATCCATCATGCAATATCTTGTTGAATGTTTACTGAAGTCCATATAGACAACATCTGCTGCTCAGTTTTTGTCAGTCTTACTTGTCACATCCTCAAAACACTCAATCAAGTTCTTGAGACATGATTTCCCATGCACAAAACCATGTTGTCTTACAAGTGCATGTGAATCCTGTCCTGTGGAATCCCCTCCAGCGAGTTATCACCATTGACATTAAGCTCGCTGGTCTGTAGTTCCCTGGCTCTTCCTTACAGCCTTTCTTAAATAACAGCTTCACATTAGCTAACTTCCAGTCTTCTGCCACTCTTCTCACACGTGGCTGTTGATAACATCAAAGGAATTATTCCATCTTTAACTCCTTTAGTTTAGAATTTTGATCCACAGGATTTTCCCTAGTTTTCCACTCTTAATTGCTCCACAGAATACCTGAGTAAGGAGGGACATATCTCCGCTGTGCATCTACATTCTGGTTCAGTACACACAGCAACTTGGTGAAGGTAATGTGCTGGCTGAGTGACCTCTCAGTGTCAATGAGAAAGGAGAACTGCAGCTCACTTGGTGACTGTACCAACCCACATCGAAAGCTCACCACCTGACTGCATTCACTATAGACCATCACAACACTCAAATGATAGGTGAGGACGCAATGTTGTGTGAGTCATTCAGGACCCTGAGTGACTTCGCTTCAGGCAGCATCAACATTTTGTATCATCATTGCTGCTTGACCTCAAGGTGGCCAGGTTCAGTTTACTAACAGCTGTTGCCTACTGGAAACTGCCTTTGACCAAAATTAGATTAGATTAGATTACATTACAGTGTGGAAACAGGCCCTTCGGCCCAACAAGTCCACACCGACCCGCCGAAGCGAAACCCACCCATACCCCTACATTTACCCCTTACCTAACACTACGGGCAATTTAGCATGGCCAATTCACCTGACCCTGCACATCTTTTTGGACTGTGGGAGGAAACCGGAGCACCCGGAGGAAACCCACGCAGACACGGGGAGAACGTGCAAACTCCACACAGTCAGTCGCCTGAGGCGGGAATTGAACCCGGGTCTCAGGCGCTGTGAGGCAGCAGTGCTAACCACTGTGCCACCGTGCCGCCCACCCAAAATCTGACCCTTCAACTCCTTCAATCTGCATGCATTGAAAATGGGTGATAAGATAATTGGAAATTAAATGTACCTGGAATTTGCTTCATGTTTTTGCTATAGACAAAAAAAAAACTGCAGTTTCTGGAATCCGAGGTACACAAGCAGGGATCTGCTAGCCTCCTGCTTATCTGTCATGTATTATTATGAAAATGTTGTTGCATCCTGCAAGTGTGGGTCCTGTGTCTTCGTTCATCAAACTTACATAACTCTGCCCAACTTACTCATTATCTGGACACTTCCTAATAACACTTGATAGAGGTAGGAATCCCTGTAACATTTGAGAAGTGTTTGCGTGTGCACTTGCAATGCCAATGCATATGGAAGAAGTCTCTTAGCTACATAGCTGATCCTGACTGCCAATTGCTCCTACAGTTTTTCTGCGAGTAACAAACTTGTAATTTCCAGGTGCGCCTACCTGTTAGCTCATATTTGCACCTTCACTTTTTACTAGGTCTGAAGTTAAAGACCTTCCCATTACCACCATCTGCTTTTCTCTTTCATTGATTGTCTGTCACTCTGTCTGTAGGCTTCGTCACTATTGAGCTGCTCCACTGTTTGAGTCCTGCACTAGCTGTATGAATAGTCCTCAAAGCAGCAAAATATTTAAAGCTGTGGTCAGGTACTTTGCTGCCTCCACTGAGTTATAACAAAAAAAAACTTCTTATCTTAAGAGGCAGTTTTTTAATATGATAGCAATTAGCAAGGGAAATGATGGTCTCATGGTATTGTTGCTAAACTAGTAATCCCATGACCCAGAATTCAATCCAATTCTGGAATTCTAATGATCTCTCTGGTGATTATGCTAAAATATAACCTATTTGGTTAACTAGTGCCCTTTTGGGAAGGATATGTGCCATCCTTTGAACCAGTGACACACACATCATAAAAATGAAGGTGTTACATTTGCAGACTGGGAGACCTCAGCCTTCACTCAATTGGATTGTAAGCTGTTCTACAACAACATGAGATTAATGCAGTGTCCACCATTACTGTTTCAACACATTTTTGGGGAAAGTGATTGCCTAGTGGTATTATTGCTGGACTGTTAATCCAGAGACCCAGGTCATGTTCTGGGGACCCAAGTTCAAATCACGGCATGACAGTTGGTGGAATTTAAATCCAATAAAAATCTGGAATTAAGAGGCTGATGATGACCATTGTCAATTGTTGGAAAAACCCATATGGTCCACTAATTCCCTTCAGGGAAGAAAACTGCCATCCTTACCTGGTCTGGCCTACATGTGACTCTAGACCCACAGCAATGTGGATGACTCTTAACTGCCCTCTTGGCAATAAATGCTGGCTTAACCCATGACGCCCACGTCCTATGAGAGAATTAAAAAAAAATCCACCTCATACAATGATGGCCAAATTGCGTGGAATAAAATTGATGGGTGTAAAGGCGTCTCAGAGTACAGAAAGCTTTATTTTAAATCCATCCTGTTCAACACTTACCTCCTGATATAAGCTGTGCAAAGCATGACTGACTCATTGCACAACCCTAACATTGCACATTGAGGTGAGACAAAAACTTCATGCAAATCCACTTCTGCTATTTGCTTTCAGTGGCTTTGTAAACAGTATATATATATATATATATATATATATTGCAGCTTACACTCCATAAGAAGACAGAACTAAAATATCGAGCCAGGAATCAGAATCCTGAGGAAGCATTAGTCATAACTTGTTCTTATCACAATTCCCGGTGAACATGGGATGTGGAGATTATGGCTAATTTAACGAGGCCACAAATCCCAAGACAGTCATATTTCCATTTATATCAGAGTGAGGGTGGAGCTGTCTTTTTCCACCACAATGTAGGCCTATCACACAAAGCAACTTGTTTTCATTCATTCATGGGGTGAGAGCGTCACTGGCTGGGCCAGTAGGTATTGCCCAAGAGGAGGAAGAGGTGATGAGCAACTTTCTAGAACCACTGTGTCTTTGATCTGCTCTCTGGTTACCCACAGTGCCTATTAGGAGGGATGTCAGATTATTAATCGAGTGACCATGCATAGTTTGGTGTCAGAATTGAGATTTGGAAGGGAACTTGTGGGCGCTGGTGTTCCCATGTGTCTGTTCAGGGCAACCTCCATATCCATAGCCTTGTTTTCCGCGGTTTCAGTTACCCGCAGCCTGAACATACAGGGAACATTCTGGATCCAGGGACCGGGGGCTGCTGGGAAGGTAAATTTCACATTTAAGTGAATTGGTTTGCATCTATCCACAGTTTCAGACTTCCACGATTGGCTTGTATCCCCCGGTGCGTATGGGGGGAAGGTGTGGGAGCGACTGTATCCCTTTAGCTGGTAGTTATGGTAAGTTTGGAAGATCATATTGAAGAGCAATCAAGTCAAATAGCAAACTGCGTAATCACGGTCTTTTTTTAAAAAAAGTTTAAATGGTAGGTATTTGCATCAACTGTCCCAGTGCATTTTGTGGGTGCTAGGTACTGCTGCTGGTGTGTGTTGGTAGTGGAAGGAGTGAATGCTTTGTAAGCCGATCAAGTGATCTGCTTTGTTCTGGATGGCGTCAAGTTTCTTGAATGTTGGCAGAGCTGCACACATCCAGACAGACAGAACTTCACATTTCTTGCCTGTCTCCAATTGCCTTTTTGGAAGCTGCAAGTTCATTCATTAGTCACGTGTTGGTTTTGGTGGGTCTGTAACCACAGTTGGCGATGATTTGTTGCAATTTTCTGATTGTTTGTTGAGACATCACATGTTAACTAATTAGGCAAATAAAAGAAATTTACAGCCTGTGACAGATGAGAATGCTTCACTAATCCTGAATTGTTCTGTAAAACAGAGTAGAGGACACACAATCCTAAGTTCCAGATATCTTTCGGCCTGTTGCGTTGATCTTTGGCGGCAGCTGTCTGTGTTCTTTACTCAGGCTGATGGAGATGTACCCATAAGGAAATCATAGAATGGAAGCAGGCTGTTCGGCCCATTGACATTCCAAAGAGCCTCCCACCCAGACCCAGATACTATCCCTGTAACACTGCATTTCCCATGGCCAATCCATCTAACTTGCACATCTTTGGACTGTGGGAGGAAACCCGCATAGGCACATGGAGATGGTGCAGACTCCACACACAGACAGTTGCCCAAGGATGGAATTGAACCTGGATCTCTGGCACTGTGAGGCAGCAGTGCTACCATTGAGCCACTATGTTGCCCAGATGGTGGCTCATGGGCTGGTTCCTCTTACTTGCACTCCCGTCTGCCCATCTATTCCCATTGAGATACATTATTTTGGCAGCTCTCTCTCCTGTGCCAATGACCTTTCTAAGACCACTCAACCAATGACCTCAGGTAGCCACTCACGATGCCAGGATGACTCTTACCCCCTTACCCACTTCCATTGAAAGTTAGCTTTTATTCCTTCTCAGAATAAAGACCCTCTTACTTTCCCTGACACTGCATTTATAATTGTGTTGTGTAATGCACCATAAATCTTCTGTTTGTGCTTCGGGAAGGCTGGTTACTGCTGGGAAATAGTCAAGTGAAGCATCATGCTATGCAGGAAATAACAACTGCCATTGATAAAACTGTTAATAACGTTGGACCTGGACATTTTCACAGAATCATACAGAACATACAAGGCTCTTTAGCTCATCGATCCAGCACTAACAAAAACAATTCTAAATCTACACTAGTCCCACTTTTCCACACTTTGGACCATAGCCTTGTATGCTATGATGTTTCAAGTGCTCATCCAAGTACGTTTTTAAAGGGCATGAAGTTTTCCACCTCAACTACCCTCCCAGGCCATGCATTCCTGACCCCTGCCACCCTCTGGGTAATAACAAAAAATTCTCAAATCCTCTCTGAATGTTCTGTCTTTCTTTTTAAAACTATGCCACTGTTGTTCTTGACCATTCGATAAAGGGGAATAGGTACTTTCTATTCGCTCTGCCCACGCCCCGCAAAATCTTATTCACCTCAATCAAGTCCTCTCTCAGACTTCTCTGCTCCAGTGAAAATAACCCTTATCCAGCCACTTCCCTCACAGCTCGCTGTGGGAATACTGCAACAATAGCCTGAGATGATGATGATTGATCTCCAAGGACTACAAACATCTTCCTTTCTACTGGATGTCAGTCAAACCAGGGAAGGGTGTTGATTAGATTAGATTAGATTCCTTACAGTGTGGAAATAGGCCCTTTGGCCCAACACTTCCACACCGACCCTCCAAAGAGTAACCCACCCAGACCCATTTCCCTCTGACTAATGCATCTAACACAATGGGCAATTTAACTTGGCCAATTCACCTGACATGCACATCTTTGGACTGTGGGAGAAAACTGGAGCACCCGGAGGAAACCCGCGCAGACACAGGGAGAATGTACAAACTCCACACAGACAGTCACCTGAGGCTGGAACCGAACCTGGGACCCTGGTGCTGTGAGGCAGCAGTGCTAACCACTGAGCCACCGTGCTGCCCATTTGTCCGATTCCTTTTGACCTCCATTTTTCCAGGATCCCTGATGCCACATTTAATCGCCCAGAGCCTGTCGTCAAGGGGCGTCACTCTCCTATCGCCTCGACGATGTTGAAGGGTTAATGTTGGGGATTGAATTGAGCTCCATTGAATTTCATGATGCCACGTATAAGGATTTGGCAGAACCTTGGAGGCAATACGCTGAGTGAAGAGCTATAGATAATTTCTAATCAGTGGTTTGGAGATGTTAGCACACACCTCTGGAGCAGGTGGAACTTGAACCTGCACCTCTGGGTCAGAGGTAGGGACACTACCACTTCACCTCAAGTGCCCTAGTGAAGAGCTCTTTTCTCCAGCTCTCCTTCTAGACTTAGTAGCAATGTTTATCTTAATAATGTAGCTTGTGCCTATTTGCTACCATGCAATAACAGGTTGCCAAGGTAAGAGCCTCTGGTTGACACTCACCACTGGTTGTTGCTTTTCCACAATCAACCCAATAGAAACCCATTGAAAGAAAAGAGGATTGGTGGCAGTTTCCTTCTATCCACAAATACAGCAATGCTGAGCTGTTTTTGTCCATGTTTAGACAAAGGCTGTCATGAGGATCGGAGCTGAACCCAAATTGGCTATTGTTGAGCATATTATTGCCATGTAAATGGTGCTCGAAAGTACTGTCAATTACTTCCATTAGCTGTCCGATGCCTTAAGGAGGTGGATAGAGTGGTAATTGAGGCAGCTTGTGGTACAGTGGAAGTGTCCTTACCTCGGAACCGTAGAACGTAGAACATAGAAAAGTACAGCACAAAGCAGGCCCTTTGGCCCACGATGTTGTGCTGAGGATTAATCCTAATGTAAAATAAAATAACTTAACCTACATACCCCTCAATTCACTGCTATCCATGTGCATGTCCAGCAATCATTAAATGTCCCTAATGACTCTGTTTCCACCACCACTGGCAACACATTCCATGCATTCACAACTCTCTGCGTAAAGAACCTTCCTCTGACGTCCCCTCTGTACCTTTCTCCTAATATCTTAAAACTATGACCCCTCGTGTCAGTTAGTCCTGCGCTGAGGAAAAGCCTGTGGATATTAACTCTATCCATGCCTCTCATTACCTTGTATACCTCGATCAGGTCACCTCTCTTCCTCCTCTCCAGAGAGAAATGTCTGAGCTTAGTCAACTTCTCTTCATAAGACAAGCCCTCCAATTCAGGCAGCGTCCTGGTAAACCTTCTTTGTACCCTCTCCAAAGCCTCTGTATCTTTCTTATAGCAGGGCGACCAGACCTGGACACAATATTCCAAGTATGGTCTCACCAGAGACTTGTAGAGCTGTAGCAAAACCTCGCGGTTCTTAAACTCAATCCTCCTGTTAATGAAAGCCAAAACACCATATACTTTCTTAACAACCCTATCCACTTGGGTGGCAACTTTGAGGGATCTATGTACTTGACCACCAAGATGTAGTTTCCTCCCACAGCCCAAAAATGTGCAGGATAGGTGAATTGGCCAAGCTAAATTGCTAAGGGGTAATGTAGGGGTCTGGGTGGGTTGCTCTTTGGAGGGTCGGTGTGGACTTGTTAAGCCAAAGGGCCTGTTTCCACACTGTAAGTAATCTAATCTAATCTAATCAAATCCCTCTGTTCCTCCACATTGCCAAGAATTCTGTCTTTAATCCTATATTCAGCATTTGAGTTCGACCTTCCAAAATGCATCACTTCGCATTTGTCCAGGTTGCACTCCATCTGCCATTTCTCAGCCCAGCTCTGCAACCTATCTATGTCGCGCTGCAGCCTGCAATAGCCCTTGATACTATCGATGACACCTCCAACCTTTGAGTCATCTGCAAATTTACTCTACCTCCTCATCCAAGTCATTTATAAAAACCACAAAGAGCAGAGGCCCAAGAACAGAGTCCTGTGGGACCCCACTCAACCCTGACCTCCAGGCAGAATGCTTTCATCTACAACCACTCTCTGCCCTCTGTCAGCCAACCAATTCTGAATCCAGATAGCCAAATCTCCCTGTACCCCATATTTCCTGAATGAGCCTACCATGGGGAACCCTATCAAATGCCTTGCTGAAGTCCATATACACCACATCCACTGCTCGACCTTCATTGACCTGTCTCGTCACCTCCTCAAAGAATTCAGTAAGATTTGTGAGGCATGACCTGCCCCTCACAAAACTATGCTGACTGCCTTTAATTACTCTATGCTTTTCCAAATAGTCATAAATCCTATCCCTCAGAATTCTTTCCAAAACCTTGCTGACCACAGACTGACTGGTCTGTAATTGCCAGGGATTTCCCTATTAACCTTCTTGCAAAGAGGAACAACATTTGCCTCCTTCCAATCCTCTGGTGCGACTCCAGTGGAGGGTAAGGAGGCAAAGATCTTCGCGAGCGGCTTAACAAACTCCTTTCTCACTTCCCAGAGCAACCTAGGATAAATCTGGTCTGGCCCTGGGGACTTATCAATCTTAATGTTTGCCAAAATTTCCAGCACATCAACTTCATCAATCTTGGTCTGCTCAAGTCTGTTTCCCAGCTCCACAAAATTCTCATTCACAACAAGTTCCCTTTCCTTAATGAAAACTGAAGCAAAAAACTCATCAAGGGCTTCCCCTATCTGCTCAGACTTCACGTACAAGTTCCTTCCGCTATTCCTGAAGCCCTACCTTCTCCCTGATCATTCTCTTATTCCTCACATATGAGCAAAATGCCTTTGGGTTCTCCTAATCCTTCCTGCCAAGCCCTTTTCGTGCTTTAGGGAACATCTCCGAGACACCATTCCTGAAGCCCTACCTTCTCCCTGATCATTCTCTTATTCCTCACATATGAGCAAAATGCCTTTGGGTTCTCCTAATCCTTCCTGCCAAGCCCTTTTCGTGCCCTCTCCTGACTCTTGTCAGTCCATTTCTGAGCTCCTTTCTAGCAAGACTGTAATCCTCTAAAGCTGTGCTAGGATTTGCTACCTCTACCATATGTAAGCTGCCTTCTTCCTTTTGACGAGAAAATCCTTTGTTCTCGCCATCCAAGGTTCCTTATCCTTACCCCTTCTTACCTGGCTCAGAGGAACAAATTTGTGCATCACTCGCAACAACTGCTCCTTAAACCGTCTCCACCTGTCTGCTGTGCCCTTTCTGTGGAACAATTGCTCCCAGTCTGCATTTCCGAACTCCTGTCTGATAGCGTCATAATTTCCTTTTCCCCAATAAAATATCTTCCCTCAGTAACTGCTCCTTTCCCTCTCCAAGGCTATGGTAAATGTGAGGCCGTTGTGATCACCGTCACCAAAGTGTTCTCTCATCGTGAGATCTGACACCTGTCCTGGCTCATTGCCAAGCACCAAATCCAAAATGGCCTCTCCCCTCGTCGGACTGTCTACATACTGAGTAAGGAAACCCTCCTGAGCATGCCTGACAAAAACTGCTCCATCCAAAGCATCTGTACTAAGAAAATTCCAGTCGATATTGGGAAAGTTGAAATCACCCATACAACAACCCTGCTAAATCTGCATTTTTCCAAAATCTATGAGTTCTTCAATCTCTTCACTGTTCTTAGGGGTCTGTAGAAAACCCCCAATGAGATTGCTGTTCCCTTGCTGTTTCCACCTTCCTGCCCTATCAGCCATACCCGCTAATCTGAAAGCCCGCACAGGACTAAACAACGGAAGAGAAGAAAAGGAAAAAAAAAAGTGAAAACCTGAAAACTTACCAAGTTTACAGACTCTGAGTAAGGTTGGAGGAGGTGGGTGGGAGGTAGGCCCTACGGTGTAGGATCTCTGGTTTAGATCTCACCCACTTAAAAAGTTTCCAGCAGCCCTCGTTTCTCTCTTCCCTCTCTCCTCGCTGCTCTGTTCTAAAAATGTTGAGGCCTATGTTCAAAATCCCACCTGTTCCATGTGGAATAGTGTATGCAGGTCTCCCTGCTAGAGGAAATATGTTGTGAAATTTGAAGGGGTTCAGAAAAGATTAACAAGGATGTTGCCACAGTTATAAGGTTTGATCTATAGGCTGGGGCTATTTTTCTTGTCATGTCGGAGGCTGGGGGAGTGACCTTGTTGAGGTGTATAAGATCAGGAGGGGCATCGATAGAGTGAGTAGCTAACGCCTTTTCCCGAGGGCAGGGGAGTCCAAATGTAGAGCGCATAAGTTTAGAGTGCAAGGGGAAAGATTTAAAAGGGACCTTAGGGCAACTTGTTGTAGCAGAGGATGGTGTGTGTATGAAATGAGCTACCAGAATGATGTGGTGGAGGCGGGTATGATTACAACATTTTAAAAGGCATCTGGATAGGTACATGAATAGGAAGGGTTTAGAGGGACATGGGCTAAAGTCTGACAAGTGGGACTCAATCAATTTAGGATATCTGGTCAGCATGGATGAGCTGGACTGAAGGATCTGTTCCCATGCTGTACAACTCTATTACTCTGTGATTAAATGTGTAGTTACATCTCTGAACATGTTAATTAGAAAAGACGAGAGAGATAATTAATCATGTTGCATTGAGTTGCATTTGTGTATAGGACGGAGGCAATTTTCCACATTGTCAGGTGGACGCCAGTGTTGTAACTAAACTGGAACAGCTTGGCTGAAGTTGTACTTGGTTTTAGACCACAAATCTTGAGGATTATTGCTGGGATGTTTTGAGGGCCTGAAGCCTTTGAGGTGTCCAGGTTTAATGGAGCCATAATAATTGTAGCCTTTCAAAGATCATGAGGCCTCAAAGCATTTCATTTGAGAGTTATGGCGGGGCACAGTTATTTACAATATAATATATTAATGATTTGGATGAGGAAAATGAATGTACCATAGCCAAGTTTACAGAAGACGCAAGAACAGGTTGGAAGGCAAGTGGTGAGGCTGTCACAGAGTCTGCGGAGGTTAAGTGAGTGGGTAAAAACTTAGCAGGTGCAATATGATGTGAAGAAATGTGAGGTTAGGCAGGAAGAATAAAGGAGCTAAATGTTTATTTAAGTGAAGAAAGATTGCAGCGCAGAGGGATCTGGGAGTCCTCATCCATTAATCACACAAAGTCAATATAGAAGTTCCGCAGATATGAGGGAGGGCAAATGAGATGTTAGCTTTTGATTCAAAGAGAACAGTGTGTTAACATTTTGCTAAAACTCAAGCGATTAGTCAGGTCATGGCTGGAATACTGTGGACAGTTTTGCCCAGGAAAGATATACCGGTATTGGAAGTAGCTCAGAGAAGGTTCACTAGGTTGATACCAGTTACGCAGGGCCAGTCTTATGAGGAGAGGGTGAGTAGGTTGGACCTGTACTCATTGCAATCTCAACGAATGAAAAATGACCCTATTGAAATATGTAAGATTCCTCGGGAGCTTGGCATGGTCGAAACATAGAGAGTGTTGCCCCTTGTGGAGAGTCTAGGACCAGAGGGCATACGCTCAGTCAAAGAACTTGTCATTCTGGATCAGTGGTGCTGGAAGAGCACAGCAGTTCAGGCAGCATCCAACGAGCAGCGAAATCGACGTTTCGGGCAAAAGCCCTTCATCAGGAATAAAGGCAGTGTCATTGCTGTGTCCATTATTAAGAAAGACAGATTTTTAATCAGTCAGGAATCAAGGGTGAAGAAAAAGGCAGGAAAGTGGAGTTGAGGATTGTCAAATCAGCCATGATCTCATTGAGTGGTGGAGCAGACTCGATGGGCTGAATGGCCTCTTTCTGCTTCTACATCTAGTGGTCTTATTGCGTTAAAAGAATGACAAATGCTATTCTTGAGCCAGAACAGTTGCAATTTTTAAATTGTGTAAGATTAGTTTGGGCATAAGATACTTTCAATGGAACAACATTTGACATTGTCACTCTGAGCCACAATGGAAGTGAATGTTTTATATGAAATAAGTGACAATAACATTCTCTTGCATTTGAAAAGAAGTAAATGATTGCAACAGGCACGTTTGTTCCAGTTACACTACGGGAATTCACTGAGGCTCCTTACATAGCTCCTTCCAAACCCCATAATCACTTCATCTTGAAGGGCAAACAACTGCAGCACCTATAATTTCCCCTTCTAGCCACTCACCACTCATCTGTGTTCCTTTAGTGTCACTGGATCAAAATCCTGGAACTCCCTCCCTTATGGCATTGTGGCCTCCGTCTACAGAAAATGGACTGCAGCGGTTCAAGAAGGCAGCTCACCACCACCTTCTCAAAGGGCAATAACTGCTGGCCTACTCAGCAATACTCACATCACATCAATGAATAAAAATGGAAAGAACGTTTCTAAAACAAAAAATTCCATAGGCATGAGTTGAAGAATAGATTCTTACGATGCCTTTGTTAAATACATCCAAAACCACTGAAATAAAAAAAATCACGTTGAAAGAAAAATGTCATTATTACATTGCTGTTTTAGCCTTGGAATGATTTTGCTTTCCCCTTAATTTAACCATCTGTACTGCACCCCATTCATTATGAGCTGGTTCTAATCCACTGGCACATCTCTGCAAAACTGATGATAAAGTACAACCTTTTAAATGATTAAGGCTTCCCAACTCAGTCTCACTTGACTTCCCCCTCACTTGTTGAATGGGGCTCGCTATAAAGTCTGCCTGTCTGAGATGAGGCTCCTTTCTCCACTGCACCCTCACATTATCATCTAACGTCCATCACCCAGAGCTTCTCTGAAGACTTAATTGTAAGATGTCAGTGTTGTGCTGGCTTCTGCTAAAGAGTTTGTTTTTGAAGACTGCGAACAAATACCTCTTTAAATTCTTGTTAGTAACAGGCCTTTTTATGTCTAGTGCCAATGCATCAGACCTGTGCCAATCATTTTATTTTGGCTTCATTGTATCGGGGACCCAAGTGAACATCTGTTCCTATTAAGCTCGGCTGCCTTAAACAGCAGAGAGATTATTTGCTGGAAACAGGCCAAAGAATGTCTTGACTGCTGCAGGATGCGGCACACACCACTGTACGCATATAATTATGAGAAGATAGATGGAGGCGGTTCAGTGGGATTCAGTTTCATGAGGGATGGAATCTTGAGAGCTCATGGACAATTACACCAAATGCTTCCTGCATTCTGTTTCTCTTGACAACGCACGGCGAAATTCTTAGCTCGTGATTGAGGTGAAAGTAACGAATATCTAGTGCAGGCTATTGCAGAGCCTCTTGCTCCCCACTCAAGGGGTCTTTGTGCATGTGTCCTCCACATTTCCATTTCTTGCGCAGAGTCCAGGAGCAGACCCCAAATTGGCTTTTGAGAAAAATGCATGGGCCGGTGGCTGTTTGCAGTTCTGTGTGACCGTGGTGAAACCATGTGACGGCTTGCAGCTCCTCTTCTGCTGTGTGAATGGTCTGCTTTAGACCCACACTCTGATCGCAAGCCACTGTTTGAAGAAGGGTGCAGGTGGCATCTGTTGCCTCCACCACCGACACTCAGTAGCAGCAAAGTGTACTATCTACATGATTCATTCCAGGAGTTCACCAAAAATCCTCAGACAGCACCTTCCAAACCTGTGACCACTTCCATTGAAAAGAGTAACAAATATATGGGAACACCACCACCTGTGAGTTCCCTCCAAGTCACTCACCATTCTGAAGTGGAAATCTATTGCCGTTCCTTCACTGTCACTGGCTCAATATCCTGGAAGTCCCTGCCTAAGGTCATAGTGAGTCAACCCACAGCAGGTGGACTGCAGCAGTAAAAGAAAGCAGCTCATCACCACCTTCTCAACGGCAACTAGGGACGGGCAATAAATGCTGGGCCCAGCCTGCAATGCCCATGTCTTGCGAATAAGTGAAAAAAGGATTGGCACAGTGGTTGAGTGGTTAGCACTGCTGCCTTACAGCGGCAGGGACTGTGGCTCGACCCATGGGCAACTGTCTGTTTGGAGCTTACACGTTCTCCCTGTGTCTGCGTAGGTTTCCTTCGGTTGCTCTGGTTTCCTTCGGACAGTCCAGACATGTGCAGATCAAGTGGATTGGCCATGCTAGATTGCCCATAGTGTTCAAGGATGTGTGGGTCAGGTGGATTCGCCATGTTAACCTGCCCATAGTGTTGAGGGATGTGTAGGTTAGGTGGATTGGCCATAGGGAATGCAAGGTTACAGGGATAGGGTAAGGGGTCTGGGTCTGGATATGTGTGGGTTGCGATTCAGAGGATTGGTGTGAACTCAATGGGCTGAAGGGCCTGCTTTTACACTGTAGGGATTTTGTGATCTCCTGTGACCAGCCTGAGAATGACTACTGGAATCATCAGCAGGTCTGCACTGAGCTGAGTTGCTACTTTGACGCAAAGTTGGATCCATGTCCAGATGTTGTGGGAATGGCAATGCTTGCTGTGAATAGTGTGTTCAAGGCACCAGAATCGAGAGAGTGGTTCATTGTTGGAGTTGCTGGCTTTTGTATATAATAGGAAAACATTATCCATCTGCCCACTGATGTAGAGATAAAAATAAAATCATATTGATGAAGAGTAGGAGAGTTTAGCTATCAAAAATAATTTGCTGAATATGGATTGCTTGAGGCTGAGTTAACTGAAGCAAATAAAATTGTAAGGGCTCTAGGTGGGTTTTTCCAATTCAGTCTATTTTAGTAGCCAGCTGAGAGAGTTTTCAGTGAACTCAAAACGTTAACCTCTGCAGTCTTCCCAGAGACACTACCAGACCTGCTGAGTTTTTCCAGCAATTTATGTTTCTTCTCGGTTATAGATTTCAAAATAATTGATGGAAGGATTACAGGGGAGCTAAGGAAATTGCAAAGGATGGTAGGGGTTTAGTATTTACTTGTCACAGGACAGTCCTTACAGTCAAAGAGTTGTTAGATATACACTGGAATTGCAAGAACATAGAAGGCAACATATTTAGTGTTTAAAAGGGAGATTAGCCTGGAGATTAGCTCTTCCTTTCTCGGCAAGCATGTTTACAATGGGCCAAATGGTCTCTTTTTTTTTTGTAACGCTCTCTGGAGTGGGACCGAAGCCCACAGTTTCCATGACTCAACAGCAAAAGTGCTACCCACTGAATCAAGATTAATACCTTTCAGCACTTTGCTGCTTGTGGAGTTGTGTAACACCAGCATGCCTGCACTCCAAAGATAATTCATCATGTGAAGACAATTCAGTGTGATAAGGCACTATGTATAAATGTAAGTATTATTAATTTATCTCTCAGGTCTGTTTACTCTGCATTCATTTCAGACTCTGCCATTTGAGATTAAATATTTCCTTCTGAATAGTAATCTACGCCATCACCTAATGACTACTGTGTCAGTATATCGTATCTTTTACTACAGCACCATTCAACAGAACATTTTGTATTCCATTTTTATTAATGTCAATTTGAACCATAAATCTTTCATCTTGTGTTTGTTATGTCACTTTTTCACCAAATCCTACTTTCTCCCTAACTTTTTGTTCTTTTTTTTGTAACCCAGCTGTGTGGAATTTCAAAGGGACACATGAGCATCATATCCCTCTCCAAATCGGAGATACAGTCAACATCCTCCAAACCTGCGAAGGTGAGTGTGCAATCGTTACAAAGTCCAGGTTTGTGTCAGGTTTAATGCTGACGTTTCTGGTGTAAATCCTTCTGAGGCAAACAAGCGGGCAAGTGAGAGCAGCCAGCTAACTGAAGGTATCTCGGTGTTTCCTGGATGGTGTGAAACAATTCAGTCAGGTTGACCAAGCATTCATGTCGGGTTATATCTCAAAGCGTTTAGGGTGATGTGTAAAGGTAGGAGTGGTATCCTGAGGGGGGAATTGAGGTTGTTGCTGTTTTACTTAAGACTAAAAGAAATTTTAAAAATAATAGAATTATCTCATAGAGGGCTATAGCACAAAATGAGGCCATTCAAGGCAGCGTACGCTTTTCCAGAGAACAATATATCTTGCAATTCTTATTCCTTCAGGCACTTATCCAGTTCCCTTTGGAAAGCTACTATTAAATCTAGTCTAACCCACATATCACCCCTCCTATCTTCGTCTATTCCCGAGGTTCCAGGCATTACAGAAGATAGTCTTTGGCCAATATAGAATCATAGAGTCATATAGCAGGGAAACAGACCCTTTGGATCAACTCAACTAAGTTTCCCAAATTAACCTAGTCCCACGTGCCTGCATTTGGCCCATATCCTTCTAAACGTTTCTCATACATGTACCTGTCCAAATGTCTTTTAAATGTTGTAATTATACCTGTACCGACCACTTCATCTGGCACATGTAATATCAAGAAATGTTTCAAGGCATCGGACGTTGCAAAGTTTATTAGCTTGAATGATATTTTGGAAATAATATTGAAGACTTGTGCTCTGAAATTAGCCAAGTCCCCTAGCCAAGTTGTCCCAGTAAAGCTATAGCACTGACAACTGCTTGACAGTGCAGAAAAGTGTTTAGCCATGTCATGTCCACAAAATACATGACATATTCCATTCTGCAAATAAACGGTCTATTCTTGATAATCAGTCAAATGATGGAAGGTGTGGTTGACTGTGCTATCAATATCACTTAGCAATAACCTGCTCTTTGGCATTTCCTGTGCTAGCACCTTCGAAACCTGCACCCTCTTCCACCTTGAAAGATAAGTACAGATGTATTGGAACACTGCCATCTGCAAGTTCTTATCTCGATGTCACATATCATGCTAATGTGGAACTAATATTGCCGTTCATTCAGGGAGTCCCTCTCTAACTGCTCTGAGACTCTACCTAGACCATATGGACTGCAGTGTTTCACCATCATCTTAAGGACATTTGGGGATGGACAATAAGATCCAGCTTGGACAGTAAAGCCTGTGAAATAATACGTGACAAAAAAAACAGACAAATCCACACCATGGTTCTACCCAACAATGAGCTTTTAAACACCGGGATCTTTTTGTCTGTATTTACTTAATCTAATTGTTCCTGATTTTTGCACCTCTGTCAAACATTCTTCTGGCCTTTATACACCATGTTCACCAACTCCACTTTCCTCCATCTATCTGAAATTGCTTGTCTTTGGAACCACTTCCAGTGAATTTATTCTGTATCTTCTACCAAGGCTCCTCATCCTTCCTAAACTCTGGTTCTGAGTTGAGCACATAATATTCCAGCTGGGGAGAAGCTAATCTTTTGAGTCTGGCCTTTGCCTGATTTACTAGCCTGTACAGCCTATGCCTGACTCAATTATAATTGAGTGCAATTTGGATTTTGAATGGGTTAAATTAGGGGCCAGGATCGTGTATCTAATTTATAAAGCCCAGCAGTCCCTTTGCTGTATTAACTGCGAGTGCTTACTTGTCGGTTGTCTTCAATTATCTCTGTGTAAAGGCCCTGAGGTCTCTCTGTTCTTGCATACTTGTGGGATTTTCAAATCAATCTGTTCAGTGGTGTTGCTACACATCTCTGGAGAAGGAAAGAGTTGGGCCTGGCCTTCAGGCTCAGAGGCTGGGACATTGTAAACGTCTTGGGGCATAGTGGCAATGTTTAATCATATTATGTTTTTCATGTTAAACCTCCCTCATTTTGCACCTGGCATTCCATTAAGGCTCTGTCTTCTTTTGACTCTTCCTTGCTGTTTATTACATTTTATTATCTGAATGATGGCAGTTTAGGAAAAGGTGAGGTGCAACAAGGGAACAGTCACTGAAGATTGGCATGCAGATGCATCAGGCAGTGAGGAAAGCTAATGGGACATGCTGGCCTTCGTAGTGAGAAGCTTTGAGGATAGGAGTAGGGATGTCTTGCAACAGTTAACAGGGCCTTGGTGAGGCCACACCTTCTGTATTGTGTTGATCTCCTACTTTGAGTAAGGACATTCTCATTATTGAAGGAGTCCAGCGAAGGTTCACTAGACTGATTCCCGGGATGGCAGGACTGACCTAGGAGGAAAGACTGGATCAACTGGGCTTGTACTCACTGGAATTAAGAAGAATGAGGGAGGGATCTCAAAGAAACATATAAAATCCTGATGGGACCAGACAGGCTAGATGTGGGAAGACTGTTCCCGATGTTGGGTAAGTCCAGAACTAGGGGCTCACAGCCTAAGAATAAGGGGTAAGACATTCAGAATTGAGATGAGGAAGAATTTCTTCACTCGGAGAGAGTTGTGATTCTGTGGAATTCTCTCCCACAGAAAGCTGTTGGGGCCAGATCATTAGATACATTCAAGAGGGAGCTGGACGTGGCCCTAGCACTTAAAGGGATCAAGGGTGGTGGAGATAAAGTAGGAATGGAATACTGACAATGCATGATCAGCTATGATCACATTGAATGGTGGCGTAAGCGAAAAGGGCTGAATGGCCTACTCCTGCACCTATTTCCTTTGCTTCAAATGTGTCCTGTGCAAATTGTGCTCTGTATTTCAAATCCAAGGAATTAATGTCTTTCAAAAGCAACAGTGGTCTGAACGTTGAACCTTAAGGAATTCCATTGTTACTTGATGAAGGTATACAAAAACAGGCATTCCCTATGGATTAAAGGATGAGAGAGAACGATTACCTAGAATGTGTCAGGAAATGCTCACCTTACAGCAGAAGATATTTAATCGAGGTGTTGGAAATTGTAAATTTTAATCCTGTGTATTGGGCGAAACTATTTCCATTGAGAGGAGAGTTGGAAAAGAGAAGATAGATTTGAAACAATTTGCAAAACGTCACAGAGAGACGTGAAGAACATATTTTACCCAATGAGCTATGTTCTGCAAATCACTGTCTCAAAGGCAGTACAAAATTAAAAATCACACAACACCAGGTTATAGTCCAACAGGTTTAATTGGAAGCACTAGCTTTCGGAGCGCCACTCCTTCATCAGGTGGTTGAAGGAGCGGTGCTCCGAAAGCTAGTGTGCTTCCAATTAAACCTGTTGGACTATAACCTGGTGTTGTGTGATTTTTAACTTTGTCCACCCCAGCCCAACACCAGCATCTCCGAATCAAAGGTAGTAGAAAGAGATTCAATAGTAGCCTTGAAAAAGGAATTGATTATGTACTTAAAAAAAAAACAAAATGTTGAGCCACGCTTTGAGGAGGAGAACAGCTTTCCATCTCTTTCAAAAGTCAATATAAGTCCCTATTGAAATGGGGTCTCCTTTGTGTCGTGTGAATCAATGAGTCCATGATAGTACAGTCAAGGTAGAGATGTTACAGAATGAATGATGGGATGAAAAATGGATAAAATGGTTATTGAATTTACAAAATGTGAAGAATTACATTATGACTGTGGAGCATCTCCAAAACAGGAGATTCTCCACAGGCTTGAATTTTGGATTTGGGGAATTGAACTGTGGCTGGAGTATCTATTGTGCAACCATATGGACTATGTGGACAGCCCATATGTGGAGGTAGTCACACTGCAGGTTAGAAATGCGCAGGTAGCATGAGAATGGGTAATTTTAAGACAGTCATGGACAACCAGGCAGCTAGTGCAGGAGTCTTCCTGAGTACATGGAGTAAACCCCTCTGTAGATTTTCCTCTATAGGTTTTCTCTTGGTTGGTTTTGATGTTTTGCTCTTCAGAGAGCTCTTCAACTTGCAATCTATATTTGTGGATCTCCTTCTAACTATTAAAAATGTCCGTTTTTATACCCAAAAGCATTGGAACATTTCATTGGTTTTAATATTATCAAAATACTAAATTCAAGTTTGATTTGATTTTGATATCTTGGAGCATAATTTAAACTGGCCGAAATTGAATTTGTCTTTGTTTCGTGGTAACAAATAGCTGCTGCTATTTGTTTCAACCAAGCATTATACTCTTACTTTGTTCAGGACTCTGTGCTTTGTAATTTCTTGGTAGCTTTTCACCCCTCTGAAAGGTACGGTACACCTCTACAGCTTCATAACATATATCATATTTGTTCAGTTCCATTTTGCATATTTGTGAGGTTGATGGTTACTCAGGGAATGTAGCCAGAGTCAAGATCATTGATGAAAGAGCACTAGTTATCAGAGAATCTATTGTCAGACCATTAGATGGCTCTCTCTGGGATGGTGTGATGCCTCCCTGGTGGCAAACTCAAAGTTGTCATAAAGTGGCAGCAAGACCACTTTCTCAAGAAGAGGGGTCAGTGAGAAATTGTTGCTACAAACAATTAGGCAAGAGGTGAGGTTCTGAAAGTAGAATTCAGGAAGGAAATTAAAACAATCAATTTGCCAAAAATAGTAATTTCTTCTTCAATTAGGAGGTCATAGAATCATAGAGATTTACAGCATGGAAACAGACTCTTTGGTCCAACTCGTCCATGCTGACCAGATGTCCTAAATTCATCTAAAATTCATCTAGTCCTATTTGCCAGCATTTGGCCCATATCCCTGTAAACCCTTCCTGTTCCTGTACCATTCAGATGCCTTTTAACTGTTGTTATTGTGCCAGCCTCTACCATTTCCTTTGGCACCTCATTCCATACACTCACTTTTTTCTGTGTGAAACAGTTGCCCCATTGCTCCCTTTTAAGTTTTTTTCCTTCTCACCCTAAACCTATGCCCTCTAGTTCTGGACTCCCCGACCCCAGGGAAAAGACCTTGTCTATTTATCTTATCCATGCCCCTCATGATTTTATAAACCTCTATAAGGTCACCTCTCAGCTTCCGATGCTCCAGGGAAAACAGCTCCAGCCTGTTCAGCCTCTCCCTATAGCTCAAACCCTTCAACTCCGGCAACATTCTTGTAAATCTTTTCTGAACTCTTTCAAGTTTCACAACATCCTTCCTACAGGAGGGAGACCTATAGGTGTTTTTAGAACCATAGGTGTTTAGAAGGACGAAGGAAATGGAAAACAGAATATGAATGCAATCTAGCAAAAAACATAAAAATGTATAGCAAAAGCTTCTGTAGCTATGTAAAGTTATAAAGATGAGTCCATTACAGGTAGTCAGAAGAACTTATAATGGGGAAAGAGAAATGATGCAGAAGCGAAATGATGACTTTGTATCTGTTCTGAAAAGGAAGATGCAAGAAGTCTCCCAGAATTAGAAATCTAAGTGACTAAGGAGAATGAGAAATTAAAGTTTGTACAGGAGAAATTAATGAGGCTGGAAGTTGATCAGTATCTGGACATGATATTCAAAATCCCAAAGTGTTGAAGGAGATGGTTTTAGAGACAGTCGATGCATTTTCCATCTGCATATATTCTGGAATGATTTCTACAGATTAGATGCTTGCAATTATCACCCCATTACTTATGAAGGCAGCAGGAAAGGAAACGGTGATAAGATAATCCGGACCTGGGCACCAGGCATGCAACACATTCTGTGGGACTGTCGATCCTGGCCACAGAACAGTGTCGATTCCTCTGACGATACTATCCCCAATTACAACTAGAACATAGAAAAGTACAGCACAGAACAGGCCCTTCAGCCCACAATGTTGTGCCGAGGATTATACCTAATCTAAAATAAAATAACCTAACCTGCGTACCCCTCAATTCACTGCTATCCATGTGCATGTCCAACGGTTACTTAAATGTCCCTAATAACTCTGCTTCCACCACCACTGCTGGCAATGCATTCCATGCATTCACAATTTTTGCATAAAGAACCTACCTCTGATGTCTCCTCGATACCTTCTTCCTAATATCTTAAAACTATGACTCCTTGTGCCGGTCAGTCCTGACCTGGGGAAAAGTTTCGGGCTATTGTCTCTATCCATGCCCCTCATTGCCTTGATCAGGTCACCTCTCTTCCTCCTTCTCTCCAGAGAGAAGAGTATGAGCTTAGTCAACCTTTCTTTGTAAGACAAGCCCTCCAATCCAGGCAGCATCCTTCTCTTGAACCTGTGTAACAGTGCCATCGTCAGTTTACTCATCCTCCTGCAGTGCCCACTCTCATCATAGAGAGAGCAAGAATCTCAAATCTGTTCAACCAATTCAAGGGCTGAGACTCCCTTAGCAGTATTTCCTGGATCCCTCTACCTATTTTGCTTGTAGTCACACCCTCCTGTCTCTGACTACTGACCCATTTTGAGGTAGTCCATCTAAGGGTATGACATCCGCCTGAAACATAACACCCTCTTAACTCATCCCTTCCCTGATACTCAAATTTCTGCTCATCAACTCTGAACTGCGTTTCCTCCTGTAACCAACCCTTACGACAGATGTGGTCACTACAAACCACAATGGTCTCCACCAAATCCCATTATCATGCAGGTACAACATATCGCTGGTCCGGCATCTCTATTTTAATTACTGACTTCATAATTTGATTTTTAAATATTTTCTATTTCAGTTTGTAGCCTGTAAATATCTCTCTGATTTACCTTCAATCTTCAACCTATAATAGATTGTCAAATTAGTAGCTATCACCAATAAAAGAACTTATGGTTTACCTGTCACGTTACTCTTTTGTGATGGGTCCCTGATCCTGGGCTGTTAATTTATCCAGTTTAAACAAATTAGATTACATTACATTACAGTGTGGAAACAGGCCCTTCGGCCCAACAAGTCCACACCGACCCGCCGAAGCACAACCCACCCATACCCCTACATTTACCCCTTACCTCACACTACGGGCAATTTAGCATGGCCAATTCACCTGACCTGCACATCTTTGGACTGTGGGAGGAAACCGGAGCACCCGGAGGAAACCCACGCAGACACGGGGAGAACGTGCAAACTCCACACAGTCAGTCACTTGAGGCGAGAATTGAACCCGGGTCTCTGGCGCTGTGAGGCAGCAGTGCTAACCACTGTGCCACCGTGCCACCCACAACTATGTTGCCAAACATACAACTATGAGCCAAAAAGAAATCCAAACAAAAAGAACCAGTTCCCCTCCGCACCAAATTCTCACACTGCGTCCAAATTACTCGAACTATATACTCACTTGGGCTGTGTCTCACTGTGGATTTGATCGCTTTTCCTGACCGTGGGAAGCTTACCGAAAGCTTTTGTTAGATTTTGGAAATCTACAATACAACAGCAACTGATGGATGATATGATGCTGTAGACTTATTCAATTCACCAAATGACATTCAAATATTAAGGAAAATTCCACTTTGCGTTTTCCAGAAGTAAAGACCCTTAAGTCAAATAAGTGCATGTGACAGTGCTTTAATATATTGGTTATACTTGGCTAAATAAACTTTCCTCTTTACTGCTTCGATAGCTGATCGCACAGACTAATGGTGTAAAGGTTAATTAAAGAGACACCCAATGACCATCAGTCACTGCACTTCTCAGGAATTACAATACAAGGAAATTTAGATTAGATTATTTACAGTTTGGAAACAGGCCCTTGGGCACAACAAGTCCACACCGACCCGCAACTCACCCAGACCCATTCCCCTATATTTACCCCTTCACCTAACACTACGGGCAATTTAGCGTGGCCAATTCACCTGACCTGCACATCTTTGTGGGAGCAAACTAGAACACCCGGAGGAAACCCACGCAGACACTGGGAGAATGTGCAAACTCCATACTGAGAGTCGCCTGAGGTGGGAATTGAACCCGGGCCTCTGGCACTGTGAGGCAGCAGTGCTAACCACTGTGCCACCATGCCGCCCACTTTTAAACCATGTAATTATGAATTGAAATGAATTGGATTGAATTCAGCGCATGCAAAACTGAGCAATTGCACTGACTGAAAAACTCAATCCAAAATCAACCTGAACTCTTTGTTAAAAAAAATCTTATACGTGCTGAGAGGGGTCAGGCAATGTCTGATTTACAGAAGTCAGGGCAGTAAGAAATAATCTAAAACTGAACAAGCAACAGTAATGATAGTCAGGACTCTGAAGATCACTTTGAACACCTTGGGGATGTTAAATTCACCTGGCCTGCACCAGATCATCATAGGAGGACAAATATGCATTCATTCAAGATTTAGTGCACCCTATTGCTGGGTCTACTTTCTGCTCCTGAGTTGGAAGAAAGCAAAGTAGAGAAGGGCTAACTTTTTATATTCACTTGTGGGACATGGGGTCACTGGCTCGGCCAGCATTTATTGTCTGTCCCTGGTTGTCCCTTGAGAAGGTAGTGGTGAGCTGCCTTCTTGAACCGCTGCACTCCATGTGCTGTAGGTGAACCCACAATGCCCTTAGTGGGGGGAATTGATGCAATCACTTTCACAACTTCTGAATACCGTACTTTGAAGCAATGCAGCCAATGAGTCACTTTTAAGATGGAGTCACTCCTGTTTGTAGATAGAGTCTTTGAGTTGTACAGCTCTGAAACAGACCCTTCAGTCCAACGCATCCATGCTAACAAGTAACCTAAATATATCCAGTCCCATTTGCCAGTGTTTGGCTCATATCCCTCTAAACCCTTCCTATTGATATGCCAATCCGGGTGCCTTTTAACTGTTGTAATTGTACCAGCCTCCACCACTTCCTCTGGCAGCTCATTCCGTACACTCACCAACCTCCGTGTGGAAAATGTTGCCCCTTTGGACCCTTTTGTATCATTCCCTTCTCACCTTAAACCTAAGCCCTATAGTTTTGAACTCGCCTACCCTGGATAAGAGACCTTGGCTATTTATCCAATCCAAGCCTCTCATGATTTTATGAGCCTCTATAAGGCCATCTTTCTGCCTCCAATAAACAGTCAGAAACAGCGTCAGTGGAATGAATGTGTGATTGGTTGAGGGATATCAATGGGCAGTAAAACAGAAACTCCCCTGACAAGAGTCTAATATTGACCATGAATACATTGCTAATTGTTGGGAAAAGCCCATCTGGTTCACTAATGCCCTTAGAGAAGGAAACAGCCATCCTCAGGTCTGGCCTACATGTGACCCCAGACCCACAGCAATGTGATTGACTCTGAACTACTGAGATCTGTGCACGTCTCCAGTTCTGGCCTTTTGATTTCTCTGATTTTAGTTGCCATGCCTTCAGTTACCTGGATTCTTTGTTCTGGAAGGTCCCTTATAAATTTCTCTGCCTCTTTGTCTGTCTCTCCTCTTTTAAGGCATCCTTCAAAACCTAACTCCTCACCCTATGTCGCCTGAATGCCGAATTTTGTTTGATAATCCTCAAGCTGACGCGCTGGGGAATTTTTTTATTCATTCATGGGATGTTGTTGGCTGGGCCAGAATTTATTGCCTTTTCTGTCTGCCCCTTGTGAAGGTGGTAGTGAACTCCCCCCGTTAAAATGCAGACATTCATTTGGGGTGAGTAGGTACTGCACTGGGCAATCAGGTTTTTTAACGTTTTGTGACTTTGGGAAGCATGATTTTTTTTTTGTCTCATCTTGCTGTTGATCCCAATAGTCAGCTGTTCGAAAGATTTCAGTCAGGATAACATTGCCATCTCATTACCATGGACACAGGGCTCCTCAGGCATTGGATAATCTACTGCCACTAAACTTACTGCCACTAAACTTACTGCCACTAACACTGGTCTTGGTCAGAAGCCAGACCCCACATGGTGCTGGCAGGATTCATTGAGAAAGCCTGTTGCAGTCCTGTGATTGAACATTTGAATAAATCCAGCACGGACCCATGCACTAGTCATTTCTCATTATATTCCCGAAAATCTCTTGATGGTCATGTTGAAAATGAAAAGTGCCAGATGGCATCTGGAAGAAAAACAAGTTGATGACCAATATAGAGGTTTTAATTAAAAACAAAAAAATGACATAAAGATATATGGGCAACAGGAAAAGCATTGCAGAATTGGATGGATGTTTTATGAATTACATTGACATTAAGTCAATCAAGTCTGTCTTATATCTCTTCTGGCTCTCGCATCGTGTTAACTGTTTCCTGCATCTTTTCTCCCAGCCTCCCATTTTGTTACTTTTGGTTTTTTTTTCATCGGACTGTTAGAAGTTTGAGGGGTGACCTTGGAGAAGTTTAAAAAATCATGAGGTGTATAGAGAGGTTGAATAGCAAAGACCTTTTCCTTGGGGTGGGGGAGTTCAAAACTAGCAGACGTATTTTTAAGGTGAGAGCAGGAGGATTTATAAAGGACATGAGGGGCAACTTTTTTCCCACCAGGTGAGTCATGTGTGGAATGAAAGTCCAAAGGAAGTGGTGGATGTGGGTACAATTACAACAGGTAAATGACATTTGGATAAGTCCATGAATAAGCAATGTTTGGAGGGATATGGGTCAAGTGCAGAGAGGTGTGGCCAGTTTAGTATAGGAACATGGTCGATGTGGACTGGTTGGGATGAAAGATCTGTTTCCCTGCTGAATGATTCTATGACTCCCCACACTCCTACCATCGCCATGTAATATACTAGGAGACACAGAAACACTGAGTGCCGAATTTTGTTTGATAATCCTCATGCTGAGGATTTGTTTTATTCATTCATGGGATGTTGTATCTGCAAAAAAAAAAGATGAACGACAGTGGAAGATTGACCTTCATCTCAAAGGGTATCTGCAAAGTGAGGAATTGCTGTTCAGTTGTGGAACCTTAATCAGATCTCATCTGGAGTGCTGCATTCCATTCTCAATACTGCATCGACAGTAAAATGATCTCAGCTTCAACATAAAGGAATCTTGCTACAGTGTTATTGGGCTTTGGTAAGGCCACACTGGGACTGTGCAAGATCTCCTCAGGGAAGAATATATTGGCCTTAGAAGAAGGTGCAATAAGGAGTGACTGGAGTGATGCTTAACATGTAGGGGATGTCCTGTGAGGAAAGATTGAATTGACAAGGTGCATGTTCTCTGTTGTTTAATAGAATGGAGGTGATCGTAAAAGCTATCAAGGGTCTTGACAGGGTAGAAGCTGTGGCTGGAGCTCCAGAGTCCATAGCTCAATGCTGCAGTCTCAAAATACTTTTTAGATTGTTTAAAGGATGTGGGTGTCATTAGCTGGGCCAGCATTTTTCCCCCACCATCTGTTAGGCAAGGATTTGAACCTGGGTCTCCAGAGCACTACCAGGATCTCTGGATTAATAGTCTAGCAATAATAACACTAGACCATCACCTCCCCTTAAGTTTTTGGCTGTTTTAGGCTGAGGTAATGAGAAACCATTTCACTCAGGGAGTTGTGAATCTCTGGAAATTTCTAATCCTGAGAACTGTGGGCGATCAGTTGCTGTGCATGTTCAAGGCAGAGGCTAATTATTAAGGGAATTAAGAGATAGCAGGGTTAGGACCAGAACATGAGTTATAATTGAATGGCAGAGCAGACTTAAAGGGCTAATGGCTTACGTCACCTCTGTTTTTAGATACTGAATACAACCTGGGGAATTATGAGCTGCACATCTTTGATAACAATAACTCTTTGCATTTAGAACCTATCTGCGATGAAGGCTTATGATGTGTTATATGGAAACTTGGGTTTGAAAGTGGATCAGATTATATAGCAGGTATGGTCAGAAGGGGAAGACACAATCTTATTGTCATTTTAGATTTTGTTCTGAATGTGTTCAGGGTGTTGGAAGTCTTTTTTTTTTAAATGCATTTTAATAAGGTGGCTCAACTTTCCAGGTGAATACTTCAGTGCATTAGGCAAAAAGGGTAGAAGGAATAAAAAACTGTCATTGTCCAACATGAGTCTAATATCACAAAGACACAAACATTCAGAATCATCAGTCGCTCAATAAGTTGGATTCATTTGAAGAGAAAATACAGGCAGCAGCAGAAGTGATGTCAGTTTAACAATCTCCATAACATCTGTGCTGAGGGGGCTGCCTAGGTGGCTTAAAGGTCAGTAAGAGTAAAGTTCCAGAAACTGAAAGCTATTGAAGAGAGAATTTTCGAGAACATATGTTAAATAATAAGTAGGGCTGAGGTGGAAGCTTGTTTAAGGATCTCAAGCAGAGACATTAACGAAAGGAAATAGCATGGAGTGAATGCAGAACTTTGACAAGATGAAACTGATCACAGTCATGGCAATGGAATAATGAGCTTTAAAGTAGATTTTTCATTGAAGTTTGAGTGTCTGTTCAGTTGTTGATTAAAAGGGTTGAATTTTTATTTCTGATATTTGTAATAAGACTGTTTCAAATTGTTCTTGTACAGTGTGACATGGTTTATTATTAGCTTGTGTGCAATAAAGTTAGGTTTTCTTTTTTCAAAAGTACATCAGTAGTGTCTTGTGAAGGTTTTCAGTGACTGATAGTTTTTAAAGTTCATGACCATATCAAGCCAGGCTTCACACTGCAATTTGACTTACCCAGTATTACCATCAGCTGGGATAATACCACACCTTTTGACCTTGGGTGGTAGGGTGGGTCAGTGGTTAACATGGCTTCCTCACAGTCGGTGACCCAAGTTTGATTCCGCCCTCTGCCAATGTGTGTGGAGTTTGCACATTCTCCCCATGTCTGCATGGGTTTCCTTCAGGTGCTCCGGTTTCCCCCCCACAGACCAAAGATGTCCAGGTTATGTGGATAGGCCATAGTGTCCCAGGATATGTAAGCTGAGTGGATTAGCCATAGTTAATGTGGGTTTACATATGGTAGGGAGCTGAGTCTGGGTGGGATGCTGTTCAGTGGATCGGTGTGTACTCAATTGGCCGAATGGCCTGATCACAGTGTAGGGATTCTATAATTCTGTAATGTTCCAACTATACAGTAAGTTTACTAAGCAAAACTTTCCACTGAGTCTAATAAGGAGCTGTTCGAACAGGGTGGACAAAGGTTTGCTGGACAAAGCAGGTTTTAAGATGTGCTATGGAGATGTTAGGGAGGGAACTGTGTAACTCAGGGGCTTTGTCTCTGGAGCCACGATTGATAGGGGATGAGGAAGTAAAATGGAAAATGACTCAGAAGCCAAAATAGTGTGATGCACTCGAAGTTACAGGATTGAAAGTGATGAATTTTGAGGGCTACAGACATAGGGCTGGAGATTAGTCCCATTCTGGAATCAGTACAGACGCAATGGGTCGAATGGCCATCATCTGTGTAAAATCTAAGATTGTATGGTTGGGCTGGGGAAGGTTGGTAGGAATGAAGGCACAGCCATGGAGGGACTCAAAACGAGGGAAAAAAAAATACTGAAACTGGTGTTTCTGGGTGCGGAAGCTATAATGGGACAATGGGACATAGTGTGCATTAAAACCCAGTTTAGGTTATGGAGGGTTGAAGATGGGAATCAAGCCAAAAGAACATTGGAATTATCCAGTCTGGAGCTAAAGAAAGCTCATCAGGTGTTGTGATTGGAAGAGATGTTTAAGATGCCTTCCCAATTTCAAGGTTTTTTTTTAATAGAATCCCTATGTTGTGGAAACAGGCCATGGGGCCCATCAAGTCCACACCAATCTTCTGCAGAGTATCCCATCCAGACACACTCCCCCATGCTATCCCTGTAACCCTGCATTTCTCATGGCTAGCCTGCACACTATGGGGCAATTTTAACATGGCCAATCCCCCTGACATGCACATCTTTGGACTGTGGGAGGAAACCCACACAGACGCAGGGGGAGTGTGCAAACTCCACACAGACAGTCACCCGAGGCTGGAATTAAACCCAGGTTCCTGATGCTGTGAGGCATCATGCCATCTCCAAAGAGTTGGATTTAAAACTGGGATCTGCCGCACATTTTCTCCCGCCTCTGTATAGTAACCCTCCTTCTTCCTCTCTTCCTAACCTGTTCCGGCTCCGCTTCCCTTTTTAGGTTACTGATGCCGGGGGGAATGAGTCAGCCAGCTGCTGGGAATGAGTACAGGGTCCACAGACTCATCTCAGACAATCTGTTCCCGATCATATTCAGCTGGATGGCGTTTGGAATCTGCTCTCTGCTGCTGCAATTGCACGCTGTCTCCACCAATCAATCCTCTCTTGTTAATGTAACTGGCTTGGGGTGTTTCTGCTTCTACATAAAAAAAAACAAACTGTGCATTTTGCCATCGAGCAGTCCCATGGTAACAGTTCCAATGCAGAGGTCAGAACACAACCTATCCTTATAAACAACTCGAGGCTACATTTGCTTAGTACCAATCCCAGTAGGGGTCTGAATCTACACACACACTTCTGTCAGGGTCACCGAGGTCTGGAATTCCCTCTCCATCTGTCATACAAAAAACAATTTACATTTGACGCAGTAAGACAAAGCAAGGTACTTTAAAGATTTATTATCTGCCAGAATTTGACACAGAATCAGTAAAGACAGCTGACCAAAGGGATAGGCAAAGCGCTGGGTTTTAAGTAACATCTTAAAGGCAGAGAGAGGGAGAGGGGGCTAAAAAGAGAGGGTTTAGTGAGGGGAATTTCCGGAGGTTGGAATCTGAACATTCAAAGCATGCTTCCAAAAGTGGGGCGAAGAGCTCATGGTGTACAAAATCAAGAATTGCAGGAACACTCTGGAAGTGATCTTAGCCAATGAATTGATTTGACCCACCTCATGAGTGGTATAGAGAATATTTGGTCACCTGTCCTGTTATGTTCAGTTTTGGCTCTGTATAAATTTGTAAAATCTGATTATTAGTTTCTTTTCACTTTTCCCCCTCTCACCCCCCTTAGAACCACCTCAGGTTAAGATGCAATACAAATGCAAGTTGGGGAGTTTGAGAATGACTCGGAAGGGAATGTGGAAGCAATACTGTTCCTACACAGCAGCTGCTGTCGGTGAGGTCACAGGCTTGAGAGATAGAATATAGAATGTTACAGCGCAGTACAGGCCCTTCGGCCCTCGATGTTGCACTGTCCTGTGGAACCAATCTGAAGCCTGTTTATCCTACGCTATTCTACTTTCATCCATAGGTTTATCCAATGACCATTTAATTGCCTTTAAAGTTGATGAGTCTACTACTGATGCCAGCAGGGTATTCCATGCCCCTACTACTCTCTGAGTAAAGAAACTACCTCTGACATCTGTTCTACATCTGTCACCCCTCAATTTAAAGCTATGTCTCCTCGTGGTAGCCATCATCCTTCAAGGAAAAAGACTCTCTCAGTCCACCTGATCTAACCCTCTGATTATCTTATATATCTCAACTAAGTCACCTCTTAACCTTCTCTCTAATGAAAACAGCTTCATGTCCCTCAGCCTTTCCTCATAAGACCTTCCCTCCATACCAAGCAGCGTCCTAGTAAATTTCCTCTGAACCTTTTTACAAAGCTTCCACATCCTTCCTATAATGCAGTGAGAAGAACTGTATGCAATACTTCAAGTGCGGCCACACCAGAGTTTTGTACAGCTGCAGCATGACCTCATGGCTCTGAAACTCAATCTCTCTACCAATAAAAGCTAACACACCGTATGCCTTTTTATCAACCTGGGTGGCAAGTTTCAGGGATCTATGCACATGAATACTGAGATCTTTCTGCTCATCTACACCACCAAGAATCTTACCATTAGCCCAGTACTCTTCATGCCTGTTGCTCCTTCCAAAGTGGATCACCTCACACATTTCCACATTAAACTCCATTAATGTTGCTGTGAAAGAAAAAGTATGGATTATCAGAAAATTTACTCATGTGCCATTGATATTCCAGTTGACCCTCCCAGGATTTATAGTTCAGTGAGTGTTTTCCATTGTTGATCCTTGGTGGCCAGTGATGGTCTGTTCGATTCTAACAATCAAACTGTACTCCACTCTGCACAATCCTTCCAACAATGGAAAACATGTCGTTTGTCATAAAACCCGACAGAACTGTGGATGCTGGAAATCAGAAACAAAAACGGAAATTGCCGGAAGAACTCGTCAGGTCCGGGAGCATCTGTGGGGAGAAAGCAGAGTCAGCGTTTTGGGACAAATGAACTGCTTCTGTGGAAGGGTCACCGGACCTGAAACGTTACCTCTGTCTTCTCTCCACAGATGCTGCGGGACCTGCTGAGCTTTTCCATCAATTTCAGTTTTTGTTTTTGTTTCTGATTTCCGCCATCCGCACTACTTTCGGTTTCGGTTTCTGTTTCCCTAGTCGTTACTCAACTCAATGCATTCTTCCAGCACTTGTTTTAACATTGATACCCTTTTGGTCTTGTTTTCATTGGCAGGAATGTAACTTGTGTTTTTGTTCCACAGGTTGGTACAGGGGATATTCTTTGAAGAACAGATCTTTTACGGTACGTCTTCTTATTTATCATACAATAATGTTTTTTAAAATCCCAATAAACAGCCAGTGAAATAAATGTAGAAATTAGGTGCTGGAGTAGGCCATTCAGTCCTTCAAGTCTGTTTCATCATTCAATATGATCATGGCTGATCCTACTTTTGAATCCACTATTCCCACCTTCTCCCCTTACCCCACATGCCTTTAAAATCAGTGAGTCTACAAATTTCTTTCTTGAAGTGACTGCCATAGCATTCCGTGGCAGAGAATTCCACAGGTTGACCATTCTCCTGAATGAAGAAATATTTCCATATCTCAGTCTGAAAAGGCCTACCCCATATCCTGAGACTGTGACCCTTGGTCCTAGACTCCCCAGGTGAACATTCTCCCTGAGTTCAGCTGATGAGCCCGGTTAGAATTTTATACGTTTCAATCATATCCCCTCTCTGATTCTTTTAGATACTTCCCTATTCAACTTGTTCGGAGTTGTTAACACATCTCTGGAGCACACTGGATTTGAATCTGTTGAAGAGTGTGGTGCTGGAAAAGCACAGCAAGTCAGGCAGCATCCTGAGGAGCAGGCAAATCGATGTTTCGGGCATAAGCTCTTCATCAGGAATGAGGGGGTGGCCCAAGGGGGCTGAGAGATAAATGGGAGGGGTGTAGGGTTGGGGGGCAATGTAGCTGAAAATGTGATAGGTAGATGAATTTGGGGTGAAGGTGATAGGTCGGAGAGGAGGGTGGAGTGGATAGGTGAGAACCAAGATGGACAAGTAGGATTAGAACCTAGCCTCCGAATCAGAGGTAAGGACATTAACACCGCACAACAAGAATCCTCTGATTCTTCAAAACTTTAGTGAATCAGTCAAACCAATTCTTCTCATAGGACAATCATGCCATCCATCGTATCACACTGGTGAACAGTTACTGTACACTATGGTAAGTATATCCTCTGTTAGGTTGGGAGACCAAAACTGCACACAGCACTTCAGGTGTGGCCTCACCAAGGCCCTGTTTAATTGCAGTAAGACAGACCACTTGCATTCTTAATTGCTTCCTGCACTCCCTTGTCGACTTTCATTGGCTGGTGTGAAAGAACATTCAGATCCCTTTGTACATCTTCACTTCCCAATATGTCACCATTGAAATAACACCCATCCTTTCAGTTTTTCACACTGAAGTATATAACTTCACATTTAGCCTGCTCCTTCCATGTCTTGACCTGACTAAATCACCTTGAAGCCTCCTTACACCCTCCTCTGACTCTCAATCCCACCCCGTTCTGTTACTCAAAGAGAACTGATGTACAATTTTAACCCCGTTGTCAGAACAGAGAATGCTGGAATGAAAAATGATGCTTGTTTTCAATTACAGTTTTGGAATAATGTGAAATATTTGAGCTTTTTGATTACACTTTAGTTTGTCCCTTATGTGTTGTAATAATTTGAAATAATCAACAGCCAATCTAGACAGGGTTAGAATTGGCCCCGACCAGTGTAGAACATAGAACATTACAGCGCAGTACAGGCCCTTCGGCCCTCGATGTTGCGCCAATCTGTCATACCAATCTGAAGCCCATCTAACCTACACTCTTCCATGTACGTCCATATGCTTGTCCAATGACGACTTAAATGTACTTAAAATTGGTGAATCTACTACCATTGCAGGCAAAGCATTCTGTACCTTTACTACTGTCTGAGTAAAGAAACTACCTCTGACATCTGTCCGATATTTATGCCTCCTCGTGCTCGCCATCACCATACTTGGAAAAAGGCTCTCTCTGTCCACCTTGTCTAACCCTCTGATTATCTTGTATGTCTCTATTAAGTCACCTCTCAACCTTCTTCTCTTCAACGAAAACAGCTTCAAGTCCCTCAGCCTTTCCTCGTAAGACCTTCCCTCCATACCAGGCAACATCTTAGTAAATCTCCTCTGCACCCTTTCCAAAGCTTCCACATCCTTCTTATAATGTGGTGACCAGAACTGTACACAATACTCCAAGTGCGGCCGCACCAGAGTTTTGTACAACTGTAGCATAACCTCATGGTTTTGGAACTCGAGCCCTCTATTAATAAAAGCTAAAACACTGTATGCCTTCTTAACAACCCTGTCAACCTGGGTGGCAACTTTCAAGGATCTGCGTACCTGGACACCGAGATCTCTCTGCTCATCTACACTACTAAGAATCTTGCCATTAGCCCAGTACTTTGCATTCTGGTTACTCCGACCAAAGTGAATCACCTCAGACTTGTCCGCATTAAACTCCATTTGCCACCTCTCAGCCCAGCTCTGCAGCTTACCTATGTCTCTCTGTAACCTACAACATCCTTCGTCACTATCCACAACTCCACCGACCTTAGTGTCGTCTGCAAATTTACTGACCTCATCCAGGACTTCTACGCCCTCATCCAGGTCGTTTATAAAAATGACGAACAGCAGTGGACCCAACACTGACCCTTGCGGTATACCACTGGTAACTGGATTCCAGGATTAACATTTCCCATCAACCACCACCCTCTGTCTTCCTTCAGCAAGCCTATTACTGATCCAAACTGCTACATCTCCCACAATGCCATTTCTCCGCATTTTATACAATAGCCTACTGTGGGGAACCTTATCAAACGCCTTGCTGAAATCCATATACACCACATCAACCAGTTTACTCTCAACTACCTGTTTGATCACCTTCTCAAAGAACTCAATAAGGTTTGTGGGGCACGACCTTCCCTTCACAAAACCTTCCTGACTATCCCTAATCAAATTATTCTTTTCTAGATGATTATATATCCTATCTCTTATAACCTTTTCCAACACTTGACTAACAACTGAAATAAGGCTCACTGGTCTATAATTACCAGGGTTGTCTCTACTCCCCTTCTTGAACAGGGGAACCACATTTGCTATCCTCCAGTCTTCTGGCACTCTTCCTGTAGACAATGACGATTTAAAGATCAATGCCAAAGGCTTGGCAATCTCCTCCCTGGCTTCCCAGTGGATCCTAGGATAAATCTCCTCCGGCCCAGGGGACTTATCTATTTTCACACTCTGCAGGATTTCTAATACCTCTTCCTTGTGAACCTCAATCCCACCCAGTCTAGTAGCCTGTATCTCAGTATTCTCCTCGATAACATTGTCGTTTTCTAGAGTGAATACTGTCGAAAAATATTCATTTAATGCTTCCCCTATCTCCTCTGACTCCACACTTAACTTCCCATTACTATCCTTGACTGGCCCAAATCTTACTCTCGTCATTCTTTTATTCCTTAAATACCTATAGAAAACATTAGGGTTTACCCTGATCCTAACCGCCAACAACTTCTAATGTCTCCTCCTGGCTCTTCTGAGCTCTTTCTTTAGGTCTTTCCTGGCTACCTTGCAACCCTCAAGTGCCCTAACTGAGCCTTCACATCTCATCCTAACATAAGCCTTCTTGTTCCTCTTGACCAGAGATTCCACTTCCTTCGTTAACCACAGCTCCCACGTTCTACAGCTTCCTCCCTGCCTGACAGGTACATACTTATCTCGGACACACAGGAGCCTTTCCTTGAATAAGCTCCACATTTCTAATGTGCCCATCCCCTGTAGTTTCCTTTCCCATCCTATGCTTCCCAAGTCTTGCCTAATCGCATCGTAATTGCCTTTCCCTCAGCTGTAACTCTTGCCCAGTGGTAGACACCTATCCCTTTCTATCACTAAAGTAAACATAACAGAATTGTGATCGCTATCACCAAAGAGCTCTCCTACTTCCAAGTCTAACACCTGGCCAGGCTCATAACCCAGTACCAAATCTCAAGTGACTTCGCCCCTTGTTGGCCTGTGTACATACTGTGTCAGGAAGCCCTCCTGCACACACTGGACACAAACTGACCCATCTATAGTATTCGTACTATAGTGTTCCCAGTCAATATTTGGAAAGTTGAAGTCCCCCATGACAACTACCCTGTCTGTCTCACTCCTATCGAGAATCATCTTTGCGATCCTTTCCTCGACATCTCTGGAACTATTCAGAGGCCTATAGAAAACTCCCAACAGGGTGACCTCTCCTTTCCTGTTTCTAACCTCAGCCCATACTACCTCAGTTGACGAGAGCCCAAACGTCCTTTCTGCAACTGTAATACTGTCCTTGACCAACAATGCCACACCTCCCCCTCTTTTACTCCCTGCTCTATCCATGTCTCCAAAATGGCCACAACATTGAAGTCCCAGTTACCAACCCATGCTGCAAGTTCACCCACCTTATTCCGGATGCTCCTGGCTTTGACGTAGACACACTTCAAACAAACTTCTTGCTTGCCGGTGCCATCTTGTGTCCCTGAAACTTGATTTCGGACCTCCCTACTCTCAACCTTTTCTATACTTGAACTACAATTTTGGTTCCCATCCCCTTGCTGGATTAGTTTAAACCCACCCCAATAGCCTTAGCGAATTTCCCCTCCAGGATATTGGTACTGTAGAAGGTCCTTGCCCTGAGGTGGTGCCAGGATTACTGAGTCAGAGGTCATCTTGGTTTTATCCCACCAAGATCTAAATTTAGGGAACACCTCCTTCTGATTCCTGGACTGGGACAGTAGTTTCTTTCTGTCCAGACTTAACCTCGCTTAAAGAGAGAGAAATGATGGTCCCTATGTTGGCCATGTGGTACAGGCTCGGTGTACAGACAAATCACGACTTAAGAGGAACCAAATTTCCACACATTTCCCAGCTGGAGTTGCTGGACGTCTACAAAACACAGTCACTGACACGGATTTATGACTAATTACAGCAGAGAAACAGGCTATTTGGCCCAACTAATTTGTACCGGTGCTACATGATAAGTTGGGAGACCAAAACTGCACACAACACTGCAGGTGTGGTCTCATTCTATGTCATTAAATACTGTCAATATTTGGCCAAAGGATAATTTTTGGCCTGGATGACAGTTTGTATTGAACTTTATCAGGGGTGAGTATTGGGGCCTTTGCTTTACCTGATATATATATGAATGACCTAGGGGCAACTTCTCATCAGAGAATCCCTATAGTGCAGAAAGAGGCCATTTGGCCCTTCAGTTCCGCAACAATCCTTCGAAGATGACTACACTCAGTCACGGCCCCTTACCCTATCCCTGTAACCTCATTTGCCATGGCTAATCTACCTACCCTGGTCACTATGGGCAATTTACCATGGCCAATCTATCTAGCCTGCACATATTGGACTGTGGGAGAAACTGGAGCAGCCGGAGGAAACCCATATCGACACAGGGAGGACGTGCAAACTCCACACAGACAGTCACCCGAAGTTGCAGTTGAACCCGGGTCCCTGATGCTGTGACGCAGCAATGCAAAGCACTGAGCCACCTCCACAAAGTTTGGAAATGACATGTAACTCAGAAGACTTGTAGACTGAGAGGAGGACAGTATAGATCTCCAGAAGGAGTTGGTGGAGTGGGCAGATAGGTGCAGCTGAGTTTCCATGCAGAGAAGTGCAAGGCTAAGCACTTTGGGAAGGACAACGTTGAAATACAATATAAAACAGAAAGTACAATTCTATAGTTCCATAAATGCGCAGATGATTGAAAGTGGTGGGACGGGTAGAGAGAGCAGTAACCAAAGTTTATGGTGTTTTTGGCTTTATTAATAGGGGCATAGAGTACAAGAACAAGGATGTTGAATTTGTCTAAGACACCTATTGACCTCAGTTGGAGTACTATGTACAGTTCTGGGTGCTACATTACGGGAAGGGTGTAAATGCACTGGAGGGAGGACAGAAGCAATTTACAAGAATGGCTCAAGGAATGAGGAACCTCAGTTATGATTCTGGATTATTGATGCTGGAAGAGCACAGCAGTTCAGGCAACATCCAAGGAGCAGCGAAATCGACGTTTCGGGCAAAAGCCCTTCATCAGGAATAAAGGCAGAGAGCCTGAAGCGTGGAGAGATAAGCTAGAGGAGGGTGGGGATGGGGAGAAAGTAGCTTAGAGTACAATAGGTGAGTGGGGGAGGGGATGAAGGTGATAGGTCAGGGAGGAGAGGGTGGAGTGGATAGGTGGAAAAGGAGATAGGCAGGTCGGACAAGCCCAGACAAGTCATGGGGACAGTGCTGAGCTGGAACTTTGGAACTAGGGTGAGGTGGGGGAAGGGGAAATGAGGAA
>NC_057710.1:14548445-14561301 GCF_004010195.1 Chiloscyllium plagiosum
TAACTGGAGTGGGTGTGATGGTGGGGGGAATGGGGGTGGAGTCAGTTTTGAGGAGAGTTTGAAGAAGTGTTTTTTCTTGGAGGAAAGAAAGCTGAAAAGTAGAGGTTTTTAAAATTATGAACGAGTTGGATAGAGTAGATAGGGAGAAAATGTTCCCGCTTGTAAAACTAACTCGAACGAAAGGGCGAAGGTTTAAAAATAACTAGAAAGAGAGGGCGAAGATTTATAAATGTGTACAAAAGATGCAAGGTGAAATGAAAAACATTTTCAGTCAGTGAGTAGTTCGGGGATTGGAAAACACTGCCTGGAAATGTGGTGGAGGCAGGTTCAATTGAGGCATTTAAGAGAACATTGGGTGAATACTTGGATAGAAATAACCTGCAAGGATATGAGGGTGGTAAAGCAGGAGCTTGGTACTCAGTCATGATCTCGATTCACGAGTTAGTGCAGGTGTGATGGGCCTCCTTGTGTGCTGTAACTTTTTTTTTTGATTGTCTGAGAAGTTTCTTTCCCCTTCTCACCCAGGCCCTTAGCCAGCTTTGCTTTAAAAGCATCTGTAAGCTGACCCAATTCATCACTCAATGGCTCTGTATTCTCAGCAGAGTGAGAGGAAACACGATCCAAGCAGAAAGCAGGATAGGCTCACAATGCGCCCATGCGTTTTTGGAGTGCTGTTCCACTACTAGTTGATTGCATAATTTCTGACAGCGATGTCTTCCGTCATTGATTAGCATGTCATCATCACTCATCATTGTCTAGGTTCACCAGCACTTTGGGTGTGTAGCTAGGCAGCTAGCAATACATGGATCTCCATCTCAAGAGCCAAGGTAAATGCCTGTCAGTAAGGAGAAAAGGGAGGATTGTTTAATGGAAATTTCAGTTTCTCTGTCATCAGTTCGCGTTTGAGAGAGAAAATAGTTATTACTCATCCATTTCCTGTCAAAAGTTCTCTGAACAGGAAGTGCTTAGCAATGCAGCAGGAAGAGTGTCCAACCGATAACATCTGGAATGTGACATAAGTTCCTCTGTGGCATTGAGCCAACAAAGCCTACTCGTCAAGACAGGTTATGTGCAAATATATTAATATTAATCGCACTTAACTTAGTTTGACAACAAAATCTATGTTGTGGTGGATTCTGACTTTGTGCATTAGCGTAGAGTGGATGATAAGGACTTGGCATCTCGCAAGGTTGACTTCAATGCAAATATAATTTGAGAGAATTCTAAAACATGCTGACAGTTCATTAGCATGAGTGCATAAAGCAAAAGTCTACCCCATTTAAGAAACTGGAACTTTTACAGGAAAATGTTAAATGTCTATCTCAAAGGGAAAGGAACAAAATAACAACAGAAAATCCTAACAAAGGAGCAGTGCTCCGAAAGCTTGTGATTTCAAATAAACCTGTTGAACTATAACCTGGTGTCATGTGACTTGTGACTTTATGCACCCCAGTCCAACACCAGCACCTCCATATTAGAGAAAGCAGCAGAATTAAAGTTAGAAAGCTCAACTAGAGGTTGTACCAACTTAATACCTGTTACAAAGATAGAGAAACAGACATAAAGGTAAATCTCCCCCCACAAATGTTGTCAGCTCTTTGAGTGCTGTCAACATTTTCTGCTTTTGATACAGATTACCATCCTTTGCAATATTTGTCGTCCAATTTACCTGCTCCAATCATCATCACTTCTAACTGTGGCACCATGTAGATTCAAGATATTGTTTCACTTGACCAGAATCTGGGGAAGATGAAGACTTCAAAGATGCAGTTTTTTTGGACACTTAAATAGATCATAAAAATGTAAATTTCCACTCTGTATAAAAAGCAATGAAACTTGAAATAAGAAGCGAAAGGAAGCAAAAATGCAGACAGTCATAATGAGAGGGAAGAAATGGAAAATGAATCTGAGCAGATGTTAAGAATGGATATAAAATCAAAATAGTGTGAAGGCTAGAATAAAAGTAGAAAATGCTGGAGAAACTCAATAGATCTGCCAGCATCTGTGGAGAGAGAAACAGGTTTAATGTTTTGAGTCCAGTGTGACTCTTCAGAACGGAACATTGTTAAGAGGTCTTTAAAGGGTTCATTTATTGTTCAAAGGGTGATAATTTACTCTTTCTTAGCATGTGCACATTATTGACTTGGCCAGCATTTAATGCTCTATTTAACAGAATTCAATTCGAGTGAATCTCGGATAGACTGTGTACGATTTAATAAACAATTGTAAATCTCTACTCGAAATTCCTGTGGTCGACTATTAGAAGTAACCACAACAGGTCCATCTCGGACAGTTACCCACATGGTGCTGTCAGCGTTCCAGGATTTTGACCCAATATCACTGAGGGGATGCGATTATAATTCCAAGTCAGCATGGTGCGTGTCACAGAGTGGAGCTGCAGAATTGTTCCTGTATATGCTGCGTCAAAAAGTGTGGTGCTGGAAAAGCACACCAGGTCAGGCAGCATCCGAGGAGCAGGAGAGTCGATGTTTCGGGCATAAGCCCTTCATCAGGAATGTGGGGTGGAGAGAGCTGAGAGATATATAGAGGGCTGAGAGAGGCACCCTCCTTTGTTTCCCCCCCCATCCCCCCGGCCAGTCCTGATGAAGGGCTTAAGCCAGGAATGTTGTCTCTCCTGCTCCTTGGATGCTGTTTCACCTGCTGTGCTTTTCCAGTGCTGAAAAATGTGTTGCTGGAAAAGCGCAGCACGTCAGGCAGCATCCAGGGAGCAGGAGAATCGATGTTTCGGGCATAAGCCCTTCTTCAGGAATCTACAATCTTCCAGAAGAAGGGCTTATGCCCAAAACGTCGATTCTCCTGCCTGACCTGCTGCGCTTTTCCAACAATGCATTTTTCAGCTCTGATCTCCAGCATCTGCAGTCCTCACTTTCTCCTAATGCTTTTTCAGTGCCACACTTTTCGAATCTGATCTCCAGCAACTGCAGTCCTCACTTTTTCTCATATCTGCTGCCCTTGACCGTCTAGGTTGTAGAGGTCACAGGTTTGGAAATTGCTATCAAAGGAGCTTTAGTTGTTGCTGCAGTGCATCTTGGAGATGATGCACATTGCTGCTACTGTGCATCTGTATTGGAAAGACTGAATGTTTTATTTGGTGAATGAGATGCCAACCAACCAGGCTGCTTTGGTGCTCATCTTCTTGAGTGTTGTTGGAGCCACACTCATCCAGGCCAGTGGGAAGTATTGTGGTGCTAGAAAAGCACACTGGTCAGGCAGATCCGAGGAGCAGAAAAGCCTACCCTTCCTGATGAAGGGCTTATGTCTGAAACATTGACTCTCCTGCTCCTCGGATGCTGCCTGACCGGCTGTGCTTTTCCAGCACCACACTCTTGACTCTGATCTCTAGCATCTGCAGTCCTCACTTTCTCCAAGTGGTGAGTATTCCAACACGTACTTGACGTGTGCCTTGTAGATGGTGGGCAAGCTTTGAGGATTCAAGAGGTGAGTTACTCAGATTAAATTTCTACTCTCTGACCTGCTCTTACCTTCTCCCTTTGTCGTCAGTGTATTCATATGGCCGGTCAAGTTCATATGCTGATGGTGGGAGGATACATCAGTGGTAATGTTAATGAAGGTTAAGAGGAGCAAAACCGGTACTTAAGAAGAGTCACTGGACCTAAAACGTTAACTCTAATTTCTCTCCACAGATGCTGCCAGACTTGCTGAGTTTTTCCAGCAATTTGTTTTTGTTTCTGATTTCCAGCATTCGCAGTTCTTAGGGTTAAGGGGGAATGGCTTGATTTTCTCTTGTTAGGGAAGGTCATTGCCTGGCACTTATACAAACCTTAGAGTCACAGAGATGTGCAGCACAGAAAGCAACCCTTTGGTCAAACCATGCCGACCAGGCATCGTAAATTAATCTAGTCCCATTTGCCAGCATTTGGCCATATCCCTCTCAACCCTTCCTGCCCATCTACCCATCCAAATGCCAATTACATGTTGTAAGTTTACCAGCCTCCTCCACTTCCTCTGACAGCTGATTTCACACACGCACCACCCTCTGTGTGAAAAGGTTAGCCCTTGGGTGCCTTTTATATCTTCCCCTTTCAACTTATGCCCTCCAGGGAGTCCCCCACCCCAGGGAAAAGAATTTGGCTATTCATCCTATCCATACCCCTCATGATTTTATAAACCCCTATAAAGTCCCTCTTTCAGCCTCCGACACTCCAGTGAAAACAATCCCAGCGTATTCTACCTCTCCCTATAGCTCAAACCATCCAATGCTGGCAACATCCCTGTTAATGTTTTCTGAACCCTTTCAAGTTCCACAACATCTTTCTTGTAGCAGTGCAAATGTTACTTGCCACTTATCAGCCCAAGCCTGGAGGTGACATGGAAACCAGGGTGAGAAAGTAGATCCTATGTTTGAGACTAAGAAGAGAGAAAGGTGAAGGGATGCAGGATGGAGTTTTGGAGGGTCCCACCAAGGTTGGCCGAGACAAAATGGTATGTTGGGGAATGCTAACCCTATTGCACAAGAGGCCACAGAAGAATCAAGGTAATTCAAAATAGCATAAGGAGGGGGATGTGACAGAGCAACAGAGGTCAGGGCAGGAGTAGTGCAAATCCTTTAGCAGAATTTCAGCTCCTGATAGTGCTACGTTAGCTGAAATGACAAACTGACCTCTCTCTCGTCAAGCACTGCCCACCTTGCAGCAAGTTTCCTGTTTAACTTTCTGTTTTAATTTCCAAAGATGATGCCAATCACTTAGCTATACTTTGGCATGTGTCAGTTTGCAAAACTGCAAGAAAGTGGCTATCGCCATGATGTTCTTTATCCATTGTGGGTTGTCATGTGGCCTCCTTCTGTACTTTGGAATTTTCTGTACCCTCTCTGCTTGATGTTTCCAGCAGTTTGACAAGGATGCTGGTCAAATTGTAACTTTAAGAAAACCTCCTTAAAGAAGGGATTATCCTATGAAGGAAGGTTGAACATGTGCAACCCATACTCATTGAAATTCAGAAGAATGAGAGGTGATCTTATTGAAACATGCAAGATATTTAGGCGACTGGAAAGGATGAATTCTTGGAGGAAGTTTCCTCTTGTTGGTAAAACTAGACCTAAGGCAGATATTTTATGAATACAAATCATAGAATTGTAAAGTACAGAAGGAGGCCATTTCACCCATCGTGTATGTGCTGGTTCCAGAAAGATCTACTTAGTTAGTCCCACTCTCCAGTCCTATCTCCATAGTGCTCTAACTCCATCACTTTCAATTACACATCTAGCTGTCTCTTGAAAACTCCCATGGAATCCACATTCACCACTCTCCCAGGCAGTGCATTCCAAATCCTAACAACTCTGAGGAAAGAAGTTTCTCCTCATCTCACTCCGAGCTCTCTTGCTGGCAATCTTGAAGTTGTGACCCCTTGTTACTGGCATATCAACGATTGGAAACATAATTCATTGCCCTATCAAAATTGTTCATAACTTTGATCACCTCTATCCTGCATTTCAGATCCTCTTCCTGATGTTTATTAATTTTTTATTATTCTGGCATGCATCATATGGCTCCTTTTTCGTCTCATCATTATCCGTGGTCATCCAGGATAGTCTAACTTTGGGTGCCCCGTATTTACTTCTCATAGTTATGCACCTAACTGACATCCTGTTCATCTAGCTTCTAAAATTCTCCCACTTTCATCCATCATTTTATCCACCAAAATGCGTTTCTGATTAACGGGCTCCAGTTTAACTTTTAGGCTTTTTAAAATCTGCCCTTTTCCAGTCTGGGATTTTCATCGTTGACTGAGTTTTATCCTTTTCCAGTTTAATATTGAACATTATTATGTTATGATCACTATTTCCCAAATGCTCCCTCATTCTCCGCTGGCCTGCCTTATTTCCTAGGGTCCGATCCAGTATAGCTCCCTCCCTGGTAGGACTGGAAATGTACTGCTCCAGAAAGTTCTTCTGCGCATATTGCAGGAGATTCTCCCCTTCTGTGCACCCCCCACTCCCCAAGCCAAGCCTACTGTAGGATAAGTGAAATCACCAAGCATCACAACCCTCCTTGACCTGTTGGTTTCTACAGTCTGCTTAGAGACGCTCTCTTCTACTCCTCCTCAGTATTTGGGAGACTATAATAAATACTAACACTGTTCCTTTCCTATTTCCCATCTCCAACTATAATAGATTGTAATTCAGGAGCACTGTGCACCATTCCCCCCAATGGTACTATCTTTGATCAAGACTGCTACACCTCCCTTTTAAACCAGATGTGAGGAGAATTTATTTTCTCAAAGGACCATCTGTCAGTGGGATTCTCTCTTTCCCAGAAGGTAGTGGAAGATGAGCCTTTAAATTGGTTGAAAGCTGAGTTAGATGGGTTTTTGATAGACAAGGAAGTCAAGTAGGAGAAAGTGAGGTCTGCAGATGCTGGAGATCAGAGCTGAAAATGTGTTGCTGGAACAGCGCAGCAGGTCAGGCAGCATCCAAGGAACAGGAGAATCGACGAAGTCAAGCATTACTGTATACAGTACAGAGAGGAAAACAGAATTGAGCCCACAACCAGATCTAAATGAGTGGTGGAGCAGACCCTTCGGCTGAAATGGCCTCCTCCTGTTTATTATAAGTCATACGAAGAGTATTCGGAAGCTTTCCTCAGATTAATAATAGATGACAATTGATTTAAAACAATATAGGCAGCCAAATGGAATGTCATTTAGTGCATTTGCATTTCCATAAATTAACCTCGTTAAAAATCACCCGATTAGAGTCCAACAAGTTTATTTGGAAGCACTAGCTTTCGGAGCGCTGTTCCTTCACTGCTCCTTACTCCACAACCACCTGATGAAGGAGTGGGGTGGCACCGTGGCTCAGTGGTTAGCACTGCTGTCTCACAGCACCAGGGTCCCAGGTTCAATTCCAGCCAATGTCTGCGTGGGTTTCCTCCGGGTGCTCCGGTTTCCTCCCACAATCCAAAGATGTGCAGGTTAGGGGAATTGGCCATGTTAAATTGCCCGTAGTGTTAGGTGCATCAGTCAGGGGTAAATGGAGGGGAATGGGTCAGGGTGGGTTGCTCTTTGGAGGGTCGGTGTGGACTTGTTGGGCCGAAGGGCCTGTTTCTGCACTGTAAGGAACTTAATCTAAACCTGTTGGACTATAACCTCGTGTTGTGTGATTTTTAACTTTGTACACCCCAGTCCAATACCAGCAACTCCAAATCCTAATTTAACCATCATTGAATGTCTTGTGTCCTTTATGTCTACAGTCAAACGTTATCATTGGAGAACAATTCTGTGCTCTCTCCACAGGGAATATTTCCTGCCTCAATTATTCATGTCAAGAATGCAGCTGTTGAGCTCAGAGGGTAAGTGTCTTTTATGGTGCTAGTGCCCCATTGACTTATTGGTGTGTTGCTTGGATGGATCTGACTGTTTGTTTTTTAAAAACCTCAAGGTTAGGGATGTGTTGGGGCTGGAAACAAAGGTTCACATTTCCATTTCGGAGACCTGAATGTGGGGAGCAGGGAGAACCTGACCCCTGAGTGAGTGTGTAGAAAGTGAGAGTGTTGGAGTCGAGAATATGGTGCTGGAAAAGCACAATAGGTCAGGCAGCATCTGGGTCGCAAGTGAATCAACGTTTCAGGCATAAGCCCTTCACCAAGAATGAGGCTTGTGGGCCAGGGGGCTGAAAGATAAACTGGCGGGAGGTGGAGCTGGGGTGAAGGCAGCTGAGAATGCAATAGGTAGATGAATGTGGGGGAAAAGGCGAGAGGTCAGAGAAGAGGGCAGAGCGGATTGATGGGAAAGGTAATGGACAGGTCAGGAGGGCAGTGCCGAGTTGGAGGCTTGGTGCTGGGATAATGTGGAGGAAGGGGAAATGAGGAAACTGTTGAAATCCACATTCATCCCGTGTGGTTGCAGGGTCCGAAGGCAGAATACGAGGTGTTTTTCCTCCAGGTGTCACATGATAATGGTTTGGTGGTGGAGGAAGCTGAGGACTTGCATGTCCTTGACAGAGTGGGAGGGGGAGTGTTCAGTCACGGGGCGGTTGGGTTGGTGGGTGTGGGTGTCCCAGAGATGTTCTCTGAAACGATCCACAAATTGGCATCCCCTCTCCCCGATGAATAGGAGACCACATTGGATGCAATGGATACAGTAAATGACATTGTTGGAGGTCCAGGTAAATTTCTGTCAGATGTAGAAGGATCCTCTGGGCCCTTGGATGGAGGTGAGGGGAGTGGTGTAGGCACAGGTTTTACATTTCCTGCGGTGACAGGGAAGGTACTGAGAGTGGGGTGTGGGCTAGTGGGGGTCATGGATCTGAGGAGGGAGTCATGGAAGGAATGGTCTCTCCAGAACACTGATAGGGGTGGTGAGGGAAAGATATCTCTAGTGGTGGGGTCTGTTTGTAGGTGGTGGAAGTGGCAGAGGTTGATACGATGTATACGGAGGTTGGTGGGGTGGAAGATGAGAGAGGCGCCGATACAGCCATCGATGTAGCGGAGGAAAAGGTGGGGGGTGGGGCCAGTGTAGTTGCGGAAGATGGATTGTTCCACATATGAGGACTAGGGTGGTTCTGTCCTTCCGTTGGGAGGGGTGGGGCTCAAGGGTGGTGGTGTGGGAATGGAGGAGATGTACTGGAGGTCATCATCAACCACGTGAGAAGGGTAATTGCGATCTTGGAAGAAGGAGTCCATCTAGGATTTTCTAAGGTGGAATTGGTCATCCTGGGTGGAGGCAGAGGAATTGGGAATAAGGGATGGTGTTTTTACAGGAGGTGGAGTCGGAGGAGGTGTAGTCGAGGTAGCTGTGGGAGTTGGCGGGCTTGTAGTAGATAGCTGTGGTTAGTCATTTTGCCAGAGATGATGATGGAGAGGTCCAGGAAGGGGAGGGCGGTGTTCAAGATCGTCCAGGTGAGTATGAGGTTGGGGTGAAATGTGTTGGTGTAGCTGATGAACTGCTCAACCTCCTCGTGGGAGCATGAGGTAGCACTGATACAGTCATCTATGTAGCGGAGGAACAGATTGGGGGTGTAACTGCGGAAGATGGACTGTTCCACGTACCCGACAAAGAGGCAGGCAAAGCTTTCTCTTGGGTCCCATGCAGGTGCCTGTGGCCTTTGGTTTGGAGGAAGTGGGAGGATTGGAAGGAGAACTTATGAAGGGTGATGACCAGTTCAGCCAGGTGGATGAGGGTGTCCGTGGAAGGGTACTGGTTGGGACAGCATGAGAGGAAGAAGCGGAGGGCTTGGAGGCCTGAATGAGTGTGGTATGTCTAAAGGGCTTGATTTACACATCCCTTCCCAACTTGGCCAGGACCCAGCTCGCCAGCAGTTAAAACTAAAATGCCAGAGGGGAGAGGGAGAGAGATTGCATGTAATTAATGACATTCGGAAGCAACTTGAGGGAAATGACCTGAATGGGTGTCGTTCTCCTGGTGTCAAAGCCAATTGAATGGTGTTCGGTCAGGCTTACTTTACCCAAACCTGATGGATCCATTAGAATATTAATTAACCCAATACGACTCAACATGGTCATTGTGAGGGAAATTTACTCTCTGGAAGTAGGTGAATGTTTAGCCAAATTGTCTAAAAGTGGAGTTTTCAATTAAAGTTGAGTTCTTGCAGGATCCACTGCTTTATATCTCCATTTGGGTGATTTTGTTTGCCTCAGCCCCAGAGATGTTTCAACAGACTATGTCCTGTATTTTGCTAAGTTTATAAAATGTCATCTGCCACGTATTCATGAAGGGCTTATACCTGAAACGTTGACTCCTGATCCTAGAAAGCTGCCTGACCTGCTGTGCTTGTCCAGCGCCCACCCTTTCGGACTCAACCTACCCATTCAAAAAAAGGACCCAGTCATTTTACATTTAAAATCGCAGTGGGTGAGATCTGGCCACGTGTCAGCAGCAAGGCAATTACTTCACCTTCTTGGCTGCCTGCCGGCCACAGGGATCAAAAATTAGCAACTTGCCTCTCCCAGTGACGACATCCGGCAGGTCCAGCTCACAGCGAACTGCATGTTTTAGTGCAGAGTAAAGCTCCATCTGCTGTGCATACCTTAGAAATGGATGTGCTGTGTTCCTCAGTGTCGACAGATCAGGCTTGTTTTGAGTGACCTGACAATTTCACAATGACTTGGTGCTTGCATGCGAAAACCACAAAACCTCTTCTTTTTTTTTTCGCATGATGCTGTGGAGGTGTGAATTCCAAAAGTCGTGGCTTTGGGGCCCACTTCAGAATTTGACACCTAGATCAGACTCCTTGCAGTACTGAAGCACTGCTGCATTATCAAAAGTGGCATCTCAGAGATGAGTTGTGAAACCAAGGCTCTTTTTGCCTATTTCAGCAGATATAAAACATTTTGAACAATGAACTAATGTGAAAACCATTGGGGGTAATAGAGGGCGACCAGGAATTGTGGTGAACTTATGAAAGGAAGGTGAGAATTTAAGTGAACTGATATCATTTATTTTATATTAGCACAAGTATCAAGCCCATTTCTAACAAGAGAGAATCTAACAATCACTTTATTCAGCATGATTTGGAGATGTAGGTGTTGGACTGGGGTGGACAAAGTTAAAAATCACACAACACCAGGTTATAGTCCAACAGGTTTAATTGGAAGCACTAGCTTTCGGAGCGACGCTCCTTCATCAGGTGGTTGATGAAGGAGCAGCGCTCCGAAAGCTAGTGCTTCCAATGAAACCTGTTGGACTATAACCTGGTGTTGTGTGATTTTTATTTTTATTCAGCAATCAACATAATCAAAGACACCTCCCACCCCTGGTTATACTCTCCTTTACTCTCTTCCATCAGGTAGAAGATATAAGTTTGTATACATGTATGAATAGATTCAAGAATGGTCCCTTCCCCACTGTTATCAGACTTTTGAACAGGCCTCTTTAATGTTAATTCTGATCGATCTCTCTGTTGCTGTAACACTGTATTCTGCACTCTGTTCTGCTACCCTGATGCACTTTGTATGGCACGATCTGCCTGTAGAGCACGCAAAACAACACTTTTCACACTATCTTGGTACATGCTGCCTCACAGCGGCAGGGACCTGGATTCAATTCCAGCCTTGGGTGACTGTCTGTGTGGAGTTTGCACATTCTACCTGTACCTGTGTGGGTGCTCCGGGTTCCTCCTACAGTCCAAAGATTTGCAGGTTAGATGAATTAGCCAAACTAAATTGCCCATAATATTCAGGGATGTGTAGGTTACTAGCATTAAAGTCAGGGGAAATGTAAAGTAGTAGGGGAATGGGTCAGGGTGGGCTACTTTTTGGAGGGTCGGTGCGGACTTGTTGGGCCAAAGGGCCTGTTTCCACACTGTTGGGATTCTATGAAGTCTTCTCTGGGACAACAACAAACCAAATCAAAAAATTGATGAGAAATATTAATCAAATTGATTCATGGGATGTAAGAGTCCAAGGAACGGTTAGGATTTATTACCCATCTCTCAATGCCCTTGAGAAACACCACTCAGTAGAGACTGAAGAAGAGCCTTAACTGGTCACTTAAGGTCCAGGATTGGCTCAAGGGTGTGCAGACTTCCCAATACCTCATATGCTGCTAATAAAATATAAGCAAAGATGTATACAGGCAGCATTCACAGCACCCAGTTTTACACCCCTCACCCTGTCTGCTTTCCAATTCCCAATGGGAGGGGTGAAAAGCCCACTCAGTTCAACTGTTTCTTCTCTGTCATTGGGGTGAACAAGGAATGCTGGGTTTGCCATGACCCATCAATAAAGGAAAAAAAGAGAGATTGTTAGATTTTGCTCATGGATAAGAATTTCAAAAACTTAATATGTAAATAAAGGAAGTATTGTTTTGGGAAGTGAATAGCAATTGATGCCTCCTGATTTTAGACGGAACATAAATGGAGTTTCAGACTTATCCAGAGTACAGCTCTCCAGCTTTGTTAAAATGTAAAATTCTCCTCCACAGAAAAGCAGTTGAGGCCAAAACATTAAAATTTTCAAGAGGGAGAGGGGGCTAAAGGGATCAAAGGGTATGGGAGAAAGCTGCAACAGGGTGCTGAGTCAAGTGATCAGCCATGATCATACTGAACAATGGTGCAGGCTCAAATGGACAAATAGCCCGCTGCCCTTTCTCTTATGATTTGGATAAATATGAGGTTATGCACTTTAGAAGCAAAAACAAGAAGGCAGATTACTACCTGACTGGCTGTAAATTGGGAGAGGGGAGTGTGCAGTGGGACCTGGGTGTCTTTGTGCACCAGCTGCTGAAGGTAAGCTTGCAGGTGCAGCAGGTGGTAAAGAAGGCAAGTGGTATCTTAGCCTTCATTGTGAGAGGTTTTGAGTACAGGAGCAGGGTTGTGTTGTCGTTATACAAAGCCTTGGTGAGACCACACCTAGAGTATTGAGTGCAGTTTTGGTCTTCTTTTCTGAGGAAGGATGCTCTTGTTCTTGAGGGAGTGCAGTGAAGGTTTACCAGGCTGATCCCAGGAATGGCAGGACTGATGTATGAGGAGAGATTGACTAGGTTAGGATTGTTTTCACTGGAGTTCAGATCAGGGGGTGTCTCATAGACTCATAAAATTCTATCAGGGCTAGACAGGGGAGATGCAGGGAGGATGTTCCGATGGTGGGTGTGTCCAGAACCAGGGGGTCAGACTCTGAGGATTTGGGGTGGACCACTTAGGACGGAGATGAGGAGACACTTTTCCACCCAAAGAGTGGGTGAACCTGTGGAATTCATTACCACAGGAAGTCATTGATGCCAAAACCGTGGGCGGCACAGTGGCATGTGGGCAGCACGGTGGCACAGTGGTTAGCACTGCTGCCTCACAGCGCCTGAGACCCGGGTTCAATTCCCGCCTCAGGCGACTGACTGTGTGGAGTTTGCACGTTCTCCCCGT
>NC_057710.1:14561332-14590577 GCF_004010195.1 Chiloscyllium plagiosum
GAAGGGCCTGTTTCCACACTGTAATGTAATGTAATGTAATGTAATCTAATCTAATCTAATCTAAAAAACACTGAATATACTCAAGAGATGGCTAGACATAGCATATTGAGTGAATGGGATCAAAGGTTAATGGGAGAAAGCAGGATTAGGCTATTGAGTTGGACAATCAGCCATGATCATGATGAATGGCAGAGCAGGCTGGAAGGGCTGAATGGCCTCCTCCTCCTCCTATCTTCCCTGTTTCAAAATTTTCTACATCAGAAAATGTTTATGAGCTTAAAATTTTCAAATGAGCACTTGATTTGAAATATTTGAAGTGATTTCAAGTTGAGGCTTGAAGCATATTACATCCAGAAATCAAGAAAGGTTATGGGGTGATGTCCAAATTGTTTCTCGGAGTGAAAGGTAACATGTTTCCATATGTCAGAGAGGTGATGGCAAAGCTGCACGGTGCCCATTTCTTTGACGTGTTTGACACAGAGAGGGTGGTAGTTTAATCAGATTTGAAGTGAAAGTTTTTTTTTTGGTTGAGTAAGAGAGATGGTTTCTATCAGCTGGCTATTATCAGAAACATGACACATGTATTCAATAAATTCAGTGAGTGTGTTCGGGCAGGAGCACATGGAATAGGATTAAAATTGGTTTGTCAGACGGCCATCCATCAAAGTTAAACATCTGGGCAGAATGTGCCTTGGATGGCAACAGTCCAAGGAGGGCAGACATCACTCTTGGGTCAGTGCAGTCCCTTGTTTGTGAAGTACACCTTTTATACAAGCCAGGGGCAGTTGTGAAATAGAGGAGCCATGATTGGAAATACCCTCCCTGTTCTGCTTGTAATTTTACTGTTAGCGTAATATTAAATGTTAGATTGAAAGCATTCTAAATTCAAGTCACCTGCCTGCAATATTGAATTTGCAAATCCAATTCTCATCATGGGCAGCAATTTGATGAAAAAAATCATTCTGTGCTCTTGTCCTTGACCATCTCTGCGTGTTAGCAATTCCAATTTAATGTACTCCCACGTATCTAATTCCTTAATTATTCATTATAGTAGTTTCAGAGAATCTTATCCTTAGAATACATTAATGTGGAAATGTAAATGTTGCTTCCTATCCTGTTGTTTTGTCTTTACTCTTGTAATTTTATCTATTTTTCTATTTAGATTGTTGCATTAGATTGGTATTTCTTTGCTTTATTGCTAGTGTCTAGAACCTCCCACGCCTGACAGCAATCCTGGACCACAACGTTCCTTACTGAGTCTGACTATATTTTATTGAAGCTACTGAAGTAGAAGGGGAAGATTTTCATGGCTTCCTCAGGGATCCTTCCCCCCCCCCCCCCCCCCCTCCCCAAGCGCTTTGCAGTAAATAATGTACTTTTCAAGCCAGTGCAGAAACTGCAGTGAACAATTTGGCAGCAGATATGAGGAGAGGAGCATGGAGCTAATGTTTCCCTTGCTCAGCACAAAAATCACAGGACTGTCATATTGCAGAAAGAGGCCATCCAGCCCATCATGACTGCACTGGTTCTATTATCTAGTGCCAGTCTCCTGCATTTTCCCAGTTATTCCAGCACATCTTTCCAAATAATCATCCTATGGCCTCTCTTAGTGCCTCAGTTGAACCTGCCTCCAGCACGGTTCCAGGCAGTGCATCCTATAACCGGGGCGGGGGGGGGGGGGGGGTTGGTAATGCTCCGGTGGTATTATCCATGGACTTATTAATATAGGGACCTGGGTTTGAATCCTGCCATGTTGGATGGAGCAGTTTGGAGTTATGCATTTTCAGCAGCAAGTCTTTCAGAAGAGATGTTAAACCATCTGCAATTGCAATCACAACAGACCACTAACTGACAACAAATCTGAGAGTGTCACAGAGCAGTGCACGCTATTTGTTCATCCACGTGCAGCTTATACTCACCAGGCAAAGGGGCAGCACTCTGAAAGCTTGTGATTTCAAGTAAACCTGTTGGACTGTAATCTGGTGTCATGTGATTTCTGCCTTTGTCCACCCCAGTCCAACACCGGCACCTCCACGTCACAGCTCAATTTAGATATCAACTTCTGAGGCGACTGATCTTCACTAGTGGGAGTCATTGTTCAGTTGTGTGTGTGTGCTGAAGTTGAAGAAACAGTAGGAAAGTCATGGGGGGAGTTTAATGCTTCTTCAAGAGGTGAGGTGTTGGAGGAGAGTAGGTATAGAGTTGACAGCCCATGGGATTCCTCTCATACACAACTAAGCCCAAGTGGAAAGGATTGAGGATGGACTTCCTATCTGGAGGTTAGATTAGAGTGGTGTTGGAAAAGCACAGCAGGTCAGGCAGTATCCAAGGAGCAGGAAAATCAACGTTTCGGGCAAAAGCCTTCTTTGCCTTCCCATCTGGAGGCTAATTCTGTTGGCCATTTAAGGGCATTAGCCTCAACGTGTCAGATAAATCCCCTCAGGTGTGCATGAGGGCAATTCAGAGACAGGGCGATTTTTCTGATTTGGTAGTTTGTGGCTAAAAACGTCAAGGCCTACCAACACATGAAGACCTCCAGCCTCGCCTTTCCCTTAAAGTTAAGGAGAGGTGATGGCCTAATAGTATTACTGCTAGACTGTTAATCCAGTGCCCCGGTTCAAATCCTGCCATGGCAGATGGTAGAAATTGAATTCAGTAAATATCTGGAATTCAGAGTCTGATGATGATGACCTTGAATCCTTTGTACGTCGTTGGGAATACCCAACTTGTTCACGAGTATCCTTTCAGCAAGGGGTTGCCATCCTTACGTCTGGCTTACACGTGACTCCACTCCCACAGCAATGTGGTTGACTCTTAACTGCCCTCTGGGATGGGCAATAAATGCTGGCCTAGCCAGTGACTGCCTCATCCTGTGAATGAATTGTCTAAAAGTTACTGTCTTCCATCTTCGAAGAGGCTGACCTGACTTGCACTGAAAATTCTGTCTCTCCCACAACCCCAGCCTGCGTTAATTGTAGCCAGGGCAACAGCTCTCGGAGGTGGGAAACTCCCCGTCCTTGAGGAGTCTCTCACCAGCCAGAGGATTGCCTGTTTTACAAATTTTGTTGGCGTGGGAGGTGGTGGTGGGGGCAGCTAAATGGTTGCAGCACGGTCACCTCCTACTATCCAGACAGTGAATGGGCCCGTCACCACATTCAGTAAATTCTACCTGACTGGAAATCACTTCAACCTTCACTGTGACCCACAAAACCTGGTGCTCAAGTGTAACTTGGGCCTTGTTTCAGAACCTACCATAATTACAAATTGGCCGAAATTGCAATTCAGGGGGGCAGTGAAACAAAAGAAAATGTGAAATATATTAGCAGACGGCATATTAGTCAGAGCCATCCTTGATAATATTAATGCTTTGGATTATTTTTCTTAACAAGGAATTTAGTGACTTTGCCTGACAGAGATGATTGCAGTAAAGTTTTTAAAGTTTTGGTTATAACTAGGGTTGTCTAACAGTGCAGTAACTGGTCGGTACAGATTCTCAGTAATACATGTTACAAAACCCGAAAATGAGACCACACAGACTCTGAGCTTGATACAGAAAAGATTTACAAGGATGTTGCCAGGGTTGGAGGGTTTGAGCAACAGAGAAAGGTTGAATTGGCTGGGGCTTTTTTTCCCTGGAGGGTCGGAGACTGAGGGGTGACTTTTTAGAGGTTTATACAATCATGAGGGGAGTGGATAGGGTGAATAGTTGAGTTCTTTTCTCCAGGCTGGGCTGGTGGGGAGTCCAAATCTCGAGGGCATTGAGTCATAGAGATGTACAACATGGAAACAGACTCTTCGCTCCAACCCGTCCATGCCCAACCAGATATCCCAACCCAAACTAGTCCCACCTGCCAGCACCCGGCCCATATCCCTCCAAACCCTTCCTATTCATATACCCATCCAAATGCCTCTTAAATGTTGCAATTGTACCAGCCTCCACCACATCCTCTGGCAGCTCATTCTATATACGTACCACCTTCTGCGTGAAAACATTGCCTCTTAGGTCTCTTTTACATCTTTCTCCTCTCACCCTAAACCTATCAACCTCCAGTCTTCTGGCACCTCACCTGTGACTATCGATGATACAAATATCTCAGCAAGAGGCCCAGCAATCACTTCTCTAGCTTCCCACAGAGTTCTCAGGTACACCTGATCAGGTCCTGGGGATTTATCCACCTTTAACCGTTTCAAGACATCCAGCACTTCCTCCTCTGTAATCTGCATAGGTTTAAGGTGAGAGCAGAAAGATATAAAAGTGGCCTAAGGGGCAACTTTTTCACGCAGAGGGTGAGAGGAGAAAGATTTAAAAATGAGGGGTAATGTTTTCATGCAGTGGATAGTGCGTATATGGTGCGAGCTGCCAGAAAAAGTGGTGGAGGCTGGTACACTTAATGTGGATAGGTATATGAATAGGAAGGATTTAGAGGGATATGGGCCAATGAGACTAGATTAATTTAGGATATCTGGTCGGCATGGACAAGTTGGACAAAGGGTCTGTTTTTGCATTGTACAACTCTATGACTGTATTCCCTGTGGCCCTTATCATCAGTTTGAATTTCAACTTGTAAGAAACAGTTGAATGACTGAAGCTTGTGTGGGTGAACATCGGGGTAAGTGGATCAAAGGGGATTCTTTATCCGTGGCTGAGGCTGCAGTTTTATGGTGTGCTGGGGACTAACGTGAGCTCTCTTTGTTTCTCCAGTAATCAGGAGAACATTGTCTCGAAGGAGATGCCCCTGGTGCAAGAAATCACGACCACCTTGAGGGAATGGTCCAACATCTGGAAACAGCTGTACATGGTGAGTGAGCAAGCTCAGTTCTTCCTGCCTTTGGAGATGACTAGCTATTTGAGCTGGCTGTTTGCAACAGCAGCACTGCACAGTGAAGAGATTGGAGTGCACATTTCATCAGTTGCCAATTCTCTTGACTCTGATGAAAGCACACAATGCAGAGATGGCCGGGACAGTCATAGGGTTTAAAAAAGAAGGCCATTCATTAACTCTCCAGGATCCATTGTGTAACAATTTCCTTTCAATTATGAAATGAGGGAAAGCATTGTGGTGCCTCTCCTCTAGAATCAGGTTAGGGTAATGGATAATCCTTCGATGATTGACTGCGTGTTTGGATCATTGTGAAATAAGGTTTTAGACATCCTTACTCGGGTTTAGAAAAATATGCAGACCCTTGAGACAAAAGTGTCTACTTGGAGGTGGTCTGTATAGTCTTGCAGTACCATTATAATCGGGGAGGCACGAGGGTTATTATCGTTGAAATATTAATCCAGAGACCCAGGTAGTGTTCTGGGTCCTGGGTTTAAGTCCCGCCACGGCTGATGCTGGACTTTGAATACTTTGGAATTCTGGAATTAAGAATCTAACAATGATCATGAAAGTACTGTCAATTGTTCACTCATGTCTTTTAGAGAAAAAAATCTGTCATCCTTACCTGGTCTGGCCTACATGTGACTCCAGACCCACAGCAATGTGGTTGACTCTTAACTGCACTCTGGGTAATTATGAATGGGCAATAAATGCTGGCCCAGCCAATGACACTTTCATCCTATGAATGAAAACTTTAAAATGCTGAAGAACATGAGTCATCCTCCCAGTTATCTCACTGATAGTTGCTCCTGCATCAACAACTCTAAAATGGATGGACCCATATTTTCTGATCAAGTCCAGAAACAGTATTTCAACGATAATAACCCTCGCGCCTCCCCAACAAAAAAAAATCAACATTTACCTTCAGAGGAGTTATCCATGTGAACCTTAGAACTAAGAACCTTCCCAGCTGAAGGTCAGGAGGCCACACAGCCAGTGCTAAAGTAGATTGGCATCGAAAACTGTGCCCATTTTGTATCCCCAATACTAGCTTTTAAATTTACTTACATTTCAAAGTACATGAATAAGAAAGGTTTGGAGAGATGTGGACCACGTGTAGGCTTGGGAGTAGGGTTGGCATGAACTGGTTGGACCAAAGGGTCTGTTTCTGCGCTGTATGACTTTATTAAAAATCCTGATGCCATTTGATAACTGCTGAGTTGTCAAAGGCTGCCTGGTGTCTGAGAGGATAAGGTGGAACGTGCCACGTGGTTCATGGTGACTGGGAGATGTGAGGGTGCAGGGTGCCTGGTGGGTGAGGATATAAGGGGGAGGTGCCAGGTGGTGAGGGACAGACTGGGAGATGTGAGGGTGCAGGGTGCCTGGTCGGTGAGGGTGTAAGGGGGAAGGTACTAGGTGGTGAGGGGTAGACTGGGAGATGTGAGGGCGCAGGGTGCCTGGTGGGTGAGGATATAGGGGGAGGTGCCCAGTTAGTGAGATGTAGATGAGGATGTATGAGAGTGCAGGGTGCCTGATGGGTGAGGGTGTAAGTGGGGGAGATACTAGGTGGTGAGGGGAAGACTGTGAAGGGTGAGGGTGCAGGGTGCCCGGTGGGTGAGGGTTTGATGGCCAGGCAGGTGACAGGTCGGGTGTCAAATGTAAAGGGGAGGGATATTAGGTGACATATACATGAGGGTACCATAAGGATGGGGAGGAGAATGCAATGTACCTGAGCAAATGCTGCAGGTTGGGATGGGCATTCGGGAATGGTCAGATCAGGGGTTTTGAGTAAGGGGGAGGTGCCAGGTGGGGGAGGGTGAGGGGGCAGGGTGCCTGGTGGGGGAGGATGTAAGGGGGGAGGTACTAGGTGGTGGGGCACAGACTGGGTAGAATGAGGTTGCAGGGTGCTCGGTGGGTGAGGATGTAAGGGGAGGGGCTGTACTAGGTTGTGAGGGACAGACTGGATAGAGTGAGGGTGCAAAGTACCCAGTGGGTGAGGGTGTAAGGGGGGAGGTACAAGGTGGTGAGGGACAGACTAGGTACAGTGAGGGTGCAGGGTGCCCAGTGGGTAAGGATGTAAGGGGGGAGGTACTAGGTGGTGAGGGACAGACTGGGTAGAGTGAGGGTGCAGGGTGCCTGGTGGGTGAGGATATAAGGGAGAGGTGTCAGTTAGTGAGATGTAGATGAGGATGTATGAGAGTGCAGGGTGCCTGATGGGTGAGGGTGTAAGTGGGGGAGATACTAGGTGGTGAGGGGAAGACTGTGAAGGGTGAGGGTGCAGGGTGCCCGGTGGGTGAGGGTTTGATGGCCAGGCAGGTGACAGGTCGGGTGTCAAATGTAAAGGGGATGGATATTAGGTGACATATACATGAGGGTACCATAAGGATGGGGAGGAGAATGCAATGTACCTGAGCAAATGCTGCAGGTTGGGATGGGCATTCGGGAATGGTCAGATCAGGGGTTTTGAGTCTAAAGCTAGGTACATTAAGTATTCTGGGATTGGGTGAGTGGAGTCCAGTTGGATCCAGATGACAAGCAGTTATGGCAATGCATGAGTCAACAGCCAGCCTCTCCCTATTCTAAGAACTGGTTGCAAAGCTAGAAGCCAATACATGCTTTTGAAAGTATTCAAATTAGTTCTGTCTTAAGCTGTTTCCTGTCGCAGAGCTGCTGTATACTGGTAGGGGAATGGGTCGTGATGCATGACCTTGCCACATCTCAGCTAAGTTTCCTCTCCATTGGGCAGGATTGGTGTTGTGCAAAGGGTTAACACTTGACTTTGTAACTGGAGGTTGTAACACTGCGCTGTTGAACCACATTGTTCAGGCTAAACAAGCAGCCAGATTTATCACCGAACCAACTTTCACAGAAGTTAAGCAGAACAGAACTCTGCTTTGGATGAGATCATTGCAGTTCATCTGGCCAGTTCCAATCAGAAGAGTCGAAACCTACACCCTTATTAACTCTGAACAGTTCTGATGTCTTTCAATCTTGCTGAAGGCATTTGACTGAATCTTTTAATCATCTTTCATGTTTCAGTGAAGTGACAGCACCTCAGATGTACTCTGTTGACTGTAAAGAAATGTGTATTCACAGTCTAAAAATAAGGGGTAAGCCATTCAGGACTGAGGTGAAGAAGAAAGTTTTCACTAAGAGTTGTGAACCTGTGGAATTGTTGAACGCAGGAAGCTGTTGGGGCCAGTTCAATAGATATATTCAAGAGGGAGCTGGACATGGCCCTGGTGACTAAAGAGATCAAGGGGATTGGAGAGAAAGTGGGAGTGGGATACTGAGATTGCATGATCATATTGACTGGTGGTACAGGCTCAAAGGGCCGACTGGCCTATCCCTGGCACCAATTTTCAATATTTCTATATCACACTTTCACAATCACCAAAGTCTCAAAGTTCTTTCGCTTTTGCAGTGTGGTAACATTGTAATGCAGGAAATACCACAGCTAATTTTCACTCAACAAACAGCAATGTGAATTGGATAATTTGTTTCTGATGATGTCAAACAATAAATAGGAACTAGAAAAGTAGGGATAGCTCCCTCTTCAGAGGATGGAACCTTTCATATCCAAACTGCTTCCTCAGTGCTGCCTTATTGAGGGTGTGTGTGTGTGTGTGTGTGTGTGTGTGTGTGTGTGTGTGTGTGTGTGTGTGTGTGTGTGTGTGTGTGTGTGTGTGTGTGTGTGTATGTCTATGTGTGTGTGTGTGTGTGTGTGTGTGTGCGCACACGTGAGTTACAACTGACACGAAAATGCTTTGGCATAAACATTATATAAATGTAAGCTCCTCATTTCTTTAAAATCAGTGCACTTTGTTTTAGAAACTCTCAGTGCATTAACTGTTTTTTTTTTAAAAGCAATTGCCTATGAGCACTGCCATAATACAGAATTACCTCATAAATAAGAAGGTAAGAACATCACCAGAATTCCTGAACAGGATCCAGAGACTCGGAACAGGAAATCTTTTTATGACATTCATTTTTGAAGCACTCGTCAGAAGGTTTTGTAAATAAATTGGGGGAATAGTTTGCATAAAATCAGACACCCCTGTAGGCTTTCCCATCTATGAGTAACGTCTCTGTGTCAGTGCAGCTGGAGGAGAGGTTGGGAGAGGGAGCGGATGCAGGCAGCAGTGATTTGAGACAAGGCTGCAAATTGATGGAACAATTCTGGTTTGTCACCTACTGTTGTCGTGTGGGTACGATGTTTTCCACTGGGATTTTAACTTTTGACTGCTGGACTGCAAAGCAAAAATCTACTCTACTTAACTCGAATCAGTTGAATATTTCATGTTGAATTTCAGATTAGCTGTGGTGAACAATGTGATTTCATACATTGTCGCTACTATGGTTCAGGCTGAATTTTAATTACCCAACTCTGTACCAGACGGTCCAGAATGCCATTAACCCCGGGAGCTTATGTTTTTTTAATCAGACAAGTCTCTCTGATTTGTTTCCTTTTATTACAAAAATACTGACCTCTGCACTAGACATGAAGGGTTGAAGTGAGAGGATTTCAACCAAATGAAAATGAGCAGAGAATCAAATAAAAACAGCTGAGTGTCGAACAGTTTGGTTCATGGAATACAATTTATGATGTTCTCAAATAGAAATCACAGAGATCTATAAAAACACTGCATGGAAATCAAAGAACAACTGGCAGGTTGCTGAAAGGTAGATTATTTCCAGCTCAATGAGCCTGTAACAAAAGATTAGAAATTTACAAGCACAACTAGAAAAAAAGATCTTGCATCCAAATGGCCCTTTTTATATCCTCATGATGTCTCAGCTGCTTCCGAGGCATTAAATTATTTTAAAGTGCAGTTGTAGTCATTTTGCACTGATATAAATGCTAGACTCAATGGATAAATATCTGAAAAAGAAAATAATATTAAGAATTAAGTGAAAAGAACAGATAAATAAGATTAGAGCCAATGGGCCAAACTTTGTTGAAAATACAACATTATTTGAATGGAACGTGTTTTTATTGCCACAAATGTTGATCAAACACTTGTGGTGTGGAAGAGTTGCACCAGTGAACGGCAAATTGGTACAAATTGCGAGTTGATTTTTCCCTCTCTCTCATTAGCCACACAAAGGAGCTCTCATCAGAATTTTCTCGAGTAAACCTGCAGGTTGAGTCTGTAGTTAGGAAGGCAAATGCAATGTTGGCACTTGTTTTGAGAAGACTTGAATATGAAAGTAGGAAAACTCTTTAGAGGCTCTATAAGGCTCTGGTCAGATCACATTTGGAGTACCGTGTGCAGTATTGGGCCCCATAGCTCAGGAAGGGTGTCCTGGCCCTACAGCTTGTTCAGAGGAGCTTCATGAGAATGGGTCTAAGAATGAAAAGCTTAACATATGAGGAATGTTTGAGGACTTTAGAAGGTTGGGGGGATCTAAATGAAATGCACAGAATACTGAATGGCCTGGACAGAGTGGATGTTGGGAAGATGTTTCCATTGATAGGAGAGACTAGGGCTGGAGTAAAGGGAATACCTTTTAGAATGGAGATAAGGAGAAACTTCTTAATCAAAGTGTAGGGAGATGCCAGAGAGTGCTGAATCTATAGAGGTCATTGAGTATATTTAGGGCTGAGATAAATAGGTGCTTGATTGTCAAAGAGGATCACGTGTTGCAGGGAGAATGGGGTTGACCAACCTATCAGCCATGATTGAATGGTGGAGCAGACTCAATGGGCTGAACAGACTTATTTCTGCTTCTATGTCTTATGGTCTTAAAACTCCCAAGGTTTTTTTTTAATGAAGCTGTTGTACATATTTGTTACCAATTTATCTCTACAAAATGTCAAGATTTATAATTAGTAGTGGTATAATAATTAGAAATGGTCACTAGACAGTCTGTCTTGCCTGGAAAGTGAACTTTTATAAGTCATAGGAGTCACACAACATGGAAACAGACCCTTCAGTCCAACCAGGTAAAAACAATGACTGCAGATGCTGGAAACCAGATTCTGGATTAGTGGTGCTGGAAGAGCACAGCAGTTCAGGCATCATCCGAGGAGCAGGAAAATCGACGCTTCGGGCAAAACCAGTCCATGCCGAACATTGTCCCATCTACCTGCTCCTGGCACATATCCCTGTTGTAATTGTACCTACATTCACCACTTCTTCAGGAAGTTAATTCCACACATGAACCACCGTCTATGTTTAAAAAAACACCCCTATTCTTTTGTAAATCTCTCTCCTCTCACCTTAAAAATGTGACCCCTAGATTTGAAATCCCCTGTCCTTGGGAAAAGAGAACTATCATTAACTCTATCTATATGCCTTATTATTTTATAAACTTCTATCAGGTCACCTCTCAACCTCCTATGCTCCACTGAAAATGTCCCACCCATCCAGCCTTTTTTTATAACTCAAACCTTCCCTTCCAGCAACACCCTGGTAAATCTCTTCAGAAACTCTCCAGCTTGATGATATCCTTTCTATAACTGGAGGACCAGAACTGGACAAGGTACTACAGAAGGGCCCTCATCCGTCTCCTGTACAACCTCAACATGACTTGCCAACTATAAATGCACCACATAATTAGTTAAAGTAGTCTTATTACAAATATCTGAAATAAAAATTCAAACTTTTTACCCTCAAAAACAGCCATACAGATACTCAAACCTCTGTCCACAGCAACCCTCCAAAGGACATACCACCCAAAAGCATCTCCCTACTTTTTGGTTAACCTACCTAACCTTCACATCCCCAAATGCTGAGGGCAATTTAGCTTGTCCAATCCACCTAACCTGTACATCTTTGGACTGTGAGAGGAAACCCACACAGACACTGGGAGAATGTGAAAACTCCATGGAGACAGTTGCCTGAAGCTGGAATTGAACCAAAGTTCCTGGTGCTGTGAAGTAGCAGTGCTAACCACTGAGCCACCATGCTGCCCCCTACTGGCTACTGAATTTACTCAATGATGTGCAACCCTTTGAGGTAGCGATGTCCAAAAATTCACAACCCTTGAGTGAAAATGTTTCTCCATATTCCAGTCTGAAATGATGATTCCCTGTGATACTGTGCCCAGTTGGTCAAGATTCCCTCGCCAGGGGAATGAGCCTCTCAGTATTTAACACATCAAGAAGGAACTGAATGCCATATCTCCAGATTTTCAGATGACACTAAGCTGGGTGGCAATGTGTGCTGTGAGGATGGCAGAGGGGTTGCAGGATGACTTTGGCAGACTGGCTGTGTGGGCACATACCTGGCAAATGCAATATAATGTGAGGTTAACCAGTTTGGTCACAAAACAGGAAGGTAGTTAATGATCCGACAGTTTAGGGAAAAGTGAGGTACAATGGAATCTGGGCATTATGGTGGAACAGTTGCCGATAGTTGGCATGCAGGTGCAGTAGGCAGTGAGGGAAGCTAATAGCGTGCTGGACTTCATAGTGAGAGAATTTAAGCATCGGAGTAAGGATGTCTTGCTGCAGTTATGCAGGGTGTTGTTGGTGTCACACCTTGAGTACTGTGTGCAGTTTTGGTCTCCTCGTCTGAGGAAGGACATTCTTGCTATTGAGGGAGTCCAGCAAAGGTTCACCAATTGATTCCCGAGATGGCAGAACTGACAATGGAGGAAAGACTGGATCGACTGGGCTCTACTCGCTGGCATTTAGAAGAATGAGGGGGGTATCTCATGAGCTGGGGCAGGTGTCAGATCTTGCGGTGGGAGAGCATTTTGGTGATAGTGACCACAACTGCCTCACATTCTATATAGCTATGGAGAAGGAGAGAAGTAGGCACAATGGGAGGATATTTAATTGGGGAAAAGGAAACTATGATGTTATCAGAAGTGCGTTGGGAAGCATGGACTGAGAGCAATTGTTCCATGGAAAGGGCACTATAGACATATGGAGACTGTTTAAGGAACAGTTGTTGAGAGTGATGCATAAATATGTCCCTCTGAGACAGGCAAGAAGGGGTAAGATAAAGGAACCTTGGATGACGAGAGCGGAGGAGCTTCTCGTCAAAAGAAAGAAGGCAGCTTACGTAAGGTGGAGGAAGCAAGGGTCCTGCTTAGCTCTACAGGATTACAGGCAGGCGAGGAAGGAGCTCAAAAATGGTCTGAGGAGAGCCAGGAAGGGGCATGAGAAAGGCTTGGCAGGAAGGATTAGGGAGAATCCAAAGGCATTTTACACGTATGTGAGGAATAAGAGAACGATCAAAGCAAGAGTAGGGCTGATCAGGGATAGCATAGGAAACTTGTGTATAGAGTCTGAGGAGGTAGGGGAAGCCCTAAATGAGTTTTTTGCTTCAGTCTTTACTAAAGAAAAGGATCTTGTTGTGAGTGAAACCATTAAGAAGCAGGTAAGCATGCTGGAACAGATAGAAATTGGGGAAGCTGATGTGTTGAAAATTTTGACAAACATTAAGATTGACAAGTCGCCAGGGTCAGACCAGATTTGTCCTTGGCTGCTTTGGGAAACGAGAAATGTGATTGCTTCGCCGCTTGCGAAGATCTTTGCATTCTCGCTCTCCACTGGAGTCGTACCTGAGGACTGGAGAGAGGCAAATGTAATTCCTCTCTTCAAGAAAGGAAATAGGGAAATCCCCGGCAATTACAGAACAGTCAGTCTCATGTCTGTCGTCTGCAAGGTGTTAGAAAGGATTCTGAGGGATAGGGTTTATGACCATCTGGAAGAGCATAGTTTGATTAACTGCAGTCATCATGGCTTTGTGAGGGGCAGGTCATGCCTCATAAATCTTATTGAGTTCTTTGAGGATGTTACTAGATAAGTTGATGAGGGTTGAGGGATGTGGTGTATATGGACTTCAGGAAGGCATTTGATAAGGTTCCCCATGGTAGGCTCATTCAGAAAGTCAGGACGAATGGGACACAGGGAAACTTAGCTGTCTGGATACAGAACTGGCTGGTTGACAGAAGACAGCCAGTGGTAGTGAAGGAAAGTATTCTGCCTGGAAGTCAGTGGTGAGTGGTGTTCCACAGGGCTCTGTTCTTGGGCCTCTACTCTTTGTAATTTTTATTAATGACTTGGATGAGGAGATTGAAGGATGGGTCAGCAAGCTTGCAGACGACACAAATATTGGAGGTGTCGTTGACAGTATAGAGGACTGTTGTAGGCTGCAGCGTGACATTGACAGGATGCAGAGATGGGCTGAGAGGTGGCAGATGGAGTTCAACCTGAATAAATGTGAAGTGATGCATTTTGGGAGGTCAAACTTGAAAGTTGAGTACAGAATTAAAAACAGGATTCTTGGCAGTGTGGAGGAACAGCGGGATCTTGGTGTGCAGGTACATAGATCCCTTAAAATGGCCACCCAGGTGGAAGGGTTGTTAAGAAATTGTTAACATGAGGGGTCATAATTTTAAGCTGTTTGGCGGAAAGTATAGAGGAGATGTCAGAGGCGGGTTCTTTATGCAGAGAGTTGTGAGAGCATGGAATGCATTGCCAGCAGCAGTTGTGGAAGTGAGGTCATTGGGGATATTTAAGAGACTGCCGGACATGCATATGGTCACAGAAATTTGAGGGTTCGTACATTAGGTTTGCCTTACATGAGGACCAATGGTCGGCACAACATCGTAGGCTGAAGGGCCTGTTCTGTGCTGTACTGTTCTATGTTCTATGTATCTCATAGAAACATTTAAAAGCCTGATGGGACTGGACAGGCTAGATATAGGAAAAATGTTTCTAATGTTGGGGAAGTCCAGAACTAGGGGTCACAGTCTAAGAATAAGGGGAAAGCCGTTTAGGATTGAGATGAAGAAGAATTTCCACAGGAAAGTTGTGATCCTGTGGAATTCTCTCCCATAGAAAGCTGTTGGGGCCAGTTCATAAGATATATCCAAAAGGGGGCTAGACATGACTCTTGCAGCTAAAGGGATCAAGGGGTATGGAGGGAGGACAGTAATGGTATTCTGAGACTGCATGATCAATCATGATTGTATTGAATGGTGATGCAGGCTCGAAGGGCCAAATGGTTTACTCCTGCACCTATATTCTATGTTTCTAAGCCCCTTCAGAATTGTATATGTTTCAATGAGATCGTATGTCCTCCATTATTCAGATAGCAGAGTCCCAATTTAAGCAGCCTTCTCATCCCAGAGACCTATCTTATGAACCTTCAATAATATGCCTCCAATTCCTTTCCTTAAAACTGCACACAGTACTCTTCACATGTTTTAATCAAACCCCAGAGGACTGCCTTTTCCATGTACATCAATCCCCTTCCAACAAAAGCCAGCGGTGCTTTTTTTTATTTCAAAAATATACTTTATTCCTAAAAATATCCTTACCTACAGACATAGTCATTTGAAGCAGTTTGGTTTTGTACAGTTGCATAAACATTGGAGTTTGACTCTATCCAACAAACAAACCACAGGCATTTGTTTCTTGTACAAGATAATATTTACAGGTATTTGGGAGGTTCCAATAACTAAATGGACCCCGTTTAACTTTGGCAGAAAGACCTTCGATGGTGGTCTTTCTCCACTGCACCTTGGTGGCATCTGTCCTAAGCTTTAATGTGTCCTTTAGCAGATAGTTCTGGACATTGGAATGTGCCAGTCTGCAACAATCGGTCAGGGTCAACTCCTTCCAATAAAAGCCAGCACACCATTCACCTTCCGAATTGCATGCTGTACCTGCATGCTAATTTTGTGTTCCTGAACACGTTCATCCAAGTGCCTCTGATCAAAATCTATTTATTGCACTTTAACACCCACATGTCTAACACTGTTTTGACTTGAATAGCGTTGCTTTGAATAAAGTATGAGTTTGAATTTATACTCCAGCTGTCCCAAAGCAGTTCACAGCCAATGAATTATGTTTAAAATGGAATCCTTGCTGTTTTGTAGGTAAATGCCAATTTGTGTCCGGCAAGGTTCCATGGAAACAAATGAAGATAAAGTATCAGATAATCTGTTTGATGGTGTTGGCTGAGATAAAATATTGGAGACCCCCCTCTCCCTTGAACAGAGCCAAGTACAATGTTGTAAATAGTTTAGGTTACAGGCATTAAGCCAGATGACTGGCTTAAAGCAGTTCAGATTGCATTTATTGGCATTATTAAGTATTCCATTTCTCAACTCTTGACCAAGGACAGATTTGAACCAAATTGCTGCCAATCCATTTGATTGAAAGGGTAAAGTATTCTGCCTGTTCCTATTTCAGATAGCGTAACATCTAGTCTCCAATAAGACCAACAGACCCCTTCAGATTCTTCCCTCATTGTTAGTTTAAAAAAGACTTCTAGGCATCAGGTTGATCTCTAGAGGCTATGGTGATTTTAAAATTTCAAATCCCACCCTAACAATTCATGGATGAATTCATCGTCACTATAACACAACAAGACTTGTGAAAAATTCTAAGTTTCTAACAATCCAATGATTCTTCAGGACCTTCCCCATTTTCTCTTAAATCCAGTGAAGTTGCATCCTTCCTACAGTGCGGTGACCAGAACTGCACACAGGACTCCAGCTGTGACTTAACTAACATCTTTACACAGTTTCATCGTAACCTCTTTGGTCTTTGCCTCAACAAATAAAGGCAAGTATCCCTGGCTGACAGACAGGAAACAAAGGTTAGGAATCAATGGGTCTTTTACTAAGTGGCAAGCTTTGACTAGTTTGGTGTACCACAGGGATCAGTGCTTGGACACCAGCTATTCACAATATATATTAATGATTTACATGAGGGAACTAAATGTAATTTTCCAAGTTTGCAGACTACACAAAGTTGTGTGGGAGGGTGAGCTGTGAAGAGGACGTAGATATGGATTGATGTGATTTCAACAAGAATTTAGATCAGAGTGGTGCTGGAAAAGCACAGCAGGTCAGGCAGCATCCGAGGTGCTTTTCCAGCACCACTCTGATCTACACTCTGGCTTCCAGCTTCTGCAGTGCTCACTTTTGCCAAGGTGATTTCGACAAGTTGAGTGAGTGAGCAAATGCATGGCAGCTGTCTTGTAATATGGAGAAATGCGAAATGATCTGCTTTAGTTGCAAAAAAAAAACAGCAAGGCACATTGTTACCTGAACAGCAATAGATTGGGAAAGAAAAGGAAGTGAAATGAGACCTGGGTGTGCTTCAACCCGAGTATAAGAAGGCAAATAACAGGTTGGTCTTCACAGCGAGAGGATTTGAGGAATAGGAGCAGGATATCTTGGTGAGACAACATGTGAAGAGCTGTGAGCGTTTTGCCCTCCTTACCTGGTCTAATTATAGAGGAAGTGCAACAAAGCTTTACCAGACTGATGTATGAAGAGAGACTGTATTGGTTAGGACTATACTAACTAGAGTTGAGAAGAACAAGGGGTGAATCTCATAGAAACCGTCAAAATTCACTAACGTAGAGTGACTCTGAATCCAATTAGTGTAATCAGTGGTAACACAGTTCTGTTTGCAAGAAAACGACCCTGAGCTTCCAGTTGCTTGCCACTTTAACGCCCCACCCTGTTCCCTGGCCAACATCTCTGTCTCAGGCTTGCTGCAGTGTTCCAGTGAAGCTCAGTGCAAACTGAAAGACCAGCAACCCATTTTCTTCTTGGGGACCCTGCAGCTTTCAGGACTCAATATTGATATTCAATCATTTTAAGGCCTGAACATCTTCATCCATCCCCCACAACCCAGGCTCTGTCATAACAGGGGCTGCTTTCAGTATAGCCAATCCTTTCTCACGCATGAGGGTCCCCATTAACAGCTGTTCTTTTGCCTGAGCATACTGTCACCCATCTGTCTATTTGCCTGACTGTTATTCTCTCTCTCTGGGCTCCATCTCCATCTATCTGTTCACTATTCTCTCCCTGTCCACCCCATCTTCAGCATAAATATGCCATCTTTTCTTAGCTACTCCCAGCTCTGAAGAACAATCACTGAACCTGAAACATTAACTCTGTTTTCTCTCCACAGATGAAGCCAGACCTGCTAAGTTTCTTCAATTTCTGATTTTGTTTCAGATTCCCAGGATCTCGTAAAGTCATAGAGTTGCACACCATAGTAATAGATCCTTTCGGTCCAATTCATCCATGCTGACCAGATATATAGTCCCATTTGCTAGTACTTGGCCCATATTCCTCTAATCCTTCCTATTCATGTACCCATCCACATGCCTTTCACATGTTGTTCAAGGTTAAAAATCATACAACACCAGGTTATAGTTTAACAGATTTATTTGGAATTATGTAAATGTGAAAGAACTGAAACCAACATGGTCATTCTAAAAGATGAGAGACTTAACAAACAATCCAGGTCTTTTCAATATATAATTTCAGTTGCGTCACACTATAAACTTTTGCTATTAATTCTATGTCTTACAATCTTCTACTCCACAACCACCTGATGAAGGGACAGCACTCTGAAAGCTATTGCTTCCAAATGAACCTGTTGGACTGTAATCCGGTGTTGTGATTTTTAACTTTGTACACCCCAGTCCAACACCGGCACCTCCAAATCATGACTACTTTTTCCATGTTGTAATTGTGCCAGCCTCCACCACTTCCTCTGCATGAAAAAATTGCTCCTTAGGTCCCTTTTAAATCTTCCCCCTCTCATTCGAAACCTCTAGTTTTTGGACTTCCCTACCCTGGAAAAAAGACCTTGTCTATTCACCCAATCCATACCCCTCATAATTTCATAAACCTCTATAAGGTCACTCCTCAGTTTCCAACGCTCCAGGGAAAACAGCCCCAGCCTATTCAGCCTTTCCCTATAGCTCAAAACCTCCAACCCTGGCAACATCCTTGTAAATCTTTTTTGCACCCTCTTTCCTTTATTTCAATCATACAGAGAGGTTATTTGGCCCTTATTGCCTGTGCAAGCTTTCACTTCCTTCTGAATGCTCCACCCTTGTGATTTGTAAGCAGAATGTCCTAATAGCCACGTGTATACATTAGGTCACACTTGACCTCAGTGATCATAATCTTATGGCCTCTAGTTACCAAAAAATAAGGTAGAAGGCACTCTTGCCCAGTTTGTTAATGGACTTGCTAAAAGGCCCATTTCCAGCTTGCTTCTTGGAACACCCGCGACTAAAGTACTTTGCTTTTTATGTGGTCGTAGCAGAATTCACTCAATAAATGTTTCCATTGAAATCTAATTTTCTGCATCTCCCAAGAATATAATTTTCACTGCAGATAGCTGTTGATAAAATTATTATCTACAGTGCACCAAGCAGTAATCCTATCTTCAGCAGTATGCGGTGAAATGATGACTGTTGAACAACATAGTGCACTCTGTGTAAAATTATAATGGATTAAATCTCAAGGGAGAGTCATTTCCACAGCTTCGGGGTCACTATAATTATTGACACCAGTGCTGAATCTAACTACTTAGACCAACCTTTGGCTACTTTCGATAACTAAAGCCATTTTGTTTGGTTAACACCTTTTTTAAAAACAGCATCCTATTGTTTGATTATCCTGCATTCGATTAACTGAATTTTGGGTTATCCGAACAAGATCGCAAGGTCCCGATGCTTGACTAATGATGTTATCCGCAATTTGATTGTTCAGCATTCGCTTAACCAAACAAAATACTCCCTGCCCATGTCCTTCGGATAATCGAGGTTCCTCTGTAGTGTATTTCACAAATTCAGACTGTCCAACTATATTGCGCACTCAATGAAGAACAGTGTTATAAGATAATACACCCAACAGTCAATTTGTGGACAGTAAGTTCCCACCAGCATCAAATGTGATAATGACCAGATAATCTGTTGTAGTGATGTTGTTGAGGGGTAGACATTGGCCAGGATAATTCTCCTTTTCTTAGAATAATGTTATGTACCAGAGCAGATCTCCTCAAAGAAGGTAGCCTAGACCCCACCTTTTCTTATTTTAAAGGTAAATATCAAGTGCTGACTTCTAGATGCAACTCAATTGGTCAAACTACTCAACGTTAAACAAAAACATAATTCATTTAAACTCTGTAGTTAAATTACAAACAAAAGAAAGAAGGACTCAGAATAACTTAACTCTTATTGTAAAATTTAACCAAATAATAAATACAGTAACTGTTACTAATTGACAGTGGCTCGGTGGTTAGCACTGTTACCTCACAGCTCCAGGGATCTGGGTTTGATTCCAGCCTCTAGCGACTGTCTGTATGGAGTTTGCACATTCTCCTAGTCATAGAGTCATAGAGATGTACAGCATGGAAACAGACCCTTCGGTCCAACTTGTTCACCCTGACTAGATATCCCAATCCAACCTAGTCCCATCTGCCAGCACCCAGCCCATATCCCTCTAAACCCTTCCTATTCATATACCCATACAAATGCCTCTTAAATGTTGCAATTGTACCAGCCTTCACCACTTCCTCTGGCAGCTCATTCCATACACGTACTACCCTCTGCGTGAAAATGTTGCCCCTTAGGTCTCTTTTATATCTTTCCCCTCTCATCCTAAACCTATGCCCTCTAGTTCTGGACTCCCGGACCCCAGGGAATAGACTTTGTCTATTTATCCTATCCATGCCCCTCATAATTTTGTAAACCTCTATAAGGTTACCCATCAGCCTCGAACGCTCCAAGGAAAACAGCCCCAGTCTGTTCAGCCTCTCCCTATAGCTCAAATCCTCCAACCCTGGCAACAGCCTTGTAAATCTTTTCTGAATCCTTTCAAGTTTCACAACATCTTTCCAATAGGAAGGAGACCAGAATTGCAGACAATATTCCAACAGTGTCTGCGTGGGTTTCCTCCCACAGGCCAAAAGCATGCAGTTCAGGTGAATTGGCTGTGCTAAATTGCCCATAGTGTTAGGTGCATTTGTCAGAGGGAAATGTGTCTGGGTGTGTTACCCTTCAGAGGGTTGATGTGAACTTGTTGGGCCGAAGGGCCTGTTTCCACACTGTTGGGAATCTAATCGAACCTAACTCCTCCAATAGAGTAACATCCCTTAGCAAGAAGGAAAATTCAGAAAAATGGATGTGTCTCATAAGTAACCCAGAGAAACCCCAGCTTCTAGCTTTAACCAAGAGAGGGAAATGATAGCATGAAGCCCACAATAGAAACTGCTTAAAGCTAAAGCCTGCTCTGTGAGAGCTGGCCACACCCAGCCAGGATGCCTCTATTGTTCCAACTTTTAAAACAAAACCCAAGACCTCACTCTTTACTCTAGTGGTTTTGGTAGGCTACTTGACACCTCTGCTGTACAACCTGTCTTCAATAAAAACAGGCCAAAATTAGAATTAGTTTTATTGTCACGTACTTGCATGAGCACAGTGAAAAGTTCACAAGTCATCGCTTACAGCACGATCTTTCATAGAGCATCTTCAGTTACAGTTCTGAGAAAAATAACGAAGTAAGAAGTTCAGCATTGCAGAATTTAGGAATAAATTACAAAATGGAGAAAAAATGTTCAGAATAATGGTCTTCCAGTCCAGTTTCCAGTCCGCATCGGGCCTTGACTCAAGACCATGCGAAGCTTCACCTCAGGTTTCACGAAGCCAGGAGAATGCTCTGGAATCACCTCGAGACCAGATGTCCAGGCTGAGGCCATGCCAGGCTGAGAGACCGCTAAGTATAAGCGGAAGACCACCACACTGGACCGAGGGACCACCACGCTGAGCTGCTGAGAGATTGCCTCATACTGCTGGAAGACCACCATGCTGGGCCGAGAGAACTCCATGCTGAGCTGAGACAACACCTTTTCAGGTCTGCGCTGAGATGGGGAGTTCTGAGGCCGGGCAATGCCTTGGAATTCGTGGCCTCTGACCTCGCACAACCCCTTAAAGCCACAGCATCGTCCACTAGTAATTCTTTGTGTTCATTTCCATCCACCTGAGGGGACAGGCAGGACCTTGGTTTAATGCCTCAGCCTAAAAGGCAGCAACTCTGACACTGCATGGGAGTTTTGAGTGTTTGGGTTCTGGATTGGGACTTGAGCCCCACACGCTGCTGATACAGAGGCACTACTACTGATTATGACATTGAGTGCAGCCATATTTGCGGTTTGCAGAGTGGTGGAGAGGTCAGAGCAGCTGGCAAGCTGGAGTGAGGCAGATGCAGTTGTGACTCCGAGACTGCCTGTCATAGCCGCTTTCAGGAGGGATGGAGTAAGGTTGGCCTGGGCTCTTCCCATCCTGGGGCTCGGTCCCGTCAGGCCAATGGTTGTGTTTGGCGCCCAATGTACCTGAACAGGCCAGACAGGACCTTGGGGTATTACTGATGGAGGACAGTGTGGGAAACCCACAACTTATAAGAATTCTATTCCCTCAGAAACCCTGGAGTGGTGACTGAAAGGCCTCATGTGCTACCACTGGCATTCAACGATGAAGGGGTACAAGGTAAACATTATCATAAATGCCTGCAGTCCACTGGGGATAGTTCCTCTTTCTCATTTTTTCACACTTCTAACCACCCCCAGACTCCCCACCATGCTCAGCAGAAGAACCAGAGAGACCAGTGGTTTCAGGCACATATTTCTTTGAAAGTTATGTCACAGGTAGACACGCTTGTCTTCATTTCTCAGACTATTGAGTATAGGATTGGGGACATCATGTTGAGGTTGTACAGGATGTTGGTAAGGCCACTTTTGGAGTATTGTGTACAGTTCTGGTCGCCCTGCAGTAGGAAGGATATGAGTAAATTGGAAAGGGTTCCGAAAATATTTATCGTGATGTTGCTTGGGCTGGAGGTTTTGAGCTATAAGGATAAGCTGAGACCATTTTCACTGGAGCGTCGGAGGTTTATTAATTCATGAGCGGCATAAGGTAAATAGCCAAGGTCTTTTCCCTAGGGTTCAAAATGAAAGGACATATTTTTAAGGTGAGAGGAGAAACCCTTGAAAGGGACCTGAGGAGCAACTTTTTCACATAGAGGATGGTTCATGTGTGGAACGAATTGGTAGAGGAAGTCGTTAATTCACGTACAGTTACAACACTGAAAGGACATTTGGACATATGTGGGAAACCTGGTCAGCATGGACGAGTTAGACCGAAGGGTCTGTTTACGTGCTGTATGACTCTATGATTCTCTGACCAGGCCTGCTAATGTGCACTGATGCTGCTCTGACGCTTACATTGATATCCGCTCCTGGTGATTCCCTAAAAGCTCTTGTCAAAGTGACATCACTGCATTCATCCGTTCTCTGAGGCTCCAACAATGTTCCTTCTCCTCAGGCCCACTGCAGTACCACTGGTGACCACTGCTTCCAGTGGCACTGTTGGCATTGGAAAGTTGCTAACATTTAGTTGGACCACGGCTCTTGCAGACAGGACATCTATTTTCTGTCAGGACTGCGTTGGTGCAGTGATAGTGTCATGGGCTAGTAATCCAGAACCCACCCTGTCCAGGTTAATGTTTTTGGTTCAAATCCCACAGTGGCAGATGGTGAAATTTAAAAATTGATAAAAATCTGGAATAAAAAAAAACAAGCTTGCAAATGACATTGTAACCACTGTCAATTGTTGTAAAAATCCACCTGGTTCACTAAATGTCCTTTCTGGAAGTAAATTACCTGCTCTGGCTGACATATGATTCCAAGTGGTCCAAGATAATATGATCGACTGTTAGCTATTAAATGCTGGCTGAGCCAGTGACACCCACTCCCAAGGATGAATTAAAATTAATTCTTGTGGAAAATTGCCACAGCGGAGCCAGGAATCCTAAAAGCATCTGGCAGGATTATTGCTTGGTTTCATCCCATCAAGCCTCACTGCAGGTGTTATTGGTTTTCAAGATGATTCTCTTCAGCCATTATGGCTCTTTGAAAGAAGTATCCATTTAGCCCCACTCCCCTGCTCTTTCTCCACAGCCCATAGTTTCTTTCTCAAGAACTTATCCAATTCTGAAAGTCATCATTGAATTTGCTCCATCCTCTCCTTCAGCCAGTGTATGTTAGTCTGTTCCATGATCCTGGTTTGTAACCCTAGACTGGTCACGAGAGTTCAATTCAATGCATCTTGAGTGCAACTCTCCTCCTAAATTTCACATTAGTTTTCCCACAAGGAGGATCCACGGTGGCACAGCACCAGGGACCCGAGTTTGATCCCACCCTCGGGTGACTGACTGTGTGGAGCTTGCACATTCTCCCCGTGTCTGTGTAGGTTTCTTTCAGGTGCTCCAGTTTCCTCCCACAGTCCAAAGATGTGCAGGTTAGGTGGATTGGCCATGCTAAATTATCTCATAAAGTCCAGGGATGTATAGTTTAGGTGGATTGGCCATTAGGAATGAACTAGGGGTGTATGGCTAAGCCATGGTAAAAATGTGGGATATGGTGGAGGGGTGGGATGCAATGAATCAAATGGCCTGTTTCTGCATTGTTTTAAATAAAAAGGCAATGTCTCATGGTGATTAATATTTGCTGCTTTGGACATTAACATTTTACAAGGGAGGGAATGGCCCAGTGGTATTGGCACTGACTGTTTATCCCGAGACCCAGATAACATTACAGGGACCTGGGTTCAAGTCCAACCATGGGATTTTATTATTTCAATACAAATCTGGAATTAGGAGTCTAATGATGAACATGAATCTGTTGGTTGATTGTCAGAAAAATCCCATCTAGTTCACTGATGTCCTTTGGGGAAGGAAACTGCCAGCCTTACTTGGTCTGGTCTACATGAGACTCTAGACCCATGTCAATGTGGTTGATGCTGAACTGCTCTCTGCGCAATTAGATATGAGCAATAAAAGCTAGTCTATCCAGCGACACCATCATCCCGTGAATTAAGTTTAAACAAAAATCCTCTTGGGGCAGCACGGTGGCTCAGTGGTAAGCACTGGTGCCTTACAGGGTCAGAGTTACACATTCTCCCTATGTCTGTGTGGGTTTCCTTCGGGTACTCCGGTTACTGCCCACAGTCCAAAGATATGCAGGTCAGGGAGATTGGCCATGCAACATGCAGGGTTAGGAGGATGGGGTAGAGGGTTAGGTCTGGGCGGATGCCGGAAATGGCAGAGGATGATGTTATGTATACGAAGGTTGGTGGGTTGGAAGGTAATATTTCCCTCCCCACCCCGATCCACTTTCTGTAAAGACCATTCCCTCCGCGACTCCCTCGTCAGGTCCACACTGTTCCAACAACCCACCCTCCCCTCCCGGCACCTTCCCCTGCCACCGCAGGAATTGCAAAACCTGCACCCACACCTCCCCCCCCCTCACCTCTGTCCAAGGCCCCAGAGGAGCCTTCCACATCCATTAAAGTTTCACCTGCACTTCATTTAATGTATCCGTTGCCCCGCTGTGATCGCCTCTACATTGGGGAGACAGGGTGCCTACTCGCAGAGTGCTTCAAAGAACAGTTCTGGGACACCCACATCAACTGGCCCCACTGCCGCATGGCCAAACAATTCAACTCCCCCTTCCACTCCACCAAGGGCATGCAGGTCCCAGGCCTCCTCCTTCGCCACTCCCTAACCACCCGACGCATGGAGGAAGAACGCCTCATCTTATGCCTTGGGACCCTTCAACCCCACAGCATCAATGTGGACTTCACCAGTTTTCTCATCTCCCCTCCCCTCCCCTCCCCCCACCACTTTATCCCAGATTCAACCTTCCAACTCAGCACCGCCCTCACCTGCTCCTTGGATGCTGCCTGACCTGCTGTGCTTTTCCAACACCACACTCTCGACTCTAAACCCCAGCGTCTGCAGTCCTCACTTTTGCCTGGGTAGATGTTCTTCGGAGGGTCAGTGTGGACTCGATATGCCAAATAGCCTGCTTCCCCACTGTAGGGGTTCTATGGTTACAGGGAGATAAGATATACAAAAAGGAATCGCTATTGTTAATGGATGTCAAAGAGAAGGGAAACAAATGAAGTGCTTTAAATTATTGGTTTCAATTATGTTACTTTCACTTGTCCAATTGCATTTGGTTTGAAATCATTAAGAAAGGAAACAACTAGTGTTTGATGAGTCATAGGCTCAGAGCTGATTAATTTTTTTTCCAGTTGCAGTGTTACCGACGGTATTAGAAACTTGTGTTAAGTAATGGCTACTAATAGAGAATAATCCATGTTCCAGCTGTTTGGGCTTGCCCTTCTCTAAAAGCTTTGAGTGTCCCCTGGCATTTGATGAATAGCTTCCTAAAGTGCTTCTTGTTTTGCATTGCTTTCTTGAATGCAAGCATCACTGGCTGTGCCAGCATTTATTGCGCATCCCGAATTGCCCAGAGAGCTGTTGAGAGTCAACCATATTGCTATGGATCTGGAGTCACATGTAGGCCAGACCTGGAAAGGATGGCAGATTTCATCCCCATAAAGGACATGAGAGAACCAAATGGGTTTTTTAACAACAATGAACCATGGTTATATGGTCACCAACTTTTAATTCAGATTTTTATTGGATTTAAATTTCACCATCATAAAGTAAATCTCACAATCCATGATGGGATTCAAAGAGATGTTCCCAGAACATGGTTCTCAAATGAAGGCGATGGCCCAGAGATGTTTTAGCTAGATTATTAATCCAGAGAGCAGGAGAATCGACATTTCACATCATAAGTTAATTTCACAATCCATAACAAGATTTGAAACATCGACTCTCCTACTCCTTGGATGCTGCCTGACCTGGCTGTGCTTTTCCAGCACCACATTTTTCAACTCTGATCTCCAGCATCTGCAGTCCTCACTTTCTCCTGTTAATCCAGAGACTCAGGTAATGTTCTTGGACCTGGTTCGAATCCCACCAGGGCAGCTGGCGGGATTAAAAAAAACGTAAGAGTCTAATGATGACCATGAAAGTGTTGTTGATTGAAAGAATCTCACTGATGTATTCACGGTAGGAAGATAGAGGGATAAATATTATTCACAGCAATGAGCAGTGTTCCCCTATTCTATTTCAAAATAGTTCCTTGGGGATCTTCAAATGGTTGCACCTCAGGGTACAGTTGGTGTCTTGGGTTTAAAGGCTCAGCACAAAAATGGTACCCCTGACAGTGTGGCACTTATTATGAACTGCATTGGAGAGACCTAGCCTTGATGTTTTTTGTTTTATTTGGAGTCTGTGATCTTGTGTTACAGAGATGCGAACAGTGTGATCTGTGTACTGACTATTGACATCCTAGAGAATGTTGAGACAATTCATGATGAACAATGCTATCCAAAATGGGAAATTTTATTGAACCATGTAATGTAATATACTTGCGCACTGCCAGCCCATTGCATAAGTTCAGTGGATGTGCAATGTTAGGTCAATAGTTGAAGTCAGTGTTTTACAATCGTGTAAAAAGCCTTTATAAATGTAAAGACATTTTCATAAATTAATCGTCACCATCATTTTACATTCATGGGCCCATGAACCGTAATGTAATCTAGTCCCATTTGCCAGCACTTTGTTCATATCCCTCCAAACCCTTCCTATTCATATCGCCATCCAGATGCATTTTAAATGCTGTAATTGTGCCAGCCTCCACCACTTCCTGTGACATCTCATTCCATACACACATCACCCTCTGTATGAAAAAATTGTCCCTTGGGTCCCTTTTATATCTTTCTGCTCTCACCCTAAACCTATGCCCTTGAGTTCTGGACTCTCCCACCCCAGGGAAAAGACTGTCTATTTATCCTATCCATGCCCCTCATGATTTCATAAACTACTACAAGGTCACCCCTCAGCCTCCGACGCTCCAGGGAAAACAGTCCCATTCTAGTCAGCCTCTCCCTATAGTTCAAATCCTCCAAACCTGGCAATATCCTTCCAATAGGAAGGAGACCAGAATTGCACACAATACTATAAGAGTGGCCCAACCAGTGTCCTGTACAGCCGCAACATGACCTCGCAACTCCTGTACTCAGTACTCTGACCAATGAAGGAAAGAATATCAAACACCTTCTTCACTATCCTACCTATCTGCGAATCTACTTTCAAGGAACTATGAACCTGCACTCTACGATCTCTTTGTTCAGCAACACTCCCTAGGACCTTACCATTAAGTGTATATGTCCTGTTATGATTTGCTTTCCCAGAATGCAGTACCTCGCATTTACCTAAATTAAACTCCATCTGCCACTCGTTTGGCCCATCTTATCAAGATCTCGTGTACTGTGAGGGAACCTTCTTTGCTGTCCACTACAACTCCAATTTTGGTGTCATCTGCAAACTTACTAACTATACCTCCAATGCTCACATCTAAATCATTTATCGAAATGACGAAAAGCAGTGGACCCAGCACTGATCCAATAATACAAGCAGATGGCACTCAGATCTAGTAGTACCTGTGGAGAGAGAAACAGGACTAACATTTCAAATCATGGAGTCATCGAGATGTACAGCAGGGAAACAGACCCTTCGGTCCAAATTATCCGACCAGATATCCCAACCTAATCTAGTCCCACCTGCCAGCACCCGGCCCATATCCCTCCAAACCCTTCCTATTCATATACCCATTCAGATGCCTTTTAAATATTGCAATTATACTAGCCTCCACCACTTCCTCTGGCATCTCATTCTATCCATGCACCACCCTCTGCATGAAAATGTTGCCCCTTAGGTCTCTTTTATATTTTTCCCCTCTCACCCTAAACCTATTCCCTCTAGTTCTGGACTCCCCCATCCCAAGGAAAAGACTTTGTCTATTTATCCTATCCATGCCCCTCATGATTTTATAAACCTCTATAAGGTCAACCCTCAGCCTCTGATGCTCCAGGGAAAACAACCCTAGACTATTCAACCTCTCTCTATAGATCAAATCCTCCAACCCTGGCAAAATCCTTGTAAATCTTTTCTGAACCCTTTCATACAGTCAGGGCAGGCAGGGACAAGGTAGGACTAATAAATTAAACTGCATTTATTTCAATGCAAGGGGCCTAACAGGGACGGCAGATGAACTCAGGGGCATGGTTAGGAACATGGGATTGGCATATCATAGCAATTACAGAAACATGGCTCAGGGATGGGCAGGACTGGCAGCTTAATGTTCCAGGATACAAATGCTACAGGAAGGATAGAAAGGGAGGCAAGAGACGGGGAGGGGGAGAGGGGGTTGGCATTTTTGATAAGGGATACAATTACAGCTGTGTTGAGGGAGGATATTCCACAAATACATCCAGGAAAGTTATTTGGGTGGAACTGAGAAATAAGAAAGGGATGATCACCTTATTGGGATGTATTATGGACCCCCTAATAGAGGGAAATTGAGAAACAAACTTGTAAGGAGATCTCAGTTATCTGTAAGAGTAATAGGGTAGTTATGGTAGGGGATTTTAACTTTCCAAACATCGACTGGGACTGCCATAGTGTTAAAGGTTTAGATGGAGAGGAATTTCTTAAGTGTGTACAAGACAATTTTCTGATTCAGTATGTGGATGTACCTACTAGAGAAGGTAAAACTTGACCTACTCTTGGGAAATAAGGCAGGGCAGGTGACTGAGGTTGAAAAATGTGATGCTGGAAAAACACAGCAGGCCAGACAGCATCCAAGGAGCAGGAGAATCGACGTTTCGGGCATAAGCCCTTCTTCAGGAATGAGGCTGGTGTGCCAAGCGGGTTTGAGATAAAAG
>NC_057710.1:14591755-14681122 GCF_004010195.1 Chiloscyllium plagiosum
CGGGTGCTGGCAGGTGGGACTAGATTGGGTTGGGATATCTGGTCGGCATGGACGGGTTGGACCAAAGGGTCTGTTTCCATGCTGTACATCTCTATGACTCTATGTTTCACAACATTTTTCCGATAGGAAGGAGACCAGAATTGCGCGCAATATTCCAACAGTGGCCTAACCAATGGCCTAGCCAAGTCAATCATGACATTTCTTTGAAATGAAGAGATTGAAAATTTATGATGCTTTTTATACTTTAGAATGGTAGGGGTTGGAGGAAGATTTGGGATGTTGCATAGGTTGGGAGAGATTTACGTAGAAAGATCCAATGCAACAAAGGGTAAAGGTAATTATTATGTTGTAAAGAAACAAAATATGACCTGCAGCTGGGCTGGCAAGGTCTTAGCTATGGTTTGGCTGGTCGTGCACATTTAAGTGAATCTGTAAGTCAGTGGAGACCCCAGCGTTGGAGGCAGTCCAGAGAAGTTTCACTAGGCTTATATCAGGTATGCACAGACTGTGAAAATTGTCGAAACTCCTTCTATATTCTGTCAAAACTGTTCATAATTTTGAATAAAACCACCCATAATCTTTTCTGTTCAAGGAGAATAATCCCAATTTCTCTAATCTTTCCTTGTATTGAAAATCCCTCTTTCTTGATATCATTCTCATAAATCTCCATTGCTCTCTCCAGAGCTTTAACACCCTTCCTTAAATAAGGTGTCCAGGACTGAACACAATACTCCAAATGTGGTCTGATTGATGAGTTGTAGAGGTGTAGCATTACTTCCTTGTTTTTAAATTTTATGCCTCTATTTATAAACCCCAGGATCCTATAATCCTTCCTGACAACTGTTTCAACATACCTAGCCACCTTCAGCAAATCATGCTTGTGAACCCTGAGGCTCTGCTCTTGTACTCCCCTCAGAGTTGCACCATTCAGCCTGTATTATCTCTATGCATCTCTTCTACCAAAATTCATTACCTCCTATTTCTCTGCATTGAAATCCATTTACCAGGTGACACCCCAATTGGCACCATAGAAAGCATTCTACCTGGATGTGTCATGGCTTGGTACAGAAACTGCTCTGCCCAGGACTGTGTGAAATGAGAGAAAGTTTCAGCCCAGTCCATCACACAAGCCAACCTTCCATCCATTGGCTTCGTCTACGTTTGTCGCTGCCTCAGAAAAGCAGCTAACATCTGAGCTTTTCCAGCAATTTCTGTTTTTGTTTCGTGAAGAATCGGTGATGGAGTTGAAAGTCCGGATGGTCTATGGTTTGGAGGGGGGCATTAAAGGTGATAACGTTCCCTGTCCTTATTGTCCCAGAAGAGGTAGAAGAATACTTGGGATCGTGCATAAATTCCCATCAATATCATTAGTCCAACAGTACCCAATGGTGTCCACTCCATTTCACACACCTTTTCTGCCATTCTTTCCAAGAGTTACAATTCTTTTATTCTTTTCCCCTTATCCTCACTTTTCAACCTACAAACCTTCACACTTATCCTGTGCCATTTCTGCCACCTCCACCATCATGCCACCACCCAACACTTCTCCACCTCCCCTTTCAGCATTTGAAAGAGAGCATTGCTCCTCGATATCCTGCTCCATTTTTCAGTCCCCACTCCAATGCATTTTGCCATGCAGAAGTAGGAAGGTATCACTCTTGCCCATTTACCTCTTTCCTCCAGCACTATCCAAGGCCCCAAACATTCCTTCCACATGAAGCACATTTTTTCTACCCTGCCTACTGGTCACTGCTAAATCCACTCAAATTCAGGAGAAAGTTCTCAGGGGAACACTTGATGACAGCGAATAGTTCAGGCGAATAGCATAGTTACGGTTATAAGATGGTAGACTCCTTATAGTGTGGAATAAGGCCATTTCGTCCATTGAGCCCACACCAACCATCCCGCTCTATCCCTGTAACCCCCTTTCTCATGGCTAACCCACCAAGCCTGCACATCTCTGTACAGTATGGGCAATTTAACATGGCCAATCCAACTGACCTGCACATCTTTGGACTGTGGGAGGACACCTGGAGGAAACCCACTGTTATGTACCAGGCCAGGCCCCCTCAGAACATTTCAAGAAGGGAGTCCAGACCCTAACTTTGCTTGTTGTCTTGGGCCGGTGTATAATGGATAGTCCAGGAGAGAATCATCTGGTCAAACCACTTAGTTTCAAACAAAACAGGATTTATGTACAAGCTTACTGAATGAAAACCCAACAGATTGCTGTTCCCAATACTTGCAACAATCCCAATAAATGCCTTTTGGCACAGAAGGTAAAATCAAACATAGGGTCTTACAGGAAAGGTGTCAGAGAGAGAAGACCAGCCTGGATCTGCTTCTTTAGGTCCAGCAGCTTCAGAACACTACTGCTAAAACCCAAACCAAACCAGAGTAAAGCTGAGTTGGGAGAACTGGCCACTCCCCTTGTATTGTACATGTGTTTTTTTAAAAAAAAACTTGCCTTCTGCTTGAGGCAGTATCTGTTAGCTATTATCAAATTTGTCCGAAAACCCTACACCCCAGTCTTTTTGTGATCTGTGTTTTTTATGACCTCGCTGGAAAAAAAACCAAGGACTGCATAACCTTGTTAAAGGAGCAGCCTCATCACAACACACAAACACAGAGAGAACATGCAGACTCCACATAGACAGTCACCCGAGGACGGAATTGAATTGCTCCCTGGCGCTGTGTTAACCGCCAGCCCCCATGAGGGGCTAGATAAATAAGTTAGCAAGAACTGAATAAGACAACATGAATAATTAGTAGTGCTTAATGAGGCCAGAGTAGGTCAGTTAGCCTAAACATATTTCTATATGAATCCAGAATGGTAAGAAATTTTGCAAACATAAAAAATCTTTAGGACCAATCAGATAGCCCTCTTCTAATTCATGGATCAATACCATCTAACTTTCCAACACATTTCTTCAATGAGCGCTTTAAACAGCCAGTAAAGCGTATCTCAGTTTGTTCACATTTACAAAGAAAAAAAATCAAGATTTGCTCACTGGATTGGAAATGATCGATATCAAGCTATCCGATTTGTTAAAAGGCAGTTTAAACGCTGCCAGAACTGGTTAGATCAGTTGACGGATAGGACTGAAAGGTTCAGAATTTATCAGAGTGGTTGGAAAGTGCATCTAAACTTGCATTCTCACAAACATGAATGGGGCGGCATGGTGGCTTGGTGGTTAGCGCTGCTGCCTTGCAGCACCGAGGACCCCAGGTTCAATTCCAGCCTTGGACGACTGTCTGTGTAGAGTTTGCATGTTCTCCCTGTGTTTGCGCGGGTTTCCTCTGGGTGGTCTGGGTTCCGCCACAATCCAAAGATGTGTCGGTTAGGTGAATTGGCTGTGCTAAAATTGCCCATAGTGTTCAGGGCTGTGTAGGTTAGGCGCATTAGTCAGGGGTGAACATAGGATAACAGGATAGGAGAATGGGTCTGGGTGGGTTACTCTTAGGAGGGTTGGTGTGGACTGGTTTGCCAAAGGGCCTGTTTCCACACTGTAGGGATTCTATGATTCTTGGCCACTATTTCCTCCTACCACAAAGGCAACAGACACAGTAATGTTTTTAAGATGAGTGAATGGTCTGTAAGATTGAGAGGTGCACATGTCACTGAACTAGTAATCCAGAACCCCAGGTTCATAGCAGATGGTGGCATTTGAATTCACTAAAGGATAAGCTAGCCAAATATTAATCATGTCACTATCATTGCTAAGCACTGTGTTACCATGCCGCTCCCAAATAATGCACCCGCACTCTACTGCTTTCACGGGAAATCTTAATGAACACATTTTCTGCACATCCACCTTACACCACGCTCTGTGATGGATCCTTAGGTTAAAACTTTGTGAAAATCTTAACGAAATGTGAGATATTTTGATGTGCAATAAATCCAGAGAGTGTGCATGGTTGAGGTTGATTGCACCCAACATCAGCAAGAAATGCTGTGACATACAGTTATACTTCCAGTGGTCATGTTTATTGCCATGGAGCATCCGAGTCTGAGGGGTGACCTTATAGAGGTTTATAAAATCACGAGGGACATGGACAGGATGAATAGTCAAGGGCTTTTTCCCAGAGTAGGGGAGTCCAAAACGAGAGGGCATAGGTTTAAGTTTAAAAAGGAAAGATTTAGAAGGAACCTAAGGGGCAACTTTTTCATGCAGAGGGTGGTGTGTGTATGGAATGAGCTGCCAGAGGAAGTGGTGGAGGCTGGTACAATTACAATGTTTAAAAGGTATCTGGATGGGTATATGGATAGGAATGGCTTTGAGGGATATGGGCCAAATTGCTGGCAAACGGAACTAGATTTATTTAAGATATTTGGCATGGACGATTTGGACCAAAAGGTCTCTTTCCATGCTGTTCATCTCAATGACAGTAACTAGCTTGGTAGATTCTGCTAAACATCGACACTTGGAATTTCTTCTTGTGCTGCATCACGGGAATTAACCTCATCTGAGATTTCTAATGAACCCACAGAGTTACAGAACAGAGAGCTCAGTTATGTAAATGCCGTAGTTACCAGAGCAGGTCTGAGCTGGATCTCCCATAAGGAATGATGCCTGACTCTGCAGTGACTCTCGACCATCTACAAGGCACAAGTCAGGAGAATGATTGAATACTCCCCACTTGCCTGGATGAGTGAAGCTCCAACAGCACCATCCAGTATAGAGTTTGATTGGCACCACATCCTCAAGCACTGGCTCTCTCTCCCAGCAGCGTATATCATCTACACGATGCACTGTAGAAATTTATCAAGGATCCTAAGACAGTAGCTTCCAAACGCATAACCTCTTTTATTCAGAAGGACATGGGAAGCAAATGCATGGGAACACCACAACCTGCAAGTTTGCTTTCAAGCCCCTCACTATCCAGACTTAGAAATATATGACCATTCTGAAATAATTCCACAAAGGCCAGTATCCTGTCAGCAAGTGCATAGTACATGACACTGGCCTAGCTATCACAGAGTTCGCTCCACAGTGAGCATAATCCCTGACACTCCTGTTTATATCAGTCAGCTAGGGCACCCTGATCGGACCAGGTTAACCAGGTTCCCAATCAGGAAACTCTTCCTCTATGAGGTCCACCTGGCTGACCTCATTCCAATCACTTACTTCACTGATATGGAGGTGCTAGTCTTGGACTGGGGTGGACAAAGTCAGAAATCTCATGACGGTAGGTTTAGTCCAACAGGTTTATTTGAAATCACAAGCTTTCGGAACGCTGCTCCTTCATTAGGTGAAGTGGAGACAAAGGCACAGGCACAGTGTTTATATGCCATTACTTTCCATTATCTCTCTGTGTACAAATTCTGTGCTTGTGCACTTCCCTTGCTTGTCGAAGGAGCAGTGCTCTGAAACCTTGTGGTTTCAAATAAATCTGCTGGACTATAGCCTGGTGTCATGTGACTTCTGACATTGCTCCTTCACTGCCACTGGGTCATAGTTTCAAAACCCACTTCCTAAACCTGGAACTACGTCTGTAACAGCTCAATGGGAATATGCACACCACTTGGACTGCAGTGGTCCAAGAACGTACTCACCACAACCATCTCATAGGCGATTAGGAATGGGCATTAAATGCATATCACTAGCTGGCTTGTATTAGGTCTGTGTCAGCCCATTTTGTTACTTCTTCACGATAGCTTTAATATTCAAAAGCTGTTTCTTCCCTGCTTCTCTGTATTAGCTCCAAGGCTCCTATTATCTCTCTTTCCATTGTCCTTAAAGAAAAATAAAGTAGATGAATTCATTCATTCTCTTACGTCATTGCAAAATACCTCAATGAATTATTTTTCCAATGTGGATGGCTGGTATTATCCAGCCAAAGCAAGAGCAGCCTGAATATGAATGTTACTGAGACATCATAGTTGGTGTGTGTTTCATTTCTAGCCGTGTCAACTGCGATCTCCTTGGAACAGCCTCATTTTATGCCACAATAAATCACGGGCCTTCAAAACCCAAGAGCGTCACCCTTAAGCATTGTTGCCCTCTTGATGAATCTAATTCCAGTGTATTATTCTATTGAGCCTTGGCTAAATCTTGGTTACCTCTTTATCAATAGCAATGAAGATCCGCATCCAATTACCCCACCCTGGCCTCACTACCACAACAACTCAGGGCACAGCTTTTTACCTGCACAGTCAGAGGAGGCAATGGTGTAGTGGGATTGTCACTGGATTAGTAATCCTAAGAGGAGACAGTGAGGTCTGCAGATGCTGGAGATCAAAGTTGAAAGTGTGTTGCTGGAAATGCACAGCAGGTCAGGCAGCATCTGAGGAGCAGGAAAATCGACGTTTCGGGCTAAAACGTCGATTTTCCTGCACCTCGGATGCTGCCTGACCTGCTGTGCTTTTCCAGCAACACACTCTCAACTAGTAATCCTGAGACCCAAGTTAATGCTCAGGGTGCGTGGTTTCAAATCCCAGCATCACAAATGAAAGTTGGATTTAATTGATAAACCTTTAATATTTAAAATAGAATCTAGTTTCATGATCACCCGGAATCCATTGTTGTTTGTGATAAAGACATGCCTGATTTGCTGATGACATGTAGAGAAGGAAATCTGTTATCCATACCTATCTTCAGACCCAAAGCAAGGTGAATATAAACTACACCCAGAAACACGACAGGGCAGAAGTCTCAGAACCTTGTATTATCAGGTCTCGCTTTGATAAGTTGGCTTTTTAAAATTTCAGCTGCTCCCCCATCACTACTGCAGGTAGCAACTATTTTATTTCTCCTCACCAGGCTGTTATGTGCCCAGATAGAATACTTTCCATTGTGCATCTATAAAGGTTGGTGAGGGTCCTTCCGGACATGCCGAATTTTCTCAGCCACCTGAGGAAGAAGAGGCATTGTTGTGCCTTCTTAACTATCGCATCAATGCAGGTGGTCAAGTAAGGAAGGGTTAGTAATTTGAAAAGCTGAAATTGGTGAGAATCATTTGGTGGATGCAATATATGCAATAGTGAGAGATGTAGTCCATGAGCCTTGGTAATAGTCAGTGTGTGCTAGCAAAGAGTCAATGCTAGTACTTACACCTGTGAAGCATTGTGGATCATTAACTTTCTTCCTGCCCTGCACATATTACCCAGGACACTGTACTATCTCAGGCAGCCGTCTCAGTCCAAGCTCACTGGGCTTGATGGCGTTACCTCCTTTGGTCATGATCACAATACAGTACAGCCCCCCTTTCCTCTGCTCATTCACCAACAGCTTCCTAGGACCCTGTCAGCAAACCAGGAAGGGCACTTGCTTTTCTTGTACGTTACCTTGGAGATAATGGGAAAGTACCAGTGCGTAAAAGCCACTTTCTGGTCTGCAGCAGCTGGAAACTTCAGCCCCATGCCTTTTAAGGCTCTGACACAGGCAATTTTTGACCTTGCTTGTCCATTTAGAATCATCGAATTCCTACAATGTGGAAGTGGACCATTCAGCCCATTGAGTTCACACCAGCCCTCCAAAGGGCATCCATCTTAATCCAACCCATCCCTGTAACCCTGAACTTCCCATGACTAATCTACCTACCCTGTACATCCCTGGACACTATGGGGTAAATTAGCATGGCCAATCCACCTAACCTGCACAGCTTTGGACCGAGGGAGGAAACCCACACAGACACAGGGAGAACAGAGGAGAAAATGAGGACTGCAGATGCTGGAGGTCAGAGCTGAGAATGTGGTGCTGAAAAAGCACAGCAGGTCAGGCAGCAGCCGAGGAGCAGGAGAGTCAAAATTTCAAGCATCGGACCTTTATCAGGATATGCCCAAAACATTGATTCTCCTGCTCATCAGAAGCTGCCGGACCTGCTGTGCTTTTCCAGTGCCACACTCTCAACACAGGGAGAACATGCAAACTCCACACATTCACCCTATGCTGGAATTGAACCCAGGTCCCTGACACACTGTGAGGCAGCAGTGCTAGCCACAGAGCCACCACACCATCCCTTCAACAACCTTTAATTTTGGCAGTGTGTGTATACTAAATACTTGGAAGAAATGCTCAGTGTTAACTAATAAACTGAAATAAATGTTTCAGTTCAGGATTTTTAAAACTTAGAATCTGCTTCCAAAATCTAGTTCATTTTACAGCACTTTCCAAGTCCATTGTTTATACAGCAACTGGCTGATCACCAAGTCTCATTGATATAACGCCTCAACTTAATAATATGCCCCATTCACAGAGGTATAGTGGAACAAAATTTGGCACCGGGCCACAGAAGCAGCTCATTGCAACAAAAGTTTAATCAAAGATAGATAGATTTTAATGAGCATTTTGAAAGCAAAGACAGAGATAAAGAGCTGGAGGGGTTAAGGGAGAGAATTCCAGAACTTAGGCCTTAAGCACCTGAAGGTATGGCCATCAATGATAGAACAACGACAATTGAGGAAGAGCAAGTGACTGGAGGAGCTCAGGGATACTGGAAGTTTTTCGGAGGTTGCAAGATTAGAATGGTGTATCCAGATTGCAACAATGATCAATTTTTAATAAACAAGAACAAGTTCAGCTTAAGCAACTGTTATTTTCATTTCAATGTATTGTTTGCTGCATTTTTTAAAAACTTATTTGTTCATGGGACGACATTTGTAATGGCTTAGAGGGTAGTTAAGAGACAACCCCAGTGGATCTGGGGTTACATGTAGGCCAGACCAGGTAACAACGGTTCCCTTCTGAAAGGGCATTAGTGAACTCGGGGCGGGGGGTGGTTTCCCCAACAAGTCACTGTGGCTAGGTTGTCATTTCAGATTTTACTGAATTCAAGTTTTTCGAACCATGTGCCTGAGCATCAGCCTGAAGTTCTGGATTAACAGTCCAGTGACTTTAGCTTTTCCACTCTGCAGATTCTTTACCTATGGAGAGGCAATTTGTTGCTATTTTAGGTGAAAATAATACAGATCAGGTCGGTGAGGTGAAATGTCATGATCTGGGATGTCTTTGTTGGACTTGTGTGATTTTTAATTTTGTACACCTAACACCAGGTTATTGTCCAACAGGTTTATTTGGAAGCACTAGCTTTCGGAGCACTGCTCCTTCATCAGGTGGTGGTGGAGTATAACATCATAAGACACAGAATTTATAGCAAATGTTTACAGTGTGATGTAACTGAAGTTATATATTGAAAAAGACCTGGGTTGTTTGTTAAGTCTCTCATCTTTTAGAATGGGCATGTTGGTTTCAGTTCTTTCATATGTAAATTGCAGAACATTTAAAAGTTACATTCTCAAGTGAACTTTAACAAGAGGTGTCATGTCAGTCAAGATAATACATTTAAGGGGTGGGCTGCCCTGTGTGAGACTGTCTGTGCCACAATGATCAGACTGATTCTCATCTAAAGGTAAATGTCAACGGTGAAATAAAATCTACGTTTGTAGCGTAACGGTTGTGAGGGAAACAGTCTTCAAGATGGTGTCAATGGAGCTCAGCGGAGGAAGATGGCTTTGGTGATGTTGGCGGTGGTAGTGGTGATAGGAGCCCGGCACTGGACTTGTGAAGGCAGCAGCAAGTTAGCCATGGCAATGCTGGCAGTGTTGGTGGGCCTGGTGCAAGGTGTATGGCAGTGGAGGTTAGCCCCAGATCCACAGCGTGTTGGAGAAATCCACAGAGTGCCGACGAAGGCAATGATTGTTGTAACCTCAACAAGAAGGAAGTGTGAAGATGAACCTTTCTGCTTAATTTTTTGACTTTACATTCTGCGTATTGATGCTTCAAGATGGTGCTGGACAGCAGCGACATTAAATAACACTTTTCACTGTATTTATAGTACACATGATAATAAATAAATCTAACCTCGATTCACATGCACACAGATCGAGCTGTATAGAATTCAATCAAAACAGAATGACTACTTATAGTCTTGGCACATAGTCTCTGGCTGGTTGAGCATATTAATAGTTTATGATCACTGCAAAATACTGATGGATTACAATAGTGACCACATACAGAAGAAGAAAGTATTGTTTAATCTACAATGGCACTGGGTCTTATCCTTAATTTTGGGGACACCTGAATTTCCTACATTTGAGCATCTGAATCTCAATTCGAGGTGAATAGCCGTTTTTTAATTTGGACTAAATCAAGACTGTGTTGAGTTACTGTGATGGTGACCTTTGTCGCTGTTCACTGCTCTGGCCCCAAATCCAATTCTATCAATTTGCAACTTGTGAATACAAAGCTCACAAAGTTTCATGGCCAATTCCAAGTTTGATGGAGAATTCCTGACCTGCTGTACTTTTCCAGCATCACTCTAATCTAGACTCTGATCTCCAGCGTCTGCAGTCCTCACTTTTGCCTAATTCCCTAGCTTTTGTGAGTTTGCAAATATATAAAATTAATGTAACAAAGGCTGAGGTTCTGAAGTGGCAGAAAAGCAACTTAAAATCAAAGCTGTCAAAATTAAAAGGAAGATCATCTTTGACGAGTTTGATATTTTTATTTGAGGGAGTTCTTGTTAAAGGAGCAATCTGAACTACATTTATATGAAGGGCAGGTTTCTCAGACAGTGTTGGCCTGGATGAGTGCATCTCCAACAACAAAGAAGCTGGACAGCATCCAGAACAAAGTGACCCACTAGTTTCACACCACATCCACAGGCATTCACTGCCTCTACCACCTACACTCAGTAGCAGCAGTGTGTGTTATCCACAAGATGCACTGCAAAAGTTTATCAAAGCTCCTTAGTCAGCATATTCCAAACCCTTGTCCACATCCATCTAGAAGGACAAGGGCAGCAGCTACATGGGAACACTATCATTTGCAAGTTCCCCTCCAAGCCACTCATCAACCCGACTTGGAAATATATCAACGAGCTTTGAGAAGATTTGTAGCTCAGGTTGAGGTTCTGGATGTAGGTTTGCTCGCTGAGCTGGAAGGTTCATTTTCACCATACTAGGTAACATCTTCAGTGAGCCTCCAGATGTGGAAATATATCACTGTCCCTTCAGTGGATCAAAATGGTACAATTCCCTCCCTAGTGTCATTATGGTCTACCTATATCAAATGGAAATTCCCAAGAGTGACTCAGCATTATGTCCCCATTCCAGGACTGAATAAAAATACTCTCCCTTATCCATCTGATCAAGAGAAGAGGCAACACAGAAGGAGATCACTGAAGCTGTCATGACTGTGCTGGCTCTTTTCAAAGTCATCAATAGACTTCTAAACAAAAAAAGACATGGGGACAGTGCAGGAAATTGGCATTGAGGTTGCAAGTCACCCATTATCTAATTGAATAGCAGTGCAAAGTCGAGGGGCCAAATGGTCTGCTCCTGATTCTATTTCCTCAATTCCGATGAAGGGCTCGAACTATGTTAATCCCCTGCTCTTTTCCCATAATCTGGCAATTTTCTCCCCATCAAGTATTTTATTCAATTTCCTTTGAAAGGTTAGTGCAGAATATACTGTGCAGGTGGTACATTCTGGATCATAATAACTTTGTACATAAATAAAAGAACATTTACTCAGCTTCCCTCTGGCCCTTTGTCTAATTACTTTAAACTCATGTCCTCTGCTTTCTATCCCTCCTACTGATTTCTCCTTGTTTATTGGTACTCTATCAAAAACCCTCAAGGCTTTGTACATGTCTAGCATGCACACATGTGAATTACAAGCAGGAATGAGTCATTCAGCAGTTCTGCATCATTCAGTATGATCATGGCTGATCTGTTTGTATATGGAATGCAACATTTCCATCTGCCCCCCAGAACTTTTGAATCCCTTGCCTGTCAAAACTCTATCTATCCCTACCTTGAAAATATTTGAAGATAGGTTCTTGAAAGGTTACCCAGAGGAGGATAGAGAATGTAGGTGAGAAACGTATCGGCCATGATCAAATGGTGGAGCAAACCCAATGGGTGGAATGGCCGAATTCTGCTCTTATATCTTATGGTCCCATGGACCTTACCTTCAATACCCTCTGAGGCAACGTTTTCCAAACTTGTGCAACTATCTGAGAGAAAAACTGCCTTCTAATTCACATCTACCCTGCTCTTGTTAAGACCATTCAGGATCTTATACACTTCAAATTGCCATTCACTCTTCTAAATTCCAGTCAAAACAAACACCATCTGTTTGAACCACCCTAAGACAACCTACTCATTCCGGGTCTCAATCTAATAAACCACCTCTGACCACCTCCAACGCATTTACGTTCCTCCCTCAATTAGGAAGCCAGCATTGCGCTGCGCATCCAGGATGTGCTCTTGCTAATGCCCTGCATAACTGAAACCTAATGCCTTTATTTTTATGTTCAGCCCCTCCCAGAACAAAAAGGAGATCATCCCATTAGCCCCGTTGAATTTGTGCTGCACCTGGAACTGTTTGTGATTCATCCACACAACTCCCTCTACAGCTCAGAGTTCCACACTCATTCACTACTCAAGTGATACGCTGCCAGATCACACCTCCAGCCAAACTGTACAACTTCACATTTTTCCACATTACGCTCTGTCTGACAGATGTTTACCTGTCTGTAGTCTGCTTCACTATTCGCTTTCTTCAGGAATTTAGCTCATGTGCCTTCATTCCCCTGATGTCACAGTATCACCGTATCCCTTTTCAGTCCACACCGACTCTCCGAAGAGCGTTCCACACAGGCACACCCCCCTACTCTAACACTTTATTACTGTATATCCCGTGGCTAATCCACCCAGCTTTCGCATCCCTGAACATTATGGGCAATTTAGCACAGCCAATCCACCTGACCTGCACTGTGGGAGAATGTGCAAACTCCACACAGACAGTCATCTGAAGGTGGAATCAAACCCAGGTCCCTGGTGATATGAGGCTGCAGTGCTAACCACTGAGCCACCGTGCACCCCCAATCTAAATCACTGATGTTAAGTGGTAAAGAAATTTAAGATGCTTGTGGGCCATCCGCCCTTAAATAAAGTGATTAAAAGAACATATGCGCTGTTTATTAACTGTTCACTCAACTTTCTCCATTAGGAGAAAATTATCCCATCCCTTTCAGTTACTCAGCGTGATTGATGTTAAACCGTACTGTCCCAAAGAAAGAGGCATGATATTCACTGTTAATTTGGTTAATAATCCTTCAGTAAGCAATGTAAAATAGCCAGTGAATTAGGTGGTTGGAAAATAGGAATGCAAGGCTTCCAATTTAAACAAGGATTGATGAAGATCCATTCCAAATGAGGTTGGGAGGAGTGTTGAGATCTGTCACCTTCAGCAGGCCATCCACAGCTGACATTAGAGACTGTGACATGGCCAATAAAGGCAGGCAATAGTAATTCACCAACAATGAGCTGTTCAAGGCCACTGAGATTTAATCATTTAACATCATCACTTCCTTTGTTGTGCACACTTTCTGAAGCGTCAACATGATGCCAGCCTGTCTTTTAAAAAAAAGTAATGAGATTCACAGCCCCTCAAGTGCTCCTTTACAAAAAGGCCAATTAAAAATGTAATGTGAGAATTAGCAGAGAGAAGTGTTTCAGAGACTGCAGCTGCCCTGTTCTGTATTAACTGATTACAGCAGAATGACATACTGAGACATGAATACCAGCTTAATTAGTGCTAAGAGCTTAATTATAACTTTTGCCTTGCAGTCAATTCGAGAATTTTTTGAGGTAATTTGCAATTCTGACTTCTTTTCCATGAGGTGACACTAATGCAATTTGATCTGCATTTCTAATTCATTTTTATAGATAAAAATATTTAAATGAAACCAATCTTGTGTGCTGCTACTGTCATTAAATTAAGTGATGGTGTGTCTTATTGGGCTGTTTAATGGATTTTGATCTTACAGTCAGTTGTGAAGTGAGACCACTTGCTGCTGATCTCATGGGTGAACAGCTATGATCTCATTGGTGTGACTTCCCCACTTCAACAACAGTGTAGATCTGACACCAAGTCAAGGGAATCTCCAAGCATCCAGCATCAGTGACATGATGAACAGAGTGCACAATCATATGGATGTATTCTCACATCAACTCAGGAAATTAAAAGCAGGAATTATCCTTCACTGTTAATTTCAATGTCCAGTTAGCAAAAATAATTATTTTGATGGGGGGGGGGGGGTTAAGGTGAAAGCTGTTCTTTGATCTTGGGATGTATGAGCTGTTGGCAAGCTCAGCAGTCATCATCTATCTCCAATTGATCTTCGAACACAAGAACCAGCAGCAGGAGTAGACAATTTTGCCCCTCAAGCCTGCTCCAGCATTTAATGTGACTTAAATCACAAACTTTAAAACAAAATCAGTCCAAATGTATCTGGATGTTTTTGGCATTAAGAAATTTGAGAGTCTGTAAACATAAAATGAGCTTTTCAGTGCCAGTGTTCAGAAAAAGTAGTGGATATTCCATATGTGTGGCTTTTTCATAAACCTTTCTGGTGACACCAACAGTGTGATAATGGAAATTTCTTCAATTCACTGATTGATGTTGGATTGCAGTCTGAGTGACTTAACAGTACATCCTCTGAAGGAGAACAGAAACACTGAGAATACCTTCTGGATTTTCATAACATTCTGCACAAGATGTCTTCTAGAAGTCAGCTTGGTTTTGTGCAAGGAAAGCTGTGACTCACAAACTTGATTGAGTTTTTTGAGGAAGTTACCAAAAAGGTTGATGATGGCAGAGCGGTAGAAACTGTTTATTTGGATTTCAGTAAAGCCTTTGACAAGGTTCTGCATTGAAGACTAATTAGTAAAGTTAGGTCTCATGGGTTTCAGGGTGAGCTCGCCAATTGGATACATAATTGGCTTAACAGCAGGGGACAGAATGATGGTGGAGGGTTGTTTGTCGGACTGGAGGTTTGTGACCTGTGGTGGTCCACAGGGATCGGTTCTGGGTCCTCATTTGTTTGTCATTTATATAAATGATTTGGATGAGAATATAGAAGGCATAGATAACACCAAGATTGATGGCATAATAGACAATGAAGAAGGTTATAGTTGAAGAGTGTGGTGCTGGAAAAGCATAGCCAGTCAGGCAGCATTCGAGGAGCAGGAGAGTTGACATTTCGGTCATAAGCCCTTCATCAGGAATGAAGTTGGCACTTTGTCCTCGTGAAGAAGGTTATCTAACATTACAAAGGGATCTTGATCAATTGGGTTGATGGGCTGCAAAATGGCAGATGGAGTTCAATCTGGATAAATATGAGGTGTAACAAACAAGAGTAGGTCTATACAAATAAAGGCAGGGCCTTGGGTAGTGTTGTAGAATAGAGAGATCTGGGGTGCAAGTATATAATTCTTTAAAGTTTGTGTCACATATAGACAGGGTGGCTAAAAGGCATTTAGCACACTTGCCTTCATTGCTCAGTCCTTTGAGTATGGGAGTTGGGCTGTCATGTTGTGGTTGCAAAGGACATTGGCAAGGCCTCTTTGGAGCACTGTGTGCAGTTCTGGTCACCCAGTTATGTGAAGGATATTATCAAGCTGGAGAGGGTTCATAGGAGATTTACCAGGATGTAGCTGGGTGTGGAAGATTTGAGTTATAAAGAAAGGCTGGATAGGCTGGGACATTTTTCACTGGTTGAGAGGAGACCTTGTAGAAGTTTATAAAATAATGAGGTGTATAGAAAGAATTAATGGGAATTGTCTTTTCCCAGGGGTGGGGACTTTCAAGACTAGGGGGTACATTTTTAAGGTGAGAGGAGAGAGATTTTAAAAAGGCGTAAGAGGCAAATTGTTTGCATAGAGGGTGGTTGGCATGTAGAATGAATTTCCTGAGGAAGTGGTGGATGTGGGTACAATTACAAGGTTTAAAAGACATTTGGATGGATACATGAATAGGAAAGGTTTGGAGGGATATGGGCCAGGAGCAGGCAGGTGGGACTAATTCAGTTTGGGATTATGGTCGGCATGGACTGGTTGGACCGAAGGGTCTGTTTCTGTGCTGTATGACTGTGTGGCTCTATGACTCTAAGATGCTGTAACTTTCAGTGGAACACAGAAGCAGAATATTCATGGTTTCAATACCGTTATCATTGGAAAACCAAGGCTCTTGTGACAGGAATGTTAGAACTGATCTGCAACTCATCTATTCTGATAATGGTATAAAGTCTCCTTATACACAGAGTCATACAATTAATCGGTACTTGGAGACGTTAGAGTTATTTCAGGAGAGCCAAGATGAACTTGCATAAGGCAGATCATGCTTTAATGAAGTAATTGACAGAGTTGATGAAAGGAATGTTGTTTGCATGGATTTAAGGGTAACATTTGATGAAATAATGCGTAAAAGGCTGGTGAAGAAAATTTGGTGTCCATTAATAATTCTGAAGGACTCAAAGTGTTTTCTCTCCCCGAAGGTTGCCAGAGCTGTTGAATTTCTCAAGCAATTTCTGTGTTTGTTAGTTTCATTTGTTCAGAATACAGGGTTCTTTGTTTTATTTTGATGTCCATTAATGGTATCTTTTCTTTGGGGCTGATTTCAGACTGGTCAGATTTCCAAGTTTCGGCAGGTCACCTCAATGATGTGTGACTTGATGGAGAGGAGATCTCAGCTTCTGTCAGGAACGCTGCCACAGGATGAACTCAAAGAACTGAAACAAGAAGTCACCACAAAAATAGACTTTGGCAACAAGTATGTTTGAAGTTTGCGCTTTGTTTTTTCGGTTACAACCTGTTTTGATGCATTGAAGTGAATTAAGCTCCCTTTAAGAGTGCAGTGATTAATGTTACCAGAGCCAACCATGACAAAGAATCCTGAATAATTCCACTATTGCAGTGTGAGAATATGAATTCTGTTTAAAATAGAAGCAATAAATAACTGGTCTGGTGACCATGAATCTGTCAGATTGTTGTTAATATTCAGCTAGTTTGCAAAGGTCTTTTAGGTCAGGGACTCCAACCTCATACCAATGGAGTTAGCACTTAGTACATAAAAGTCACCATCGTCCCATTGGGACACGTTCTCATACAAGAGAGATGACTAGTGGTGGTTTAACCTGAGGGTCACCATACCTCAAATGAGAGGCAAGGTCAAGAAGGAAAGGCCTTTGTGATGATCTCAGCTGGTGTGCTGTGCTGTCGGTGTCATTGTGCATTCCAAACCAGCTATCCGGCCAACCGAGCTAACTGATGCCTGACACTAAGCTGTGGCTGTAACCAGCCACTACAGAAATAACAGTGGGCTGTTCAAACCTATTTTGACATTTGGTCAGATCGTTGCTCACTTGTTTTGCAATTCCATCTACCCACTTTGGCTTCATAAGATTTTATATCTTTGCTGAGTGTGTCTCCATCTCTTTCAGATTTTAAATGATGACTTGAGCTTGGACTGTATTGCTTTTGCTGAGTTCTGCACTTCATTTATGTCAAGATAGCAGCTTCTCTCCTGAATGACCTGGCTCTGAATTTAAACTTATCTGCTTTATGACAAGATTTTATCCTTAGAATTTCCAAATATTGGTAATGGCTTGGACTGGGGAAGCTGGGGATGGGAGGATCTGAGTGAGGGAAATGTATTAAAAACCTATTCTATTCTCAATGTGCTTCCATTGCCAGGAAGTACAAATGAATATTAAATAAATGGAATAGAAATTCAGTTGTTTCCACAAAGAGTCAGCATTTGCCATGTCAGATTCCCAGATGATGATGACAAAAAAAAGCTAGCTGAAATTTTGGTCAGTTCCACCTGAAAATTCAACCTGATCTTGAGTGGTCTTTCGTCTATAACATGGAGTCTCACAAAGCTGGGCATGGTTCAGAAATGATTAATACTCATTTGAGTAAACCTCACCAAAGTGAGAAATGAATAATGGTTTGTCTATATGCTCCAAGTTTATATGCTTCAAGTGATCATCTATTGCCACAAAAACCAAGAACAAAACAAGTCCACTCTTATTGAATTAACATCCATACCTTTGATTAGACTGTTTCCCAGCCCATCATCTTGTTCTGTTTCAGGATGCTGGAATTAGATCTTGTTGTTAGAGATGAGAATGGAAACATTCTTGATCCAGATCAGACAAGTGTCATCAGCTTATTCCGAGCGCACAAGAAGGCTACTCATCACATCACAGAATTGATGAGGGAAGAAACGGTAAGAGATTAATCATTCCTGGAATGCATTGTGAGTAGGATCCACTTGGCAACTAGTTTGTTGTTTGTGACTGCACTCCTTAAACAATGGCAACAGTTGGAGGCCATGAACTTGAAACATTAACTGTTTTCACCCTCCACCAATGCCAACTCATTTCCAGAAGATTTATATCACAGTAACCATAATCAATCATTTCAATCCTCCAGCTTGTTCTGCCATTCAATTCTATAACCTAACTCTATGCAAAAGGGTTGCAGAAATAGTGAATGTGAGGTGACAAAGCTTTCACTCAGTGAGTAGTTAGGGTATGGAATGCACTGCCTGAAAATGTGGTGGTGGCGGCAGGTTCAATGGCAACATTTAAGAAAGCTTTGGCTGATTATTTGGGTAGAAATTGTGTGCAAGGGTATGGGGAGAAAGCAGGAGATTTGCATGAGGTTTGCAGAGCTGGTACCGACAAGGTGGGCCGAATGTCCTCCTTCTGGATGGTAACAATTCTGTGATCTGTCCATCTTTACTCGTATCTCTTCATACTGTTGATGCATAAGAATCTTCAACCTCAGAGTTAAAATGAAGAGTAGATCTAGCATAATTTTTCTCTTGCTCAAAAAAGAGCATCAAACCTTCAATATGGTCTATGTTTCCAAACTTTACTTCTGAAAGGGCTTGCTCTGGATTGAGACAGAAATGGTTTCCCTCTACCCCTCTGGCTTTCCATTCTATTGTTTGAGTTATTGACAAAAATAGTGAATTGTTAAGGTCTACTCCAGGTCCTCCTGGCACACCCTGCCTTTAGAGTACATGCCCATTATCCCTAATCACTGTCTTCTGCCATTCAGACAATTACCTAGCTAGGTTAATAATTTGTTTTCAATGCCATGGGCATCCACTTTGGTCAGTGGTCTTTTATCAAATGCCTCTGGAAGTCCATGCAACTAACATTCAAAGACATTCTCCTGACCGTTATGTTAGTACGTCTTCAAAACAAGACTCAATGAGACAAACTGCAAATCTGAAACAAAAAATAACAGAAATTGCTGGAGAAACTAAGTAGGTTTGGCAGCATCTGCGGACAAAAAACAGAGTACAGTTACCTTGCTTCAGAATGGAAAAGGTCACTGGACTCGAAAGGTTAACTCTGTTTTCTCTTCAATGATTTGTCAGGCATATAACCTCCCCTTTTCAAATTAATACTGGCTGTCATAGAAAATTTTCAAGTTGTTTAGTTATATCCTGACACATAGATTCCTGTTAATTCTGGAAAACAGGTATTAGGCTAATTGGACTATATGCCCCTGGTTTTTCTCCTTCTTTCCTTATTAACAGAGTAATGCACAACATTGTCAATTGAAGGGAATGGTTCCCTAATTGTAGAAATTGGAAGATTTTAGTTAGGGTGTATGCAATGTTTTCATCGATAATCAGTCTTTGAAAGTCTACAAAGATGTGCAACTAATGTTATCAATTTAACATGGGAGCTTGCCACTGTTGAGGTACTGCTCATCAGAATGTATTTGAACTGGGAGAACAATCTTTCATCAGCAGAATTGGGAAGTTGGGTTCATGTCAAATGGACCTTTACGAAAGTGTAGCTGGATGTGTGAAGCAGTCTGTTTTTGATTAAATATCCAGTAACCTTTAAAAATGTAGATGGTTCTTTCTTGAAGGATCATCAACACCATTGAAAACCTTCTGAGGTTTTCTTACATTTGATTTGATAGCTACTGTGACAAGCAAAGTTCTGGAGTGGAAATTTTCAAGTGATTATTTGTTTTGTGGTAAGGAAAAATTGAAGGAAGTGCCTGAATTTACCAACCAAGAGATGGCCCAAAGCATGTAATGCACAAGTAACAAGTAACGTTCGTGCCACACAACCTAACCACTGCTCCTTCACATTCAATGGCCTTTCGCTGAATATAAGAGCTAGGAGGAGGAGTCGGCCGTGTGGCCCTTCAAGCCCAATCCACCATTCAATAAGATCATGGCTGATCTTTTAGTGGCCTCAGCTCCATTTACCCACCCTCTCATCATCACCATTAATTCCTCAACTGTTCAAAAGATTATCTATCTTAGCTTTAAAAGCATTCAATCAGGAAGACTCAACCACTTCACTGAGCAGGGAATTCCACAGGTTCACAACCCCCTAAGTGAAGAAATTCCTTCTCAATTCAGTTCTAAATCTGCTCCCCCTTATTTTGAGGCTATGCCCACTTGTCCTAGTTCCACCTGCCAGTGGAAACATCCTCTCTACTTCTATCTTATCTATTCCCTTCATAATTTTATATGTTTCCATAAGATCCACCCTCATTCTTCTAAATTCCAAGGAACATAATCCCAGTCTACTCAGTCTTACTTTATAAGCCAACCCCCTCAACTCTGGATTGATTCTGCATATTATTTTATATGCAGATCTTTTCTCAAGTATTGAGATCAAAACAGCACACAGTAATCCAAGTGTGGCCCAACCAGCACCCTGTACAACTGCAGCATGACCTGTCTGCTTTTAAATTCCATCCCTTTAGCAATGAAGCCCCCACTATTGACATACTTGGGGTTACCATTGACAAAAAAAACTCAAGTGGACTCTCTAAGTAAGTACAGTAGCTACAAGAGCAAGTCAGAGCTAGGAATACTACAGTGAGTAATTTGTCTCTAGACTTTTTTAACCCTAAAGCCTTTCCACCACCTACAAGGCAGACGTCTGGAGCATGATGGAATACCCCCCACTTGCCTGGATGGGTGCAGTTCCAACAACAGTTATGAAGCTTGACACCTTGCAGGACAAAGCAGCCCACCTAATTGCCATCACATTCAGTGAAGCCATCCCTGATGCTCAGTAGCAAGATGTGAAGGGAGGTAACATCCAGGTGGTATTATCGCTGGACTGTTAACCCAGAGACCCAGGCAATGTTCTGAAAACTTGGGTATTAATCCTGCCATGGCAGATGTTGAAATTTGAAATCAATAAAAATCTGGAATTAGGAGTCTAGTGATAACGAATTGCTGATTATCAGGAAAATGCCTCCCACCCCTATTTGGTTCACTAATGCCCTTTAGGACTACATGTGACTCCTGGTTGACTCTTAACTGTCCTCTGGGCAATTAGAGATGGGTAATAAATGCTGGCCTAGCCAGTAGTGCTCTCATCCTTGAATGAATAAAAAAAACTCAGCAGCGTGTACATGATGCCGTGCAGTAACTCACCCAGACTCCTTTGTCAGCATCTGCCAAACCCACAATCACTTCCATCTAAAAGGACAAAGGGCAGCGGACAAAGAGGAATATCACCGCCTCCAGGCCACTCACCATTCTAACTTGGAAATATATCACTATTTCTTTGCTGTAGCTGGGTCAAAATCCTGGAATTCCCTCCCCAATGGCATTGTGGTAGAAAGTGAGCCCTCCGGTCCACAAGCCTCATTCCTGATGAAGGGCTTATGTCCGAAACTTTGATTTTCCTGCTCCTCGGATGCGGCCTGACCCGCTGTGCTTTTCCAGCACCACACTTTTGACTCTAATAGCATTGTGAGTCAACCTACTGCAGCGGTTCAAGAAGGCTGCTCACCACCACCTTCTCAAGGGCAACTAGGGACAGGCAATAAATACCAGCCCAGTCAGCGATGTCCACATCCCATGACTGAATTTAAAAAAAATTCTGAAATGGTAGTCACTTGTTTATTAGCATCAGTACAACAGGCAATCTTTAATCAAAGCATTGTAATAAATAAAGTTAATATGTTATTACAGATGTTAATGAACAAATGTTTACCAAAGAAATTAGCAAATCTACATGTGTTCCTTGAATTTTGCCATGTGTCCCTTTACACAGTATCTGACCTGAATCATTGTTCATCAGAAGCTGCGACAATGTAACATTCCCTCGAATTAGACTATAATGTTTGCTTAGGTTAGTGGTTTAAGTCCCCGAGTATCACTTCTGACTCGGTGGCAATGATTATTACCAGCAGTCAAAATCAACATGCTTTGACAATTGGTTTGGTGATGTATCTTTGATACACGTGCATGTTAAACAAAGTAAAAAGGTCGGGTCTGTGGAAAAAAAAACAAATCAAATTTGAAAAACTGCATGTATACGATGCTTTTCATGACCCCTGTTTTAAAGATAATTTAGCTTTGAAAAATCATGACTGATATGAATTAGGTAAAGGATAATCAGAAGAGGGAAATCTGACAAGGACCATAAGACCATAAGGATGAAGGAGGTTTGTTCTGGAATGAAGTACCGGACCGGAACGTTCTACAGAAGGCGTTGCAAAAGGAACAAGAACTCGTTGTAGAGAACTTGGTATTGTTACAGAGGTGCTTAGTGAAAGCGATACTTCAATTTTTTGCTGTTCTGTAAATCTTTGGCTCCCAATATAAGAATCCAGTGCTGACCCCATCTTCTGTAGGAAGTCAGAGTTATTGTAGTGGCGGTGGTGTTATTCTGGATCCAATTAACAATTCAGTCATAAATCGCACCAGCAAAATTGCATCTGCTTTGAAAAGTCATACCCCTTCCCCATCCGCAAGCCTCCATCAGCACAAACTTACTAGTATATCACAGAAAGTGAAGGTGTCACTGAGCCCCGCAAACAGGCCCATACACAAAAACAGAAGTTGCTGAAAAAACTCAGCATCTGTGAAGAGCAATCAGAGTTAACATTTTGGATCTGGTGACCCTTCCTCAGAACTGAAATTTTCAGTTTTTGTTTCTGATTTACAGCATCCGCAGTTTGTTCGGTTTTCATCAGACATTCATTTAGTCTGTTTTAAAACTGCGACTTGTCACAGCTGAAAATGAGTCTATTACAAAGAAAATGAGTCAATTACAAGGAATGGGCATTTTAACTCACAGTGTCAATGCATCACTTGAATAGTTTGATTTTTGAACTGCTGAGAATTGCTTGTGAAAATAATGTACATCTAATTTTGCTTGTTAGTTTGCAAAGGGGTGGGAGCAGTAGTCTGATGTTGATGTTGACATTGACATTTCTATCCTTTTGGCAGTTTCAGAACCAGAGTGAATACAACCGGTTTTCTCGTTTAACCTCCTCACCCACCAACGCTCTGTTCATCTGGGTCCGCAATTTTGTCTGTAAAATTGGAGAGGAAGCTGAGCTCTTCATGTCTCTCTATGACCCTCACGAGCAGAGGATAATCAGGTGAGGGCTGTCAATTTTCTTTGAATGATCGGTCGATTGACCACCCTCTGGGAACGTATAGTGTCCACTTACATGGAGTGGGAGATGGAGCTGAACCACAGCAAACTAAAACCTTTTCCAAAACCATGATGAGGAGAAGTCCCTATCTCTTCCTATTTACTCACCATAATATGGCCTCACCTAGTAGCTCAGGCAGAGCAAATGCTCATCTGATAGACCATCTTAGTACACAGAACATAGAACATTACAGTGCAGTACAGGCCCTTCAGCCCTTGATGTTGTGTTGACCTGTGAAACCAATCTGAAGCCCATCTAACCAACACTATTCCATTCTCGTCCATATGCCGATCCAATGACCATGTAAATGCCCTTAAAGTTTCTGAGCCTAGTACTATTGCAAGCAGTGCATTCCACGTCCATACTACTCTGAGTAACCTACCTCTGACATCTGTCCTAAACTATCAACCCCTCAATTTAAAGCTATGTTCCCTCATGCTAGAAATCGCCATCCAAAGAAAAAGGCTCTCACTGTCTAACCTATCTAACCCTCCGGCTATTCTTTTATTCCTGATATTGCGATAGAAAATCTTAGGGTTTTCCTTGATCACATCCTCTGGTGACTTCTCATGTCCCCTCCTGGCCCTTCTTAGCTCTCTCTTGAGGTCTTTCCTGGCTAAGTTGTAACTCTCAAGCGTCCTAAATGAGTCTTCACATCTCATCCTGACATAAGCCTTCCTCTTCCTCTTGTCAAGAGATTCAACTTCCTTAGTAAACCATGATTCCCGTGCTCCACCACGTCCTCCCTGCCTGACCGGGACACACTTATCAAGTACTCCTAGTAGCTGGTCCTTGAGTAAGCTCCTCATTTCAACTATGGTTATCCTCTGCAATTTCCTTCCCCATCCTATGCCTCCTAAATCTTATCTAATCACATCGTAATTGCCTTTCTCCCAGTTATACCTCTTTCCCTGTGGTATATCCCTATCCCTGCCCATTGCTATTGTCAACATAACCGAATTGTGGTCACTATCACCAAAGTGCTCACCTATTTCCAAATTTTACTCATTGTGGTTATCTGACATTTACTGAAACACTCTCTCCCTTCTTTGTTTGCCAATTTTTTTCTCATTCCAAATCTGAATTTTGGTTTGATTTGATTTGTTGTAGTCACATGTACCTAAGTACCGTGAAAAGCTTTGCTTGTGAGCAATATAGGCAGATCATAGCAAACAAAGACATGCAGATCATAGGGTGCTTGGAGCCAGGCATTCATATTTACAGCTACACAGGAAATGCACAAAATAGATAGGACCCTATTCAGCAGTTTAATAAAAGCAGGGAAGAAGCTGTTCTTGAACCTTTTTCTGTGTGTGTGTGTGTGTGTTTGTGTTCGTTCTAGCTTCTGCATGACAGCAGAGACTTTTAATGGAATTGGAGGCTTTTCATAAGAACTAAGGAATTACCAGATAGTAATTGACTTTCTACCATCTCGGTAGCTGGATGGTGTAACAACGTAGGACTCACTGATTAATGGTAGCAATCAAACTCTGCTAAATCCATGATCATTATCCACTTTGGTAGGAACAACAGAATGGCAGTGTGTTAGTTCAGTGATTATAGATGAGAAAATGTTGATATATAAGAGGACCTGGTGTCCTTGTGTGCCAGTTACTGAAATTTACATATAGCAAGTAGTTAGGGATGCATATGATTTGTTTGTATTTATTGCAAGGGGTTTTGAGTACAGGAGCACAGTTATCTTGTTGTTGCTGTAAAGGGGTTGGTAAGATCATACCTGGAGAATGCCGTTTTGGTTTCCTTTCCGAAGAAAAGATAGACTTGTTGGAAAAGGAGTTGAGGGAAGTTTCACCAGGCTGATTCCTGGATGGCACCTTTGTCATTTTGAGTTGACTAGGCCTGAATTCACTGGAGATTAGATGAATGAAAAGGGATCTCATTTGAAATGTATAAAATTCTGACAGGGATGGACAGTCTGGAAGCAGGGCTAATTGGCTGGAACAAGGGGTCATGACCAGTGTCACAATATAAGATAGACAATTGTGGACTGGGATGAGGAGAAATGACTCCACACAGATGGATCATGTGGAATCCTTACCCACAAGGCAGTGGATGGCAAGTCTTGCTTCAGAAACAAATAGATCATTGTTTTATTATTCATTCACAGGATGAATGGGTATCAGTGGAATTTATTTCTAATTCCTAATTGTTCTTGAACTAAGTAACTTACTAGACCAGTCAGAAATATGTTGCAGGTTGGCAGCTCATGAGCTTCCTAAGTCTAGGCAACCACCAGTGTTAATAAGATGGCATGTCATTTAACTGGAGTTGGTGTTGCAATGGGGTAAAGTGTTACACCTTCACATTTTGGACCAAGGCTTTCATCTGAATATGAGAGTATAAACAAGGAGCAGGCCACTCAGCCCTTCATGCCTCTTCTGCCGTTCCATAAGCTCATGACTGACCTGATGGAATATTCAACTCCACACAATCCCAATTCCTTCAGGGGTTCCTGTGGAAGTGACCCCTGGTTCTTCCGCTGTTGAGTGAGACCCCCCAAGGCCCACATGATATCCCAGACTAAATGATTCTGCAAAAATGATACCAATGTTTTAAAAAGAAACGTATACCTTCGTGTACTGTAAATGATGTGTGGGTAACGAAGGGTTAGGCCAGATTTATTGACATTGCTCCCTTGAGTTTTCTTTGGTGGGCCTTGTCTTTTCATTCTGTTGGAGACAATAAGGATTGTAGATGCTGAAAGCCAGAGTCAATAGATATGAAGCTGGAAATGCACAGCAGGTCAGACAGCATCTGAGGAGCAGGAAAGTCAATGTTTTGGGACAAAAAGTTGATTTTTTGACTCCTTGGATGCTGTCTGACCTGCTGTGCATTTCCAGCTTCACATCTATGGTTTTTTCATTGAATGTGGGTGTCATGAATGAGGTAGACATAATTGTCCATCATTCACCCATTTGGACGCAGAGTGATACAACAGCATGGGTTCAGTTCCCGTACTGGCTAAGGTTATCGTGAAGGTCCTGTTACTCAATCTTGCCCTTGACCTAAGACGTGGTGACCCTCAGGTTCACCTCACCACCAATCATCTCTCTCTCTCTAATGAGAAAGCAGCCTATTGCACTATGCTGATTTCACTTTTATCTTAATTCTGAGTTGGCCTGAACAGATGGCGGTGGACATGTGTAACTCACTGGCACTGATTTGACGATTGAACAGACTGCTTGGTCATTCATGGTCCAACCAATTGGGTTTGATGCTGGAATGGAGTATAGGCCAGACTAGGTAAAGACAGTCATTTGCCTTTCCTAAAGACAACAGTTGTTTATTTTTAGAACAAATTAAACAGTTTTATTATGCTGTGTATTGATTCCAGCCTTTTATTTCCAAATTTCTTCCCCATGACCCAAGTGAATAAAGTTATTTGTATTAATTCATTCATGGGATGACTGTGTTGCTGGCTGGGTCAGCATTTATTGCCCATCCGTAATTGCCCAGAGGGCAGTTAAATATCAACCACATTGCTGTGAGTCTGGACTCATGCATCGGTCAGACCAGGTAAGGGTTTCCCTTCTCTAAAAGGCATGAGTTTTCCAACAATTGGCAATGGTTTCATGGTTATCATTAGACTTTTAATTTCAGATTTTTAATGAATTCAAATTCCACCATCTGCCATAGCTGGATTCAAACCTGGGTCCCCAGGATATTACCTGGGTCTCTGGATTAATAGTCTAGCGATAATCCCACTAGGTCATCACTTCCCCATAAAGTCTTAAACCAAAATGGTAGAATTTAGTGGTCAGTGACATAGTGATAAGTTCCTTTTTCCTCTTTATCACATTGACAATTTTTAAATTCTGCCTTAATTCTTTACCTGGCAATACAGCTCTCCTTCAGCACTGTGCTCGACTGTCGGTCTGGATTTCTATCCTTGAATCTCTGGAATGGAGTTTAAGTCTTTCTTGTGGGACCAGATTCCCACTGGAAATCCCATGTAATTCCAGCTAGTGGGAACACAGAAAAGTTGTTTGATCAAGAAGTTGAGTTTTCGTGAACTGGGGGGCCTCTTGCCACACAAACCTGCCATCGTTCCAGTCTATGTGGCAAAAGCTTCTCTACAAATTCTCTCCAAAAATACACTTGCACATGCGATTACTTAGCACTGCGCAATGATGAGACAGAAGGTCAATTGAATTTACTTTCAGCATTTTCACCTGCTCACTGGAACTTTGCAAATGACATTTGTTCACTTACCGGGACAATCGAACTGCAGAGAACGATATGTAGCATACTGGAACTGGTGTGAAATTAGACTTGAGGAGTCTGGTTCCACCTGAAGAAAACGTTTTTGTTTTTCATTGAAGGTATTCTGATTTATTAGAACAATCATACGGAAAATACAATAGGTGGGAAAAAAATTGGCAGTGAATACAATTTGAAACTGTAATTACTGGGAGTTTAGGCCTAACACAGTCCAGAATATTTCCCATTTGTCACTGTCAATTTCATGCTTCCTTTGACTCCACTGAAGTCGATCAGCTGCTGATTTAACAAATCTAAATGAACAAGGTATTTCAGAACTTGCAAAACTGGTGGCTCGCTTAAAGGGGCAGTGAGCAGGTCACCCAGGAGGTGAAAATCGCTATGTCAGTGATGTAGTCCATTCTTTGTGGCAGTAGCAAAATCTGGTATAGATTGTCCTTTTAACTTTACACTTGTGAGGGATGTTTTACGTTATTGGTAAGTTTGAGCACAACCCTAATTATCCCATGCCATTTCAAAGGTTAGTTAAGAGTCAAATACATTGCAGTGGGTCTGCAGTCAGACTGGGTAAGGACAGCAGATCTCCTTCTATCAAGGAAATTTGTTAACATCTGTTTTAAAAAATTCTCAAGGTCAAGGACCAGGCTCGCAGGGTGCTCCGGTTTCCTCCCACAGTCACAAAGATGTGCGGGTTAGGTGAATTGGCCATGCTAAATTGCCCGTAGCGTTAGGTTAAAGGGGTAAATGCAGGGATATGGGTGGGTTGTGCTTCGGCAGGTCGGTGTGGACTTGTTGGGCCGAAGGGCCTGTTTCCACACTGTAAGTAATCTAATCTAATCTAATTTTAAAAAGGTTAGTTAAGAGTCAAATACATTGCAGTGGGTCTGCAGTCAGACTGGGTAAGGACAGCAGATCTCCTTCTATCAAGGAAATTTGTTAACATCTTGTATGGATACAGAGAAAGTAATGGCTTTCCAAATGCATTATCTTTTTGAAGAAGACAGTTAATTGCACATGATTAGAGTGGTGCTGGAAAAGCACAGCAAGTCAGGCAGCATCCAAGGAGCAGGAAAATCGACATTTCGGGCAAAGGCCCTTCATCATTCGATTTTCCTGCTCCTCAGATGCTGCCTGACCTGCTGTGCTTTTCCAGCACCACTCTAATCTTGACTCTAATCTCCAGCATCTGTAATCCTTGTTTTTGCCGAGTTTATTGTCCGTCCCTAGTTGCCCTGTGGAAGCTGCCTTCTTGAACCATTGCAGTTCACCTGCTGTGGATTAACCCACAATGCCATTAGGGAGGGAATTCCAGGATTTTAGACTAGCCATACTGGGGGAACGGTGATATATTTCCAATTCAGGATGGTGAATGGCTTGGAGGGAAATTTGCAGGTGGTGTTCCCATGTATCTACTGCCCTTGTCCTTCAAGATGGAAGTGATTGTCTAAGAATGTTGGTGAATTTCTGCGATGCTTCTTGTAGATAGTACATACTGCTGCTCCTGAATGTAGGTGGAAGAGAAGGTGGATGCTTGTGGATTTGGTGTCAATCAAGCGGGCAGCTTTGTCCACCAACATGATGTTGAGCTTCTTGAGTGTTGTCAGAGTTAAGTCAAAGGAGTCTTGCTGAGTCGCTGCAGTCTGTTTTGTCAAGAGTACACACTGCTGCTACTCTCCTCTGGTGTGGGAGGTCATGAGATGATGGATGGGTTGCCAATCAGGAGAGCTCCTTTTGTCTTGGATGGTGTCAACTTTGTTGAGCATTGCAACTGCAACAGACTAGTGGCTGTATTCCATCACACTCCTGACTTGTGCCTTGTAGATGATGGAGAGACTTGAGGGGGTGGGTCAGGAGGTGAGTTACCCTCTTCCGATCCTCTGACTTGCCTCTGTAGCCATTGTATTTTTTATGGTGTATACAGTTGAGTTTTTGGTCAAGATCACCCCCAGCATGTTGGTAGTGTGGATGCAGTGATGGTAACACCATTTAATGTTAAGGAACAATGGTTAGATTGTTTCTTATTGGAGAAGGCCATTGCCTGGCATTTGTGTGGCACAAATGTTACATACCATTTTCGGCCCAAGGTTAGATCTTATTGCATTTGGGCATGAACTACTTCAGTATCTGAGGAGTCACAAATGATGCTGAATATTATGTAATCATCGGCGAACATCCCCCACTTCTGATCTTATGTTGGAGGGAAGGTCATTGACAAAACAGCTGGTTGGGCCAATGACCCTACCCTGAGTAACTCCTGCAGAGATGTCCTGGAGCTGAGATGACTGACCTCCAATGATCAAAACCATCTTCCTAGGTGCCAGATGTGACTCCAACCACCAGAGAGTTTGCCCCCTGATACCCATTAATTTCAGTTTTGCTAGGGCTACTTGATGCCACAATCAGTTGAATGCAGCCTTGATGTCAAGGGCTGTCATTCTCACTTCTTCTCTGTGATTCAGCTCTTTTGACCATGTTTGAACTAAGGCTGTAATGAGGTCAGGAGCTGAGTGGCCCTGGCAGAACCCAAGCTGGGTGTCACTGAGCAGGTTATTGCTGAGCAGATTCTGCATGATAGCACTGTTGATGACACCTTCCATCAATTTACTTTACTTATAGGCTGAATGGCCTACTCCATCTCCTTCTGTTCTTAAGTTCATGGGTTCACAGAAGCCGATGAAACCTAAATTCACTTAATAAAAATAACTGAAACTGAAAGCCTACCTCAGTAAAGGTGAACAGAAAGTCCTAGGAGGAGCCAATGGCCTAGTGGTGTTATCACTGGACTGTGAATCTAGAAACTCAGGCAATTTTCTGGGGACCTGGGTTCAAATGGTGGAATTTGAATTCAATAAAATATCTGGAATTAAAGAGTCTAACGATGGCCACAAATCCATTGTTGATTGTCAGAAAAACCCATCTGGCTCACTTATGTCCTTTTGGGAAGGAATTTGCCATCCTTCCTTGGTCTGGCCTACATGTTACTCCTGATCCACACCAATGTGGTGGCCTCTTAACTGCCCTGTGGTCAATTAGGGATGGACAATACATGCTGGCCTAGTTCAGAGATGCCCTCATCCCGTGAATGAAGTTTAAAAAAAGTCATCATGGATTGAAATTAACAAAAAAGTTCACAAACATCCTTCAGAATAGTAAAACTGCCATTTTGATCTGGTCTGACCTATATGTGACTCCAAAAGCATAGGCCTCTAAAATGGCCTAACAAGCTACACAGTTCAAGGGCAATTAGGGATGTGTAACATCCACGTCCTGTGAACTGATTAAAAAAAAGGTAAAAAGTGCTATTTGCAAATCAGTGTTAGGTTTCATTTATTAGTGCAGGTTTTGCAAAATGCTGATTGAATTTTTTAACCAGCGTTAATTCCAAAATGAATAAGATCTTTAAAACAGAAAACAATACAGCAGAGGAGCGAGCCCTTCAGCCCACCATGTCTGTGCAGGCCATGATACCATTCTAAACTAATCTCATCTGCATGTCACTCTACACTCTGCCTGTTCACGTGTTTGCTGATATTTTTCTCTTTGTTGCAAGGTTCAAATTCTGAACTGCCAACTGGCTATGGCAGAGTGCTTGAATGTTCATGATTCTGGTGAATTTCACTCATTCTGTCAGGATTATCTAACAAATCAATTTGGCCGCCTGTTGCAGATCCCAGCTGATCCTCCCTGGAATGACACCAGTGGAATCTGGCAAGTTCTACAGCAATCCTCTCTGTCAGTTTACTATGCCAGTAGCCAAGGTGAATGCTAGCTGACCTCAGCAGTGAATTGCAGATCCAACAGTTGAAAACAAAAGGTTGATGGAGGAGGATAAACAATGAAGAAGGTTCACTTGAATCAGCCATTCTCGCAACGGAAAGTCATGGTGCCTGGGCATTTGTAGTGGCTTTTAGAGATTCAAAAATAAGAGAGAGTCCACCATCAACCGAGTGATATGCTCTGAAAGTGTTTGGAGCTAAGTCTTCTGTTGATGAAATGAAAAAAACAAGCTGAGTTTTGGTTTCAGACAGTTGTCGTTTTACCTTCATTTTATATTCTAATATATGTAAAAGTAGATTTTATATTAAAATAAACGTTTGTCTTTTCAGTGAAAACTATTTATTCCGCTGGGCAAGCACTGGCCTACCAAAGGAGATTGAGATGCTGAACAATTTAAAAGTGGTGTTCACAGTAAGTATGGCATCGACATTTTCCAGCACACAATTAGGTCCATTTGACCCAACTATCAATCTTGATATTTAAGGCCATGAGACGGCCTTTCCCTCACTTCTTGCTGTTGCAGATTATTCAGCCAAGTAATCCTTCCATTCTTTTCTCCCATTTGTGTTTATCTCGCTTCCTCTTAAATGCATCAACGCTGTTTTCCTCAGGCACTCCCTGTGATAGTAACCTCTACATTCCCCCCACTCTGAGTGTAGACATTTTATTTATTTATTTATTGGATTTACTCATGATGATGTTAATTTGGGGCTCCTAGTTTTGACAGGAGGAAACATTTTCTCCGTGTCTATCCAATCAAGTCACTCGAGAATTTGAAAGAAGATATGTCTCAATCCTTTCCAATGGAAAGAATTTGTTCAGTCTTCCCTGTTGGGTTTTGGTATCATTCTTGTAAATTGTTTTTTCGTACTTCAGTTCATGCTACTATATTATCCATTTCTATACAAGAAAGACCAACAATGAACTTAAACCTCCCTCTGTTCTTTAGGGAAGTGCTCCCAGACTCTACTGCTATTATTTTGAAATTGTGAAGGAACTACCAGTGCCAATTAGTAATGAACACGGTGATAGAAAGCAGAAAAATAGAAATTTGGAAGCTAGGGTAGGAGTCGGCCAATCAGCCCTTTGAGCCTGCTCTGCCATTCATTCTGATCATCCAATTTAGGAGGCTGTTCCTGCTTTCCCCACTCCTGATCCCTTTCGGCCCAAATGGTATATTCAACTCCTTCTTGAGATCATTCAAATCTTTTGACCTTAACCGTGTTTGTGGGAGGGAACTCCACAGACTCACCACTCTCTGGGTGAGGATATTTCTTCTCACCTTAGTTCCAAATGGTTTAGCCAGTATCCTTTGACTGTGACCCTGTGTTCTGGATTCTGCCATCATCAGAAACACCCTTCCTGCATCTACCTGTTAGAATTTCATAGGGTTCTATGAGATTCCACCCGCCCCCTAGCAACCATTCTTCTGATTTCCGGCAAATGTAATCCTTCCCAAGTCAACCAATTCCTTACACATCATTCCTGCCATCTCGGACCCAGTTTGGTAAATCTTCGTTGTTGTTCTTCCTATGTGAAGAACATCCTTCCTCACATAAGGAGATCAAAAATGCACACAGTACTCCAGGTGTGATGGAAACAGTCTCAATTCTTTTCAGATGATCAATCCAAAATGGAACAAATGGCCCTGTTTGTTTGTATTAACCTTGTCTCCAGATGCTGTTCACAAACAAAGGGCTATGTTGTACATGACCTTCCCACGTTTCTGGCAAGGTTTGGGTGGAGGGGAGGGTCATAGAGTTATAGAGATGTACAGCATGGAAACAGACCCTTTGGCCCAATTTGTCCATGCCAACCAGATATCCAAAAATTAATCTAGCCCCATTTGCCAGCATTTGGTCCATATCCCTATAAACCATTCCTGTTCATATACCCATTCAGATGCCTTTTAAATGCTGTAATTGTATCAGCCTCCACCACATCCTCTGACAGCTCATTCCAGATATGCACCACCCTCTGCATGAAAATATTACCCCTTGTGTTCCTTTTAAATCTTTCCCCTGTCATCCTAAACTATGCCTTCTAGTTTTGGACTACCCCACCCCAGGGAAAGTGCTTGTCTATTCACCCTATCCATGCTCCTCATTATTACATAAACCTCTATAAGGTCACCCCTCAGCCTCTGACACTCCAGGGAAAATGGCCCGAGCCTATTCATCCTATCCGTGTAGCTCAAACCCTCCAACCCTGGCAACATCCTTGTAAATCTTTTCTGAACCCTTTCAAGTTTCACAACATCCAATAAAAAGGAGGGAGAAAGGGGTAAAAGATGTAAAATTGGGTGAGTGTACAGTCTAACATCTCTCCATCATCCCAAGGTTTCACCCAGAATCTGAAGGGGCTGGCCTTTACCAATGCCAAGGTTACCCCCATGATTGGGAGGGGCTGTGTGTGAGGGTTAGCAGCTTTTTAAGAAACTTGAGCTTCTTAAAGGGCAGGAGCGGACAGCTTGCTTTCCTCTAAACGTTTTTAAAAGGATGGGAAGGAACGGGGCACGTTATCTACAGGAGAAGCCATTCATACAGTAGGCCACCTGGGATCAACCCCCCCCCCAATCCCAGAGATAGTCTTGAGCCCTTCGCCCCCGTTGACCCACATGTCCTAACCCCTCACTAAACCCTTTCTGCCCAACACCATTGACTTACCTTGGACCATAGCTGCCTTCAATGGGGAACAATAGTAGAAACTGCTGGAGAAACACAGCAGGTGTTCTGAAGAAGAGTCACTTGGCCCGAAACATTAACTCTGTTTCCCTCTCCACAGATGCTGCCAGGCCAGCCGAGTTTCTCCAGCAATTTCTGTTTTTGTTTCTGATTTCCCGCATCCGTGGGTTTTTTTAATGCCTTTTCAGAGGGCTTGTCCACCGTCCTGGCAGAACTCATGACTGGGCCCTTGGCACTGCTGATGTTGCTGGCAAAGCAAACTGTCCAGCAGGGCATAGGCTCCCTCTCCAGTAACCATCGCCCTCATTAATGGTGCTCACGGTGTTGTTGCTGTGGGATTCACTTTCCTTTTGTAGGTCGCGGGACAGGGGTGAGGAGTCCATCCCTTCCTCCCCCCCTTCAACCCCACTCCACTTCCCTATGTAGCATTTACATTTCTCATTTTCTGGTGCTCCAGCGTAGTTCCTTCAGAAAGAACATCAGTTGTCAAAAGTTACAGAGAGATGAAGGAGGGTTAACTTAGAACCCCTGCAGTGTGGAAACAGGCCATCTGGCCCAACAAATCCACACCAACCCTCCAAAAAGTAACTCACTCAGACTCATTCGCCTACCCTATTACTCCATTTACCACTTAGTAATGCACCTAACCTGCACATCCCTGGACATTATGGGCAATGTAGCATGGCCCATTTACCTAACCTACACATCTTTGGACTGTGGGAGGAAACCAGAGCACCTGGAGGAAACCCATGCAGACATGGGGAGAACATGCGGGGGTTATGTCATACTGCAAATTTGCACCGAGATTACAGGCTGAGAAAGTATTGCTGTTGCTTTGACACAGACAAAAGCAGATACAGCAATGTGTTAGACTCTGAACAGCCTGCTGAAGTGGCAAAGTACTCAATTTGTGGGCAGCAAGTGCTAGTCTTGCTGCCTACTCCCACATCCCATGAAATAATAAAAGAAAGTTGAAAAATCTATCCAACCCAGTCTTGAGTAGATTAAGTAAGGGGGTCAAAAGTTACAGGGAGAAGACAGAAACACAGGATTGAAAATCTTTCAGCCATATTCAAATGGCAGAGCAGATTTGATAGGCCAAATGGTCTAATTTGCTCCTATATCTTATGATCTTATAGTCTAATGAGTTGGCTTTGATAACTTTAAAGAAGAGGGCTGGCTGCTGATTAACTTTTAAAACAAAACAGAAGAAGTTTATAATATATATCAACACCAAAGCAAATTCTGTCGTGCAAAGAATTAGAACTGTTATTCTCACTTCCTGATCGTTTTTATTTTAGGATCTAGGAAGCAAAGACTTGAATCGAGAGAAGATTTACTTAGTGTGTCAGATAGTCCGGGTTGGGAGAATGGAGCTGAAGGAGACTAATGCCAAAAAGATGACTCAAGGTTTGAGAAGGCCATTTGGAGTTTCAGGTATGTGAAAGATTGCAAAGTTACGAGAACACAGAGAATGTTCTTGGAATCAATCAACAGTTTGTGAACTCTCAAATGCAAACAGTTTGGAGAATTGGAGGGAAGGAAAAGAAAAGGTCACTGTGACTCCATCAGTTTATTGATGGAGCTTAACTCCTGACACTCACTCAAACTGCCATGCCTTTCTATCTCTTTATTTGGAAAAATGTTTGGGAACTAATTCTTAGAATAAGAATCAAGGCTACAATGTTACAGGCAGATGCTGAGATCAGAGTCGAAGAGTGTGGTGTTGGAAAAGCATCGCCAGTCAGGCAGCATCGAGGAGCAGGAGAATCGATGTTTCGAGTATAGCTCTTCATTAGAAATCTGATGAAGGGCTTATGTTCGAAACGTCGACTCTCCTTCTCCTCGGATGCTGCCTGACCAACTGTTGTTTTCCAGCACCACACTACAATGTTACAGATCTATCTTGACCCATTGTTGGAAGATGACATTCTTCGTTTGATTGATTTGGGATCTAAAGAGATCAAAGGTTATGGGGGAAAGTGGGAAACTGAACTGGATGTTCAGTCATCATGACAATGAGTGGCGATGCAAGCTCACAAGGTCAAATAGCCTAACCCTGCACCTTTTTGTGATATTTCTTTGTTACAAACTGATTTATACAATTTGATTTTATTCTGTCCACTGATGATTTAGTATGCAAATTTGATTGATTGATTTTTGGAATGAAATCTCTGCTTAAACCAAATCTGTGCCACATATGAAGTCCCATTGGGAACTCCTCACAATAGCAAGGATATGTTGGATATGGAGAAGGTGCAGCATAGATTTATTTGAGTCACACCATTTATAGGGTGTACAGTTACAAGGAGTGGGTTGAGGAGATGACCCTTTTTTTGTTTCAAACAACAACAGAAATTGCCGGAGAAACTCAGCAGATCTAGCAGTATCAGTGGCGAGAAAGCAGAGATAACATTTCCAATCTGAATTTCTGAAATGCTAATTCTGCTTTCTCTGCGCAGATGCTGCTAGATGTGCTGAGTTTCTCCAGCAATTTCTATTGATGTTTCAGATTTCCAGCATCTGCAGTTCTTTGTGTACTTGTTAAAAAATCTGTTTATCTTTATCCATTCACAGCCTTGGCTGGCAAGGCTAGTGATTATTGTTCATTCCTATACCTCTCAAGAGAAGATAGTACTGAGCTGCATTCTTCCATCACTTGACCCTGAGTGGTGAATGGATGCCCACGATACTGTGAATTTTAGGATTTTGAGCCAATGACATATAAGGATGGTGTATGACTTGGAAGAGAACTTCATTTGGTGGTTTGTCCATGTGTCTTTTACGTTCTCAGTGGTAGAGATTGCAATGTCGGGGGCAGTGATTGCTGAAATGATGGATGGCTTGCCAATCAAGAGAGCTGCCTGGATGGTGTTGACTTTGATGTATGTTACATCGAGGCAGTGGGGAGTATCCTCATTCCTGTCCTGTGTATTATGGATAGAGGATGAACAGGCTTTTGGGGAGTTAGGAGGTGATTCACTTTCTAAACTGGGGGTCAGTTAGCTCAGTTGGCTGGACGGTTGCTTTAGTGATGCAGTCGATAGAGAACAGCCAGGGAATTCCGAGAGGCATGGGCACTCATCCACAGATTCAATCAATAAGCATACCCACCTGGACCCAATATACCGATCACTGCAACGGACGGCTGGAACTGACAACCGGAAGCGGCAGATTCAAACCACTACAAATGCCGGAGGAAACATCACAGAAGCGCTTCACAGGAGGCTCCCAAGCACTTGAGGATGTCACCTAGACAGGGGACAAAACGTCTGCAACACAAATTCCCAGCTCGGCGAACAAAACCACAACGATGCAGTCGATAGCATAATTCCTGCTCTGGCTGAGGTTACACATGAGGGGCCTCTCCTTCTCTATCTTTTCCCTTGCCTCAGGTTAAACCGCCATCAGCCCTATGGCCCATTCAGATTGTTTTGCCATTACCTTTACTTACTGCTGGATTCCCAATCTTGTAGCTTCAGCCAAGCTCCAATGTGCCCCGGTGTGTTTCAGGAAGTCTGTCTCCAGTACACTGACTCCTGACAGGCACTCTCTGAATCAGGAGAAATTGGTGTCTTAATAATACAAAGCTACTGCCCACCATCTTGCAGCAGCCAGCAGAGCAGCTGATCCACGTTCCCATCTGCTAATGGATAATTCCCAGTGGTGGCTGGAAAGTGCTGCTGCTCCTGAACATTTTCAATACACCTGACACCCTGGCTGCAGCTTCCAGCATGCAAGCACACACATACACACACAGACAGGTGTACACATACACGCATGCGAACACTCAGACACACAAATGTACTCTCACACACACGTGGATACACACACACACAGGTGTACACATACACACATGCGAACACATACACAGACACACACACAGGTGTACACATACACACACGTGAACACATACTCAGACACACACACACATGCGAACACATACACAGGTCTACACATACGCACACACAGACACAGGTGTACACATACACGTGAACACACACACAGACACAAGCACATACACGCAAAGACAGGTATACACAAGCATGCACACACACGCACACAGACAACCACACAGACACGACAAACACACACAGACCACAGGTGCACAGTCATAGACACACACATAAGCGTGCACATATTGGCCTACACAGACATATACAGACACGTGCAGGAACGCACACATACACACACCAGACAGAGATACAAACACATAAATGCACAGATGGACAAATACAGACACACAGTCCTGAAGAAGGGCTTATGCCCGAAACGTCGATTCTCCTGCTTCTCGGATGCTGCCTGGCCTGCTGTGTTTTTCCAGCACTACATTTTTCAACACAAGTACACAGTCACAAACATGTGCACACAGACAAACAACCGACACGTGTATGTTGATGCCATAACTGTATATCCAACTCTTCAGTGGAGTCTGTATGTTTTCATTCACTGATATCTATATGATTAAAATGGTTTCATTATAAATCTATAGTTTAGCTGAGGATGGCTGGATGACTAGTTTGCAATGCAAAGTAACACCATCGAGATGGGTTTGATTCCTGCACTGGTTGGCATGTATTCTCCTTCTCAATCTGTCCCCTCACTTGAAGCATGGTAGTTGACACGTTATGTAGCCCCTTTCATGACCTCATGACTTCTCAAAATACTCTGTGTATCCGAAGTCCTATCTCACTGTAAGGAACTGTAAGAAATGCAATTTTCAATTGGTGCATAGCAAAGTCCCACAAACAGCAGTGTGATAACTCTCAGATAATCCATTCCTTTTTTAATGAGGTTTTGTTACTTGATAAATGTTGGCAAACACACAGAGATCAGCTCCCTTAACTCCCCTTTGAAACAGTGCCATAGTATGTGGAATGGGCTGCTGGGGCACTGGTTTAACCTTACCCAAAAGATGGTGAAGTAGTTCAGCACTCCCTCAGTACTGTTTTGGAGTATCACTGCAGAATTTGTGCTCCACATGCTGGCATAGGACTCAAATCCACAACCTCCCTTCCCTTACAATGAACTGACAACATCCCTTTCCCTGGTAACCATCTTGCTTTGAACATGGCTGCTGGCATCAACCTGGATGGCATGCTTTGAGACCTAATTCATTGTCTGGTAAAATATGCCACCACCACTAAGATTTTCCTCCATTACATCAAAAGACGAGGCCCAAGCTTCAGCTGATCTGTTGTTAAAGCCTTCACCAGGGTAGTATGGTGGCTCAGTGTTAGCACGGGCTGCCTCACAGCACCGGGGACTTGGGTTCGATTCCACCCTCAGGCACAGTTTCTCCCTGTCTTTCTGGGTTGCCTTTGGGTGCTCTGGTTTCCTCCCAAAGATGTGCAGGTTAGATAAGTTGGCCATAGTGTCACAGGGATGTGCTGCTAGGTGGGTTAGCCATGGGAAATGCAGGGGGGTGAGTTTGGATGGGATGCTTTTTGGACAATCGGTGTGGACTCAATGGGCCGAATGGCCTGCTTCCGCACTGTGACTTTGTTGCCTCTGGACTTGGCTATTCCAACTCACTTCTGGCAGAGCTCCTATGTTCCATAAGTAATCAACAACTTTGCCACAGGAGTGTCCAAACTCACACCAAGCCTCTTTCATTGCTTGTCCCTTGATTTCACTAACCTAAACAATGCTGGCAATTTTAAAATTCTCATCTAGCTCTCAAATTCTCTCAAGGCCTTGCCCTCCCTACAGGTGTAATATCCTCCAGCCTCATGACTATTTCCTCACGTCTTTGATCAAATCCTCCACTCCCGGTTGTGGCTTCAGCAGCCTGGTCTCCAAGCTCCGGAATTCCCTCCCCAACCCTCTCTGTTTCTCTTGCTTTCTTCTCCTAAGATGCTCTTGACAGAGTCTTAATCTCCTGAGAGAGGGCCTTATGATGTTACAGGCACCACATAAATTCAGTTTGTTGCTGTCTGAATCATCAGAGAACTCATTCTACACAGGTTAGCACAAACATTGTCATGGCAGGTTAGGAAGGCCAAAGGGCCTGTTCCTGTGCTGTATTGTTCTTTGATTAACCAATTGCTTAATAGACTCGTTCAGTTCCTGAGAGACAAGAAGCACAGTCATGTAATTCGAGAACAACTCGAGTTTAATAATGAAGATATGGGTTGGATAGACAGTTTCAAGTTTTGATTAATTACTTGAAGGCTCAGGATGAGTTAAGTGTGGTGTGTAGTGTAGTGATTCAGATACATTAGATTGTGTCTGTTTTATGGATGGAACTAATGATGATAGTTGTGATTATGTAAGTTATGTGTTTATAAACCCAGCAGAAAATTCTGGGAAATGATGGTGTAAAAGCTCTTCAAAGCAACTGAAAGCTAATCGAGAAAACCCAGCAGGGGGAGCCCAGGTCACGTGTGTCTGTATTTGTTATGTAGATGATAAATAAAAGAGATGCATAAAAACAAAATCTGAATCCTTGAGAAAAGAAACCGCAAATATCGTTCTTCAAGGGAATGCTCGTGTGTGGCAATATTTTCCGAGATGATTCAGATGTGATTAATTTTTAAAAGATTTGCTTGTTCAGGAGAAAAGGCAACAGAAGGAAAACCTTAAGGTTTTCGCATCACCTTTTATGACCTTGACTGTCCCCAAGAGTGCAACCTTTGCAGTGTTATTGCTGTCATAACATTTAAAAAGTGGCAACTAATTTGCACATAGTAAGATCTCATAGGGAGCAATGTTATAATGGTCAAATCATCATTTTATCAAGGTTGTTTGCTGGGATGTTTGTTAGCGAGCGCTCTCTTTCTGAAATACATCATTGGATCTTGTTCATGAACCTGAAAGCTTTGGTTTAACTCTTGCACCTCAATCTTGCAGCTATGCATTAATGACATCCATATTAGACTTCAACCCACAATTCAAGTTTCCCCACTGAGGGAGGATAATGCTACCCATTGTACCACAGCGAGCAGTAAATGCTCCCACAGCTTTGGATGACAATAGGTATCTATGAAACACAATGTCAGGGGAAAAGAGATGCTGCAATTATTCTCTGCACTAGCTTGTTGAATTGTTGTCCAGAGTTGCTCTCACGTAGAGCTTTCCAGCACAGACAGACAGTGCGGAAGAAGGAAGCCACTAAAATCTAGAAATGACTGTTGCTGGTTCAAACTGGAATATCATTTTAAGGTATACAACATCAGCTCAGACCAACACAAGTCACTTCCAGCCTTTACCCTCTCACCGTTTCTTGCTCATTCCGAGGCAAGCTTTATTGGACTTGCAACATCGGTCTGAATCTGAGGAGAAATTGGTTATGTCATTGTTGCTGAGTTTTGTGGAGGATTTCTCTCCTTATCTGAGGAAGGATATTCTTGCTGTCCAGGGAGTGTAGCAATTCCTTTGATGTCTCAGCTGACATAGGAGGAGAGATTGAGTCGGCTAGGACTGTATTCACAGGAGTTCAGAAGAATGGAGGAAGATAGCGGAATCTCAACTAAAATTCTAACAGCACTAGATAGGGCAGATATGGGAAGGATGCTCCTAATGACCAGAGAGTCCAGAACCAGGGGTCTGAGGACATGGATAAACCATTTAGGATGGAGGTGAGGAGAAATTTCTTCACCCAGAAAGTGTGAGCCTATGGTATTGGCGACCACAGGAAGCAATTGAGGCCAAAACATTGTATGATTTCAAAAAGGAGTTGGATATAACACTTGGGACTAAAGAGACCAAATGATTTGAGGAAAAGCAGGAGCAGGCTACTGAGTTGTTTGATCAGAATGAGTGGTGGAGCAGACTTGAAGGGCTGAATGGCCTACTCCTGCTTCCATTCTGTGTAATGGCACCAAAGTGGCATTCATATCATTGGAAAGAGGTATTTTGTGCATATTGTTCCATATCCCAAGTGTTACTCAAATCTGCCACCATAATATTAATAGGATGGCACAGACTGCTGCATATCAGCTACTTCAGCTGAAGTAATGAACTACAGATACAAGGCACATGATCAAGTTATCAAATTTGCGCAAGATGGACCAAAGCAAAAGGCCCAATGGAGAAAAATCTTCAAATTTTTAATGGAGGGTTTTTATGTTTTATTTGCTCATTGGATCTGGGTATCTCTCTGTCTGGGCTAACTTTATTGTCCATTCTAATGGTCCAAAGGGCAGTTGAGAGTCAGTTACTTCCTGGAGCCACATGTAGGCCAGACCAGCTGAGGATGGCAGGTTTCCTTCCCTAAAGAGCATTATTGAATCAGATTTTAATAATACTCAACATGATCACAATTAGACCAGACTTTTCATTCAGATGTTGCGGTAGAATGTAAATTTCATTAAGGACCATGAACATATTTGCACTCATGTCCACAGGATATTAGTTTGAGGGTCTGGATTACTTGATATTACTGCCACAATACAGTCTCCGTTTAGCCATTATCACTGGTGGCAACATGAGAGGACTTGGTCAATGTTTGTAAATGATACATCTGAACTGTTGTATGGAGATGAGGAAAAGATGCAGGATAGGAGTTAACAGTACAATCTTAAGAGCTGGCAACAGTGTTAACGTCATGAACTAAATGGGCCCCTTCTCGCTGTACATTTCAGAATGATTTGGGATCCTTTCAGATGGATTCAAATGAAATGTGGATGACTTGCCGGCTAACAATTTTTCAGAATCTGCTGATTCTGGGTGATTTTTATTAAAGTGGCTATCCAAATGGGTGGTGTTTTGGCAATGCAATAACCAAGCTCAAATTCCAAACTCTTTTGAAATAATCTCCCACCTGAAGGCTTCCTGTCAGGGCATGATGCAGTGGGCATCCTAAACAAATGGCATGGTCAGGACAAAAACAGAAGTTGCTGGAAAAGCTTGGCAGATCCGACAGATTCTGTGAAGAGAAATTAGAGTTAACTATTCGGGTCACAGAACAATACAGCGCAGTACAGGCCCTTTGGCCCTCAATGTTGCACTGACCTGTGAACTATTCTCAGCTCGTCCCCCTACACTATCCCATCATCATCCATGCGCTTATCCAAGGATTGTTTATATCTCCCTAATGTGGCTGAGTTAACTACATTGGCAGGCAGGGCATCCCATGCCCTTACCACTCTCTGAGTAAAGAACCTGCCTCTGACATCTGTCTTAATTCTATCACCCCTCAATATGTAGTTATGTCCCCTCGTACAAGCTGACGTCACCATCCTAGGAACAGGAAAGCAGATTATTTCACTGTCTACCCTATCTAATCGTCCGATCATCCGGTGACCCTTCCTCAGAATGTGTTGTTAAGGAGCTGGCTGAGTGCAAAGATTGCTGAAATATTAGTTAAAAGGAGTGAAGTTATTCTGTGGAGCTTCACTGAGAGGAAAGCTAAAGGGATTGGTGCTGGGGTCTCAACAGTTTCACATTTCAGTTTCACACCACATGGATTCACATAGTCAGGTGCAGCTTTGATGAAGATACGAGCCTGGGGGTGAAGGTAAGATTCAGAATAGCCTAGAGTAAGTGCTGTCTTTGGAGGAAATATTAAGCTAAGCGTCTGTCTGCCATCATAGGTAAAGATTCAAAGGGCATTAGAGGTCTTCCCAATATCCTGGCTAATGCTTCCTCACAACCAACATCACCAATCAGGTCTGCATCACATGTCTTTTTACAGGTTGTTGCTGTGCAAATTGGTCCCTGCACTGCAGCGTTTACTCTTCAGAAGCTTCCCATTGGTTATAAAGAGGCTAAGGTCATGGCTAATGGGGCTAGACAATTGCAAATCTTTTTTCTTTCTTTCTGGCAGAGAGAGATCATTGCTGACAGGGGCTGATAACAGTGCTCCCACTCCTGTCATGCCTTCACCTAAAGTAATATATAGATGCAGTCTGCAGAAGCCTGCTCAGTCAGCAAACTTGGGAACCAAAGTGATGAACACACAGGAACAAATCCATTGATTAGCCATATGAAAATAAAGAAATGTGCTTGGTTAGGGAATATAGATTTCTTGTTTTCGATTGACTAATTACTGTTTAATGGGAACAGAAAGACTCTGTTAATACACAATTTATTATTAGTGGGGATTGGTCATATGTTAAGCCCTGACGAAAAGCAATTGGATTCGAAGCCAATTCCAAGTGCTGAAGTTGACTTTTAATACACTGGGAAATGCTGACTTCACAGAAGGTCCAAATGTTTTCATTGAAGTTTGTTTTCCATCAGTTTGAAAACATATTGAGGGTTTTCTGGGAATGATATAGGTGATTCAGTCCCTTGAGTCTGTCTGCCATTCAATCACTGGTCTGTAAGTTAAACCTGTTTCGTTGTCATTGTTCCCTTTCTCTTAGTAACCATCCTTAACTCAAACAGGAAAGCAGATTATTAGAACAAAAATAATTTGAACAAAACTTAGCAATTCGCATGGAAGTACTTAACCTACTGGGCTATCAATCGAGTGCTGGGAAAGTCGGATGAACATGGGCAGGCAATTCTTTGCGTTGGCTTTGAACATGCTAGGCTGAATGTGCCTCCATCTGCTATTTCAAATAGAGAGTGAAGCTCCCTCAAACCTTATCTCCATTAGACATTCCCACGACGGGGAGAGCATGGGGTCAGATACAGAATAAAGCTCCCTCTACTCTTTTCAAAGTCAAAAGAGTGAAAGAGCCGCTGCATCAAAATAAAAACACAAATTAACAGTCAAACTGAACCCTGTATAACCAAATAGAAACTTAATAAATTAAAATAGTAACTTGTCTAGGCCGCTGATGCACTTCAGTCCCTGTGGTACCCAATGGTTTCAAAAGGCCTGGACCATGATGGTGAGCACCATGTGCTCCCTCTCCGGGGAAACTCGAGCACAGAGGTAATCGTAAAAGGTGGGGGGGGGGGGGGGGATATTCAGGGAAAAAGAGCCCCTGTGCAGCCCAGTGCCAAGACCTGGTTAAGAGCCATTTTACCCAGGTTCCAGAGCAGACTCAAGAGAAGGTCCTCTGACCTGCCTCTCACGTTCCACATGGGATGCCCATGGATCTGGGACTGAAGTGTAACCTTCAAAACAAAAAGGGTCTGCAAATGAGGGGGCGGGGAGGGGAAGAAAAAAACTCATGACCTCCTCCTACGCTGCATGCACTTTGCTGGCGGGGCAGGACTCCACCAAAAAATCTGCCCTCGCTGAACAAAGATCATCGAGAGGCAGCCTTGAACACATGACTTGTGACTGAGAGGGAACAGGCCCATCTCCAATGACAAAAAAAAGTCAATGGTTTTGCGTTTTATTTTCACAAACTTGCAAAATAATTCTTTTGAACTCCAAACCTGTTCTGGTTGTCATCAAAGATAGTTACCCTCCTACACTTATGTCTGATTTAGTTTGAGTTCCTTTGTGAAGTACAGCTGGAGATGACACTTGAACACGTGGAGGTGGTGGAGGTGTATTGTTTTCATCTGTCTTTAATGGGAAGAGTCGCACAAGCTCCCCAGCTATTCTTTTACTCAAAAAAAAACACAAAATAAATGATGGAACATTTCAATTGAAGATAAAACACTACCTTGAATGGAATTTTGCTCCAGGTTGGTGTGATCTGAATTAAAAGCAGTCAAACTGTTCACCAATGGAGCTGAGTGGATAACTGCAGTTTTATTTTTACTGACATCATGAGGCCTTGTCCTGGTTAAGTGCTTCCCAACTGAGATAAATTGAAAAGTAATAAAGTAATCAAGGTTGAATATCAAAGAGTGCTGCTGAAATGTATGCCGTCCTGATAAAGAACTCTCCTCGCTGTGACAGTCCTCATCTCCTGTCACTCCCATCATTGGGACCAACACTGGTTCCTCAGTTTTCAGATTCACAATTTCATTTTCACCACCTTTCAATATCTCCCTTCTCTCTTTTCATGACTTCCTCCAGCCCCACAACCCCCCCCCCCCAATCTCTGTAACCTCCTCTAACCCCACAACACACTCTCTCTGCAGACTCCTCTGACCTTATACCTTTCGCCCTCTCTGTCTCTATAATTTCCTCCAGTATCTACAACCTTATCTGTCTCTGTAACCGCCACTAACCGCACAATACTCTATCATTGAAGACTCCTTGGTCCCTGTATTCCACCCAATCTTTGTAACCTCTTCTGCCACTCAACCCTCCTCCAGCCCTATAAACTCCTCCAGCCTCGACAACCCCCACTATCTCAGTTGCCTTCTCCAGCCCTATATGTGTGACCTCCTCCAATGTTATTTGTGATATACAGAAATGACCTGGAAGAGGCATTGATGGTCTGATCAGTAAGTTTGCAGATGACACAAAGATTGGTGGAGTCGCAGAAAGCATTGGGGACTCTCAAAGAATACAGGAGAATATATATAGACTGGAGAGTTGGGTGGAGATGTGGCAGATGGAGTTCAATTCAGACAAATGTGAGATGATGCACTTTGGAAGGTCTAATTATAGAGCGAATTATACAGTAAACGGGACAGCTTGGGAAAAGTTGATGAGCAGAGAGATCTGGGAGTTCAGGTCCATGTACCCTGAAGGTGGTTGCACAGGTAGATAGAGTAGTCAAGAAGGCATATGGCGTGCTTGCCTTCATCGGTCAGGGTATTGAGTATACGCGCTGGCAGGTCATGTTAAAATTGTACAAAACTTTGGTTCTGCAGCATTTAGAATACTGTGTACAGTTCTGGTCACCACATTATCAAAATGATGTGAATGCTTTGGGGAGAAGGTTTATGAGGATGTTGTCTGGAATGGAAGGAGCTAGCTATGAAGAGAGGTTGAGTAGGTTAGGATTGTTTTCATTAGAAAAAAGGAGAGTGAGGTGATACCTGATTGAAGTCTACAAAATCAAGAAGAGTATAGACCGGGTGGATAGAGATAAGGTTTTCCCTTGGTGAGGGATTCAATAATGAGATGTCACGCATTCAAGGTGAGAGGAGAAAAGTTTAAGGAGGATACATGTGGAAAGTATTTTACACAGAGGGCGATAGATGCCTGGGATGCATTGCCAGCAGAGGTTGTAGCGGCAGGCACGGTAGATTCATTTAAGATGTGTCTGGATAGATGCATGAGTAGGTGGGGAACAGAGGGATACAGATCCTTAGGAATTGGGCGTTAGGTTTTGACAGTGATTAGGATCGGTGCAGACTTGGAGGGCTGAAGGGCCTATTCCTGGGCAGTAAATTTTCTTTGTTCTTTGTCCTCCAGCCCCACAACCATCTCTCTCTAACCTCCTCCAACACCAAAGTTTTCCCCCTCTCTAACCTTCACCAACCCCAACAACTACACTTTATCCTATCTCTGTAACTTCCTCCAAGCCCTATAACAGTCGCTGTCTCTGTATTCTTCTCCAGCTCCTACAATTCTGCTTGTTTATGGAGCCTTCTTCAATCCCGAAAACCTTCCCTATCCTTGTGGCCTCATCCAGCCACATATCGCTCCCTATCTCTGTAGCACCTTCAACCCACAACCCTCCTTGTCTCTGTAAACTCCTGCAGCCCCTAACCCTATCTCTGTATATTACAGTTCTTCTCAGGAGGTAACAAGGAAGGTAGGTAAAAGGGAACAAATTGATGTAATATATTTGGTTTTCAAAAAGCCATTCCATAAGGTACTGCACAATGGACTATTTATAAGATAAGAGTCTGTGGGGATGGAGCAGTATACTGGCATTAATACAAGCTAACTAATAGAAGACAAAGAGTTGAGAGAAGGTCCATTTTGAGGGTGGTAACTGGTAACTAGTGGAGTGCCACAGGGATCAGTGCTGGGGCCACAATTATTTGTAATAGCTATGAATGACTTGGATGACGGAAGTAAGTATATTATTGTCAATTACATGGGTTATACAAAAGTAGGCAGGAGGAAAAGTGGTTCGGATGTCACAAGAAGTCTACAGAGGAATATGGATGGGTTAAGTGAGTGAGTGAATAGAATGTGGAAAATGTGATGTTATACACTTTTTAAGGAATGAGAGAAGAGCCTAAATATTATTTAAATAGGGAAACCCGCAGCACAGAGAGATTTGGGATTCCTACAAGAATCACAAAGAGCTAAGCATCCAAGTTCAGCAGCCCGTAGGGGTTGGCTTTTATTTCAAAGAGAAATGAGTATAAAAATAAGGAGGTTTTGCTAAAACTATACAGAGCAGTCAAACCATAGCTGGAAGAAAATGAACAATATCTAAGGAAAGATGTGCTGGCATTGGAGGCAGACCAAAAACCTGGATGATCTAAGGTATGGACGGATATTTTTATGAGGAGATGGAGTCGGTGGAGTTTGGGCCAATGATAGGAGACTTTAATTGAAACATTTAAGATTCTCAGGAGACGTGACAGGGTAGACGCAGTTGTTTGTCCCTGTGGGAGAGTCTAGGACCAAAGGGCAGAATCTCAGAATAAGGGTCATTCATGTAAAACAGAGGTGGGAGGAATTTCAAGACTTAGCGGGATGCGAATCTGTGAAAGTTTTTCCCAAAGAGGGCTATCAAGGCTAGGAAATTAAATATATTCAAGGCAAAGCGAGAGCGATATTTAATAAGGAAGCAAATCTGGGGGTATAGGAAAAAGACAGGGAAGCAGAGATAAGGATTATGAGAACAGCCATAATCTAATTGAATCTAATCTAGCAGATTCAATAGGCCAGATGGCCTCCTCCTGTTCCTACATCTTATGGTTGAAATATTGTTGCAGCAAATATCTGCAGTGAACTCAGTACAGACTAGGTATGGGGTGTCTCCTCACTTGACCATCTGAGTAAAGGCAAAGTTGTCATAGCCCTTCAGGACCATAGGACTGGTATCTCATCAGAGAGAGACATTTAACCTGAGGGTCGCTACACCTCAGGTAAGGAAAGAGGTTCAGAAGGAGAGTCCTTCATGGTAACAGAAGTATCTGTGAGAGTTGAACTCATACTGTTGGGATCACTTTGCATTGCAAACCATCCATCTAGCCAACTGAACCTCATCTGAGTGTCATTGCACTTACTGAATGAATTTCGAGGAATACAGATAATAACAACCATGGATGTAGGTTTGCTCGCTGAGCTGGAAGGTTCATTTTCAGACGTTTTGTCACCATGCTAGCTAACATCTTCAGTGAGTCTCTGGCCGAAGCCGGAGTCTGGCAGCATCTGTGGGGCATTCTCCTTGAAGAACTGTTCTTCTGTCTCAGAACATTAACTCTGTTTTCTCTCCGGAAATGCTGCCAGACCTGCTGAGCTTCTCCAACAATTTTGATTTTCATGCATCCTGAAGACCTGCCAAATATAGTTGTACTTTTTGCTATCAAATTAAAAAATCTTCTTACTATCTAAGCACATATTCTGTTGATTATCTATGGTGGCGCATCCTCCAACATTTATCTTTAGATAGCTGTCAGGTAATTGCTATATAAAATCCATATAAATGATTTTAAGAATTAAGTTGTGGAATGCTGGGTGTCGCTGGCTGGCCAGCATTTATTGCCCATCTATAGTTGCCCTTGAGAAGGTGGGGGTGAGCTGTCTTCTTGAATTGCTCCTTACCTGAGGAAGGATGTGGTGGCACTGGAGCTGGTTCAGAGAGGGTACCCCAGGTTGATTTCAGGGATGAAAGGGCTGGCGTATCAGGAGCGGTTGAATAGCTAGGGCTTGCACTCACTGGAGTTCAGAAGAATGGGGTGGGGCAGTGGGGGAGGGGGGGGAAACGTCTGATAGACTGATATAAAATGCTAAAGGAGATTGATAAGAACAAAAAGAACAAAACAGCACAGGATCAGGCTCTGCAGCCCACCAGACCTGTGGCGAAAGTGAGGACTGCAGTTGCTGGAGATCAGAGTCTAGATTAGAGTGGTGCTGGAAAAGCACAGCAGGTCAGGCAGCATCCGAGGAGCAGGAAAATTGCCCGAAACTTCGATTTTCCTGCTCCTTGGATGCTGCCTGACCTGTTGTGCTTTTCCAGCACCAATCTAATCTCGACTCTGATCTCCAGCATCTGCAGTCCTCACTTTTGCCTAGTTGATTTTAACCTTACTGCAAATCCTCTTGCAAGGATGCCTACCTTGAAGAAGTTCTCCGCTCTCTACAAGGATTTCAGTGAGTCTCTCTCTCACTGCAACACCCAGGTCATCTCCACCAGAGCTGTGCCTATTACTAATTTCTATTTAGGGTCACGTGACTTGTTGCCAATGTGCGATTTCTATTCCTCTGTTCCCCCCACCCCGTTCATGTGTCTGTCAGGATACCCCTTAAACATTGCTAATGTACCTACTTCCACCACCTCCACTGGCAGAGCGTTCCAGGCACCCACCACCATCTGAGTGAAAAATTATCCCCGCGCAGCTCCCCAAAATGTTCCCCTTCTCACCTTGAATCTGTACCTCTCATAGTTGACCTTTCCATCCTGGGGAAAAAAAGCGTCTGAATATCCACTCTATCTACACTTCTCATAATTTTGTAGACCTCTATGAGATCAGCCTCCATCGTTCCAGTGTAAACAATCCAAGTTTATTCAAGCTCTGCTTATAACTAAAACCCTCCAAACCAGGCAGCATCCTGGTAAACCTTCTCTGGTCCCTCTCCGAAGCATCCATGTCCTTCTGGTTAGTATGGCATGCAACATTCCAAACGTGGCCTTACTACAGTTTTATACGGCTGTATAAGGTGGATGGGGAACAAATGTTCTTTCTCCCTTACGGGACAGTGTCACACAAGAAATCACAGACACAAAGTGAGAAATGGCAGGTTCAAAGCTGAATGGGTGAGAAAATATTTTTCTCAGAGGATTGTGAATCTGTGGAACTTGCTGCCCCAGAGTGCAGAGGATGCAGAATCAATCAGCAGCTTCAAGAAAGAAATAGATACGTTTCTGATGAAAAACCATGGGAAGGAGTCAGGAGGGTAGAGCACAGACCAGGATAAGGTCATCTGTGATCATGTTATCGAGTCAGACAGCAGATCCTTTGGTACAACTCATCCGCACCAACCAGACATTCCAATCTGATCTAGTTCCATTTGCCAGCACTAGGCACATATCCCTCTAAATCCTTCCTATTCATGTACCCATCCAGATGCCTTTAAATGTGTAATTGTACCAGCCTCCACTACGTCCTCTGGCAGCTCGTTCCATACAAGCAATGCCCTCTGCATGGAAATATTGCCCTCAGGTCCTTTTTAAATCCCCTCTCGCCTTAAACCTAGGTCCTCTAGTTTTGAACTACCTTGATATTTACTTTATCCATGCCCCTCATGATTTTATAAACTACTATAAGGTCACCCCTCAGCCTCCAACACTCCAGGGAAAAAAGGCCATAGCCTATTCAGCTTCTCCATATCTTTCAAACTCTCCAGACCCGGCAACATCCCTGTAAATGTTTTCTGCACCCTCTCCAGTTTAACAACATCTATCCTGTGGGCTTGAATTGCCTACTCCTACTCTTAATTCCTATGTTCTTCTAATCCTGAGACAAAGGAAGATCGTGCGTCTGATCTACCTCAAGCAATCCTCACCCCATGCCAGGCACGAACAGAGGTGGCAAAAACTGCAAATAGTCATCGGGGCGAAGCATCACAGTTTTTTTCACGTGGAGATGATTTAAAATGATGCCCAGAGATTTGGTGAGGTAGATAAATCAGTGTTTATAGATTGCTGAGTCAAGACAAATATTGATATGGCTGTGCAGAGAAAGCATTAGATCCTAGAATCTCGAAATCTTGTGGCACAGAAAGGGGACATTTAGCACATTGTGCATTTTAAACCGCAATTCAATTGTTTTCATTGCTCTGCTTTCTTGTGCCAAGTTTTCCTAATGTAGAATATATCTCAATCTCTTTTGTAAGGTATTATTGAATCTGCTTCCATCCCCTTCTTCAGGCAGTCTATTTTCCAATCATAACAGATTGCCGTGTTACGAAAAAATACTCCTTATCTCCCCTTCTGGTCCTATTATCAATTACTTTAAATCTGCATTCTCTGGTTATTGAGCCCCGCTTCCAGCGGTAACAGTTTCTTCCAATTTATTCCATTAAAAAATCCTCGTAAGTATTGAAAAAAGATGGAAAGATGCTGACTGTAATTGGAGATATAAAAAACATCGCAAAGATAGCTACCTCGAGAGGCAGATCTATTATGTCCAGGTATATAATTTCTTGGCAAGTGAACATTTTAACTGAGGGAAGCAGTTTGATTGTAAGAGTTGACTTGTGATCTTGTGTGACAATCAGCAGTAAATAATGTGGTCCCACGTGCATATTACAGCTCCATTTGATTCCAAGCAGATCAGGCCTTACAGCCAAAGTGAGATACAGCTGCTTCATTGTGTTGAGTGTGATATTGCTGATCGTGCCCCAGCGACACTGGCACTTAGCACAAGTTAATCTTCCCACAATGTTGAACCCAAGCAGAGTCTTACACCAATATTGTCCAAAGTCAGGTGTTGGGCTCACTTCTGACCTATTTTAACACTGCATGAGTCAGAACAGTTAATGAACATGTTGATCAGTTAACACCTGCCACTTACATTTATTTACTTTTACTTATCATGGGATGTGGGCATCATTGGCAAGGATGGCATTTATAGCCCACACCTAATACTCAGAGGGCAGTTAAGACTTAACCATGTTGCTGTGGGTCTGGAGTCGCATGTAGGCCAGACCAGGTAAGAATGGCAGCTTTCTTTCCCTCAAAGGTATTGGTGAACAAGATGTGTTTCTATGACCATTGTTAGTGGTTACATAGTAACCCTAGTTTTTCTCTGGTCTGGTCTCTGTAACATGAGATGTCCCTTGGGACAGCGATTTCCGGCTTAATTTAGGTCTTGTAGAATCTCTACAGTGGGGAAAGTTAAAAATCACACAACACCAGGTTATAGTCCAACAGGGTTTAGTTGGAAGCACTAGCTTTCAGAGTGCTGCTACTGATGACCTGATGAAGTAGCAGCAAACCTTTCATCAGGAATGAGCTTTTGCCCGAAATGTCGATTTCCCTGCACATCGGACGCTGCCTGACCTGCTGTGCTTTTCCAGCACCACTCTAATCTTGACTCTGATTTCCAGCATCTGCAGTGCTCACTTTTGCCCATTTGGCCCATCGAGTCCACACTGACCCTCCAAACAACATCTTATCCAGACTCACCACCCCTATCCTATTCCTGCATTTCCCATGGCCATTCCACCTAACTTGCACATCTTTGGGCTGTGGGAGAAAACACATATAGACACAGGGAGAATGTGCAAACTCCACACAGACAGTCACCCATGGTGGAACTGAACAGGGTCCCTGGTGCTGTGAGGCAGCAGTGCTAACCACTGAGTCACTGTCCCACCCGAGAGACATGCTGTCTCTCTTTATATCTAAACGTTGTATTCCCCAGACCCCCTTTATGTTGAGACAAGAACAGTTGAGAAAACAGGAGATTAACTCTCTCCACTGTCCTGTTGACAATTTTTAATGGTGTTTGTTTACGCAGATTTTTCAATGTATTGCAATACTTAGCTAATTGTCTTCAAGTTGAGGCGTCTGAGTAGGGTTCTTTTGGCCAGGAGCATCTCAGCTCAATTGCTCCTGCGCTCTCTGTTTTAGTGAAGCTGAGTAGTGGAGGAGCAGTGTTTTGATGGATTGCATACAATGGAGCCACAGATGGGGAACTTTCAGAACAAGAAGGGAATGGAGAAGCTGACTCATATTAAAAAAAGAGCAAGAATAAGGCCTGTCTATATTTAAAGTGATTATGGTTGATTTAATCTTGGTCGAAGAATGTGGTGCTGGAAAAGCACAGCGGTCAGACAGCATCCGAGGAGCAGAAGAATCGATGTTTTGGGCATAAGCTCTTCATCCCGATGAAGATCTTATGCTCGAAATGTCGACTCTCCTGCTCCTCGAATGCTGCCTGACCGGCTGTGCTTTTCCAGCACCACACTCTCAACTCTAAGCTCCAGCATCTGCAGTCCTCACTTTCAACCAGGTATCCTAACCTAATCTAGTCCCTTTTGCCAACACTTCGCCCACATTCTCTAAACCCTTCCAATTCATATACCCATCCAGATGCCTTTTAAATGTTGTCATTGTACCACCCTCCACACTTCCTCTGTCAGCTCATTACTTATGCATACCACTCTCTTCTGTGAAAAGGTTGCCCTTCATGTCCCTTTTCAATCTTTCCCCTCTCACCCTAAACCTATGCCCTCTAGTTCTGGACTCCCCATCCCGGGAAAATGACTTTGTCTATTTACCCTATCCACACCCCTCATGATTTCATAAACCTCTATAGGGTCACCCCTCAGCCTCCGATGCTCCAGGAAAAACAGCCCCAGCCTATTCCGCCTCTCCCTGTAGCTCAAGTCTTCCAAACCTGGCAATATCCTTGTAAATCTTTTCTGCACCCTTCAAAGTTTAACAACATTTTTCCTATAAATAGTTTCCGAACCCTTTCAAGTTTCATAACATCCTTCCTATAGGAAGGAGACCAGTATTGCACACAATATTCCAAAAGTGGCCTAACCAATGTACAGCCGCAACATGATGTCCCAACTCCTATAGTCAATGCTCTGTCCAATAAAGGAAAGCATACCAAATGCCTTCTTTACTATCTTATCTACCTGTGATTCCACTTTCAACAAACTATGAACTTGCACTTATGTCCCCTAGTAATTGATGTTTCTACCCTGGGAGAAAGATTCCCAATATCCATCCTATCCGTACCTCTCATAAGTATGTAAACTTCTATCAGGCTGTCCCTCAGCCTCCAGTGTTCAAGTGAAAACAAACCAAATTCATCCGATCTCTCTTCACAGCTAATACCCTCCAAACCAGGCAATATACAGGGAAATCGTTTCTGTACCCTCTCCAAAGCCTCTACATCTTTCCAGTAGTGTGGCAAGCAGAATTGTAATCAATATTCTAAATATGGCCAAACTAAGTTCTGTACAGTTGCAACATGACTTGTCAATTTTTATTAGATTACTTACAGTGTGGAAACAGGCCCTTCGGCCCAACAAGTCCACACCGACCCGCCGAAGCGCACCCACCCAGACCCATTCCCTTACATTTACCCCTGCACCTAGCACTATGGGCAATTTAGCATGGCCAATTCACCTAACCTGCACATCTTTGGACTGTGGGAGGAAACCTGAGCACCCAGAGGAAACCCACACAGACACGGGGAGAATGTGCAAACTCCACACAGTCAGTTGCCTGAGGTGGGTATTGAACCCAGGTCTCCAGCGCTGTGAGGCAGCATTGCTAACCACTGTGCCACCCACATATTCTATGCCCAGACCAGTGAAGGCAACCCTGACCACCTCATCCATTTGTGTTGTCGCTTTCAGGGAATTATGGACCTGTATGCATAGATCCCTTTGTATGTTGGTGCTACTAAGAGTTCTGTAATTTACTGTATACTTTTCTCCTACATTAGTTCTCCCAAAATGCATCACCTCACATTTATTCCAGTTATTTTCCATCTGCCATTTCTCTGCCCAAGCCTCCATCCTATCTATATTCTGCTGTATCTTTTGGCAATCCTCTTCACTATCCATAGCTGCCCCAATCTTGGTGTCAACTGCAAACTTACAAATCAGGCCATCTACACTCTCCTCCAAATCATTTACATATATTACAAACAACAGAGGTCTCAGCACTGGTCCCTGTGGAAAACTGTAGTTATAGGTTTCCAGTCACCAAAACCTCCTTCCCGTCCTACTCTCTGTCTTCCATGACCAAGTCAGTTCTGTATCCATCTTACCAGCTTAATGGCAGATCCCATGTGACTTTACCTTCTATATCAGCTTGCCATGAGGGACCTGCCCTCGACAATCAACTTCCTCAAAAAACCCGGTTACGTTTGTGAGACACAGCGTCCCCTGCATGAAGTCATGCTGCCTATCACAAATGAGTCTATAGTGACCAAAAGTGAGTAAGTCCTGTCCCTAAGAATTTTCTCCAATTATTTCCCTACCACTGACGTAAGAATCACCGACCTGTAATTTCCCAGATTCTCCCGTTGACCTTCTTAAACAAAGGAACAATGATTACTCGGGCTATTCTCCAGTCCTCTGGGACCACGCCTGTGGCAAAAGAGGAGACAAAGATTTCGTACAAGACCCCAGCAATTTCCTGCGCCTCCCTCAGCATTCTGGGATACTTCCCATCAGATCCTAGGCATTTGTCAAATTTAATGCATTTTTAGAGCAACATGCCTGAGAATATCAATGTACCCCTGTCTATACTCACTGACCACCGCCTCCTTCTCCTTTGTGCTATGTATTCATTAGAGACCACACTCACTTCCTTCAGGTCCATGCATACATTTTTTTTATTCATTCATGGAATGTGGGTGTCGATAACTAGGCCATCCATTCATTGCCCATCCCTAATTGCCCAGAGGGCAGTTTAGAGTCAACTCCGTTGCTGTGAGTCTGGAATCACATATAGGCCAGATCAGGGAAGGATGGCAGATTCCTTCCTGAAAAGACATTAATGAACCAGATGAGCTTTTTCCAACAATCGCCAATGGCTTCACAGTCACCATTAGACTCTTAATTCCAGCTTTTTGTGAGTTCAAATTCCGCCTTCTGTCATGGTCGGATATGAATCCAGGACCCCAGAACATTACCTGGGTCTCTGGATTAATAGTTCAGCAATAATCTCTATGACTCTAATAGACAAGCCCCTCTCCAATAAATTTCCTTATTTGTTCTTGAGTGGATCTATCTTTTTCCTTGCTAACCTCTTGCCCCTTATATGAAATGCCTTGGGATTTTCCTTAATCCTGTTTGCCAGAGATATTTCATGGCCCCATTTAGCTGTCCTGACTGTGTGTTTAAATTATTCCATGCTTTATTTATATTCAACGAGAGGTCTGTGTCTCTTCAGTTTCCTAAACCTTATGTATGCCTACTTTTCTTTTTGACTGAGCTCACAATTTTTCTTGTCATCCAAGGTTCTCAAATCTTACCATCCTTATCCTTAATTTTCACAGGAACATGCCGGTTCTGAACTCCAATCTTGTGGGTTTAAAAGATGCCCACAAGACAGATGTGTATTCGCCCTCAAACAGCTACCCCCTGTCTACATTCCCCAGTCCTTGCCTAATGTTGTGGTAGTTAGCCTTACCCTGGTTTAGTACTTTCACCTGAGGACTACGCTTATCCATTTCCATAAGTATCCTAAAACATGTGGAATTATGGTCCCCCACTGAAACTTTGACCATCTGGCTGGGCTCATTCCCCTGTACCAGATCTAGTATGGCTCCTTGTCTCTGTGGGCTATTTACATATTGCTTCAAGAGTCCCTTTGGATGCACTGAACCACATCTTCCCCTTTCTCAGCCCCTGGCACTCAGGGAATCCCAGTCAATATAGGGGAAGCTAAAATCACCCATCAAAATCACATTGTTGTTTTTACAAGTTTCAGCTGTTCCCCTATCACTTGCTTGGGAGGCCTATAGTACAAACCCATAAAAATGATTGCACCTTTCCTATTCCTGAGCTTATGGCCGCAACATCAATTCTGCAGCTCCTCAGATGCTGCCTGACCAGCTGTGCTTTTCCAGCACCACACTCTCAACTCTACCCATAAAGGCCTCACTGCATGAGCCCTCCAAGGTATTCTCCCTCAGTACAGCTGTGATATTTTGTCTAATCAGTAACACAATTCGCTCACCTCTATTACATCTCTCCCTATCCTATCTGAAACATTTAAATCCTGGAAGGTTAAGCTGCCAGTCTTGTCCCTTTCTCAACCAAGTCTCTGTAATAGATACAACATCGTAGTTATACGTATTCATCCATGCTCTCACTTCATCTGTCTTAACTGTCACACTCCCCATGTTCAAACAAATACACTTCAGACTACCAGCCCTTCCATGTTCAGTAACCTCTCCCTGTTTGGTTTTCCTTTGAGCCTTACTGGCCTTTGTCTCTAACTCCTCCTCGGCCATTTCATTTGCTGACCTACTGCTCCGGTTCCCACACCCCTACCACACGAGTTTACACCCTCCTGAGTGGCTCTATCAAACTTCCCTGCCAGGATATTGGTGCCTCTCCAGTTTAGGTACAACCTATCCTTCTCATACTGGTTTCACCCACTCCAGAAGATATCCCAGTGATCCACATGCATGAAGCCTTCCCTCCTACACCAGCTCTTTACCATGTATTTAACTGTACTATCTTCCTATTCCTCGCCTCTCTGGTGTGTGGCTCAGGGAGTAATCCCAACATTGCAACCGTAGAGTTCCTGTTTTTCAAATTCCTGCCGAACTCCCTGAATTCTCTTTGCAGGACCTTCCTATCTATGCTGTTAGTACCAATATGGACAACGCCCTTTGGCTGTTTTTCCTCCCTTTTGAGAATGTCCTGTGCCCACTTAGAAACATTATTTACGCTGACACCTGGAAGGCATCACACCATCATGGAGTCTCACTTGCAGCCATAGAACTACCTACCTGTGCCCTGGCTATAGAGTCCTGTATTTCTACTGCACTTTGACCCTCCCAGCTATACTACAGAGCCAACTGTACTTGTTAAAGAGGGGGATAGCCACAGGACACTCCTGCACTGTATGCCTGCCCCTTCTAGTGGTCACCCATCCCTCGACCTGAACTTTTGGGTATGACCATGTTTCTAAAACTCCTGTCTATGATGCTTTCCGCCTCCTGCCTGCTCTTAAGTGTGTCCATCTGATGCTCCAACCGATCCATGTGGTCTGACAGGAAGCTGCAATTGAACACACTTCCTGCAAATGTTATTATCAGGGACATTTGAACTGACTCTGATTTCCCACAATCCTCAGGAGAAACATGCTATCCCTCTGTCTGCCATTTTTTTACCCTCTCGGAAGTATTTAATTAAAAATAGAATTCTATAAGTTTACGGTTAACGCGATGGTTCGTAGTGGTAGATTCTCACAAAAAACATACTACTCTATAAACATAAGTCCAAGTACTATTCTGAATCCCAGGCCTGTACCGTCCCACCACTCAATTCCACTGGGCCCGAAATGCCCCTCCCTTGAGTTTTTACCTGCTCTAGTCATTGCCTCCTTCCCCCCAGTCTCTCTGGTTCCAGTTCCTGGCTGCTGATCATACTAAGGCTGCTACTTGAAACTAGCAGTCATCGTGTCATAGAGTCCTCTCCATGGTGACTGCAGCAACTTCTCTCCACCTTTTATTTTATTTCATAAATATGTCTTATTCATACAAATATATTTAAATATATTCAGTCACAAACACAGTTCGGTGCAGGAGCCTATGAGGAAATAAGCAAATATTGGTGTTTGACTTTATCCAATAAACAAACCAAGACTATATTCATACGTGTTGAGGTACCAGAGGGTCCAAAAACCGAACAGACTCCTATTTCACTTTGGCAGAAAGACTTTAGAAGGTGGTCTTTCCCCACTACACCTTGGCAGTAGCTGCCCTAAGCTTGAGTGGATTCCTCAGCACATCGTACTGGACTTTGGAATGTGCCTGTCTGCAACACTTAAGGTCAAGGTCAACTCCTGGTCTCAGATTCCTCCTTGGTCGCTTCTCATCAGCACCCTCAGCTGGACTCTCTTCCTGCTGTTGAGCACAAAGTCCTCTGTGATACCCTTCTCCATTGTGGTGACTGAGCCAACTTCTCTCAGAATCCTTATCAGTTGCTTCACACTGGCTCCCTCTGAGTGTATTCAGTGATTGAGAATGGGAGGTCTTAGATGCTGAAGCTGTGTCCTCCAGTTCCAAATTCCCTCCCATGAGGAAACATTCTCTCAGGATTCATGTGTCAAGTTCCTCAGCATCTTAGTAACAAATTTCTGCAGATGCTGGAATCTGCACTGAAGACAAAAAATGCTGGAGGTCACAGCAGGTCAGGCAACATCCAAAAAGAGAGAGAGAGCGCAAGCTAACTTTTCGCTTCCAGATGACTCTTCATGAGAGCTCAGACCAATCCCGTCAGCATCTTGTATGTTTCAGTAAGATCGCTCTTGCTCCCCTCAGAATTAAAGGGTTGCCCCAAGCTTTAATACTGATGCTCAACTTTGTTTGAGTTAACAGGGAGAAATAGTTTCCAAGAGGGCCAGTAATCAAAGGTGACCGATTTCAGGACTTAGTGAAGATGAAGAAAAATCTCCACAGAGTGAGTTATTAGAGGCCGGAAGATGTTGCCTGAGAGAATGCTGAAAGCAGATTCATTAGGAACATTCAAAAAGGAATTGTACAAAAAGTTTAGGGCGAGCATTTACTAGGCTGTATGGAAAGAATGGGGGTGCAAGTCTGCAGTCATTATGTTGTTCTTTAAAAGGGTAGTCCCAGACACATTGGGCTGAATGGCCTTCTTCTGTCCTTTATGATTCTATGATCCAATCCTTTGAATGTTTCCTCAAAATTAACTTGACCCAGTAACCTGTAAGTATTGATTCTGTTGTGTGTGTGACACCCCTGATGTTAAATTAAGGTTGGTTTTTTTGTGTGTTTTTATTTGTAATTGGGATTGGGGTGCAACACAGGTAAGTTGAAATTTGTAGCCCAGTCCTGATTCATCTGATAGTATTAAGGGTCAGAGGCAAAGAAACTGCAGATGCTGGAATCAAATGTAGACAAGCAGGAGGCTATAAGAACACAGCAAGCCAGGCAGCATCAGGAGGTGGAGAACTCAATGTTCCAGGTGTAACCCTTCTTCAGGACTGGGGGTAGGTGTCAGGGGAGCTGCAGATAAAGGTGGAGAGGGGAAGGGTTTTGGGTGAGGAGAGGGACGGGGTGGTGAGGTAAGCATAGGTGAACACAGGTAGAGGGTGCGATCTGATTGATTTATGGGAGGGATGAATCCAGTTGGTGGCTGGAAGGAAGGGTCAGTTGGTGGAATGGAAGGGAGGGGAAGGGGGAGGGGGCTGGGAAGGGAGTCAGGGGAATGGGAAGGGAGGTTATTTGAAATTGGCGAACTCAATGTTGAATCCTCCAGGGCTGTAGGCTGCCCAGGTAGAAGATAAGGTGTTGTTCTTCCAGTTGGTGCTTTGATTTGCTGTGGCAATGGAAGAGGAAGGATGGAGAGGGAGTCAGAGGGGGAATTGAAATGGCTGGTGTCACATGTAGTCCAGAGCTGGTCACAATAGCAGGATTCCATTGCGGTTCAACATCAGTAAATCACATTTGTTTTGAATGCCAAACTTTTCAAGGTAGTTAACTGGTACGAGGCAACAGGCACAGACAACCTGGGCTGAATGGCTTCCTGACATACTACAGCCATTGCAAGATTCAGAAATGATTGGATTTGTTGAATCCAGTTCTACATTTGCCCCTCTTAGAAAGGGTACGAGTTCCGCAGTTATATTTGTGAAATGTTCCAGGAGGGAATGGGAGGAAGAATAATCCACCATCTGGAATTTGCATGTATGGCCTTACAACATATACAGTAAAAACTCTCCTTAAATACTCTGCTGATGGATTTTTTTTTATGGATAAAAGGCACCTTGAATGTGTGACCTCCGACTGATCCTTTAAAAATCCACTGCAATACTTTTGTAAATGTCAATAAAAATTGAGATGCAAAACGTAAGTGGAGGAAGGAAAAAGAAATAAACATACGTTTGCCAAAAAATCTAAAGGCATGGATCAGTAACGGCTAAATGAGGTTTAATAATTTGTCCCTTTTTTCTACCACTGTTTTATTGACTAGTGTGACTAGGGCCCTGGGTGTGATGAATGATTCAATCAACAGAATTCAATTGAGACACTGCACTTAAGACTTTGAAAGTGTTTAGGCCTTGACTGAATTAAGGAAGTGACAGCTTATTTACTTATTTATCGAGACAAGGAGCATGATTAATCAGATTGGCCGCACCCCTCAGAATATTGAGTACATCTCTTGCCGGAACCTTCACAATGAATCTGTGTGTTCGGGCGAGTCCGTGACCAAGACATGTTCATATTGGTACTGTCTATACCTCTGGGACCGGGGCCTGGGTTCAAGTGCTACAGGGTCCAGAGGTACCAGAACATAAGAACTCTGAGCTGGAGTGGGTGTTTTAGTCCCTTGAGTCTATACTTCCATTTAATAGATCCCGGCTGATTTAATCTCAGCCTCAACCTCACTTTTCTGTCAGTTCTCCATAACCCTTTAACCTATTGCTAATTTCAAAATCTGTCTATCTCCTCTAAATTTGTTCACTGTTCTGATGTCCACCGCTTTCTGGAGTTGTGAACTTCATAGATTCATGGCCCTTTGAGAGAAGTAATTTTTCTTCCACAGATTTCTCTCCACAGATGTTGCCAGACCAGCTGAGATTTTCCAGCAACTCCTGTTTTTGTTTCTGATTTCTAAAATCCTCATCCCTGTTTTAAATCTGCTAAACCTTATCCGTAATCATTGACTTCTCATTCTAGAATGCCCCATCAGGGGGAATAGCCTCTCTACATCTACTTTGTCAATCCTCTTTAGCATCCTATATACCTCAATTAGATCTCTTCTCATTCTTCTAGACTCCAGAGCGTATAGGCCTAAACTGCTTAATCTCTCCTCATTCGACAAGTCTTTCACATTTGGAATTAGTGGAGTGAAATGTCTGAACAGGTTCATGCCAAGTATCTACGGTGATGGGGCTGCAGTAAGTGAGCGAGTTGGTGCTATTTTGCTCTCATACAGTAGGAGGTGCTCTTTCATACTTTTGCTTTATGGGACACTCCTTCACATTTGAACAGGAGAAAGTGCTTGTTCTTTCCCAAACACAACTCTATCGCCCATCGGGTGTTTTCCCAGATGGCCACTTCTTTGAGACTCCAATACAGCCAGTTCTGCTGTAAAGCGTGTTTCTTCAACGCAATTTGACTTTAACACGATTGAAGAATTTAGACCGTTGTTTGTAGAATGTGAATTTTTCTGACCTGTATTGGTTATAACGCGATTCCGGCCCCATTAGTTTAAATGCCACACTGATATCACACAAGAACAGAACTATTGCATTATATCAGAACTGACTGTATTTGTTGAAAATATTGGTTTATAAAAGCTTCCCCACCATGAAGGTTAAGCCAACTCATCTGTAATGTTAGGGTTTATCCTTATAACCTTTCCTGAACAAGGGCTTCATCTTGGCAATTCTTTGCACCTCTCCTGAGTATAGTGATTATGGCCAGTGTCCCTGCAATTTCCTCTCTCACATCCTTCAATACCTTTGGATACATCATATCCTGCCATGGTACTAGACAGTTCTATCTGATGCATCTTCCTTATCAGTTTGATTCTAGTGATGTCACTTCCTCCTCTTTACTCATGGCCTGGGTAACATTTGTCTCCTTGCTAAAGACTGATGCAAAATATTCATTGATACCTCATCCATGCCTTCAGCCTCGATATGTAAATTCCAATTTTGAACCCTAATGGGCCATTCCTCCTTCTGATACTCTTTTACTATGTATATGTCTATTGAAGACTTTAGGATTGTCCCTTATGTTGGCTGCTAGTCTTTTTTCATAATTTCTCTTTGCTTCTCTAAAATGCTCTTCTCACCTCTGCTGTGAACCTTCTGTGTCCCTCTTGGTCCTCTATTGTATTTTCTATCTGATACCTGTAACTAGTACAGTTTTAAAAAAAATTAGCTTAATTTCCATCTCCTTTGTCATCCAGGGAGCTCTGGATTTGTTTGTTCCATTCCAAGAGCCTTGACTGCTCTTCACCCATCTCCTCGTGGAAGGTAGTACGTTGCTCAGTTACAGTTTTATGCACCAACCTGTCATTCCAATCAATCCAGCCCAGCTCCCTTCTTGCCCTCTTGACATTATTTCCAACAAAGTGATTTTTCTTACTATGGATTGATCATTGACATTCTCCACCAAGCAAGGATTGTCGTCAAGGAGTTGTGCAGTGATGCAGAATAGAGTTTAAAATCAGATCAGCTGTGATCTTTTGAATGGTGGAGCAGACTGGAAGTGCTAAGTGACCTATTATTGTTCCTTTTTTGTGTGTTGTAATGGTAGGGTCCTGAGGAGTGTGGCTGAACAAAGAGACCTTGGAGTGCAGGTTCATAGCTTCTTGAAAGTAGAGTCACAGTTAGATAGGATAGTGAAGAAGACGTTTGGTACTTTATTGGTCAGTATACTGAGAACAGAACAACCTCGGTTATCTGGACATCAGTTGTCCCACAAAAACGTTATTCGTTATCCTAACAATCAGTTATCCGAACAAAATACTCCCCGCCCATCTCGTTCGGATAATCGAGGTTGTTCTGTATAGGAGTTGGGATGTCATGTTGCAGCCGCACAGGGCATTTGATTAGACTACCTTTGGAATCCTGCATTCAATTCTGGTCTCCCTGCTATAGGAAAGATATTGTTAAACTTGAAAGGGTGCAAAAAAGATTAACAAGGATGTTGCGAGGGTTGGAGGGTTTGAGCTACCGGGAGAGGCTGAATAGGCTGGGCTGCTTTCCCTGGAGTGTTGGAGGATATGGGGTAACCTTAGGTTTATAAAAACATGAGGTTCCCAGGGTAGGGGAATCGAAAACCAGAGGACATAGGTTTAAGGTGAGAGGGGAAACATTTAAAATGGACCTAAGGGGCAATGTTTTCACACAGAGGGTGGTGTGTATATAGAATGAGCTGCCAGAGGAAGTGGTGGAGGCTGGTACAATCACAACATTTAAAAGGTATCTGAATGGGTACGTGAATAGGAAATGTTTAGAGGGATATGGGCCAAATGCTGGCAAAGGGGACTGGGTCAGTTTAGGGTGTCTGGTCCACATGGACAAATTGGACCGAAGGGTCTGTTTCAGTGCTGTATACCCCTATGACTCTATGACTCTGTGTGTTAGGAGCCTAACACTGTGCACAATAGTCCAGGTCTCACCAAGGCTCTATACTCTGGTGCTCAAATCATCCTGTAATAACTGCTAACATGTCATTTACCTTTTTAATTGCGAGCTGAGTCTGCATGTTAACTTCCATTAACTCATGAACAAGAACACCCAAATCACTTTGAAATTAAACACACCCCATCCTCTCACCATTTAAGGAATACTTTATGTTTCTGATTTTGAGGGGTTGAGCTACAGGGAGAGGCTGAACAGGCTGGGTCTGTTTTCCCTGAAGTGTCGGAGGCTGAGGGGTGACCTTTTCGAGGTTTATAAAACCTATGAGGGTCATGGATAGGGTAAATAGACAAGGTCTTTTCCCTGGGGTAGGGGAGTCTAGACCTAGAGGACATAGGTTTAAAGTGAGGGGGGAAAGATTTAAAAGGGGCAACTTTTTCACACAGAGGGTGGTGCATGTATGGAATGAGGTGCCAAACGAAGTGATGGTGGTTGTTACAATAACAACATTTAAAAGGCATCTGGATGGGTGTATGAATAGGAAGGTTTTAGAGTGATATGGGATAAGTACTGGCAAATGGGACCAGTTTGGGTTAGATTATCTGGCCAGCATGGATGATTTGGACCAAAGGGTCTGTTTCCGTGCTATACATCCCTGTGCACTGGTGAAAGGAGATCAGCACTTGACATATTCCACTGATTAGTAACTCTTCTGATATCGAGTCAAAGAGCTACTGTTCAAGTGGGCAGTGTCAAGTTGGAAGGTTGGGACTGGTATGAGGTGGGGGGATGTGAAATTCACATTAATGCAGGACATGCTGTGCACTGGTGAAAGGAGATCAGCACTTGACATATTCCATTGATTAGTAACTCTTCTGATATCGAGTCAAAGAGCTACTATTCAAGTGGGCAGTGTCAAGTTGGAAGGTTGGGACTGGTATGAGGTGGGGGGATGTGAAATTCACATTAATCCCTTGTAGTTGGAGGGTCCCAAGGAGGAAGATGAGGCATTCATCATCCAATCGTCGGGTGGTTAGGGTTGGTGATGGAGGAGGCCCAGGACCTGCAAGTCCTTGGCAGAGTGGGAGGGGGAGTTAAAGTGTTCAGCCACAGGGTGGTGGGGTTGGTTAGTGTGGGTGTCCCAGAGATGTTCTCTGAAACAATCTGCAAGTTGACGTCCTGTCTCCCCAACGTAGAGGAGTCCACATTGGGTGCAATGGATACAGTAGATGACATGTGTGGAAGCACAGGTGAATTTCTGTCGGATGTGGAAGGATCATTTGGGGCTAAACTCTTTTGATGTGCCAAGAAAGTTAGAAAATCCTTACAAGGAACCTCCCAAGATGTGCATACTGTGTGATGTTGTTTCAGTGGACTGAACATACAGTATTTGTCCCAGTTGGCACAGTGGCTTAGTTGTCCTCACTGCGACCTCACAGCTCCAGAGACTCTAGCTTGATCGCAGCTTTGGGTACCTGTGTGGAGTTTGCACATTCTCCCCATGTCTGCATGGGTTTCTTTTGGGTGTTCTGGTCTCCTCCCACAGTCTAAAGATGTGCAGTTTAGGTGGATTAGCCATGCTAAATTGCTCCATAGTCTCCAGGGATGTGCAGGCTGGATGGATTAGCCATGGGAAATGCAAGGTTACGGAGATAGGGTGAATCTGGGTGGGATGCTGTTCCGAGGGTCAGTGTGCATTCGATGGGCCAAATGGCCTGCTTCCACACTGTAGGGATTCTAAGACTCTACAAGATTATATCTCCATATACGGAGTGTATTATTTGGAGAGGTTTGTGTCAAAAGAAAATTCCAAGGCCATCAGAAAAGTGGGATATCTGTCAGAGTCACATTTAAAGATCATGCGTTTTGAAAAGATTCAAACGCTTGTGATTTCAATCTTTGAGAATGATCTTCAACCTCAGTGGCTATTTATGGTAAAGTGCTCTGAAGGTTCTCAGTTGTATTTCGAGCATCAATAAAGTGATTCAGTGCTGATGTATGAAAAGATTTTATCCACATAAATAACATTTCAATGCCAAAAGAGAAATAAATTCTTCACATTGTATTCCATTCGCCAAATATTTGCGCTTAGATCTCCAAATTCCCTCGTAACGCCTTTGCATCCTCCTCACAACTCCCACTTCCACTTTGTTTTGTTCCATCTGCAACTTGGTAATTTGACATTGATAGAGACTATAAATACCTGACACATTTGTCACTCACTGAATAAAACTGTGGACTTTCCAACTGATGCTTACATTGTGAGGATAATGAAAAGTGAAGTAGATGGCCCAAACTCAAATTCCTCTGTTCTCCTGAGTTTCCCCAATGTCCTTGTGCCTGCCATAGACTTCTAAGGGGGTTGGTTAGCTCAGTTGGTTGGATGGCTAATTTGTGATGTCGAGTGTTCGATTCCCACATCAGCTCACGTTATCACAAAGGACTCTCCTTCTCAACCTCTCCCTCTCACCTGAAAGATGGTGACCTTCAGGTTTAACCACCACCAGGTTGTCTCTCTCTAATGAGAAAACAGCCCTATGACCCGTGCTGTAAATTGCTTTCACTTTAACAGTGGTAGCTATTAGGTGAGACAGAGGGTCTCCTCCATCACTTTTACCATTGGGCACCCCAACCCCACAAGGTCTGTCCCTGAAAATATTCCCTCCCCTCCCAGCCTCTCCTTCAACACTCCTACCCATCACTCGGAGCCTCACCTTTCTTCCTCATCCCAATCTAAGAACACCACACTGACAGTCACATTCTGCGCTGTCTTCTGTAAGGTGTAAGGCTGGTTCCTGACTCGTTCACTGACTCAACTTTTAAACCCGACGAATACACGGGTCCTGAGGCTGCCAAGGTGTATACTCTGGGGACTGCTTGTCGCTTCGAACACTGCTGAGACTGCAGGGGGCAAGTAGTCGATCAGGGTGAGGTGGGACATTTTAGAGCACTGAACGACTGAGGGCTGGCCTGCATCTGCTGGGGGTGTGTATGTCACTGACTGTTCGGATAGCGGGAAGGCAACCCACGCCGTCCTAAAATTCCTGGCCTCTTCAGGTCACCTTTGTTTCTTCTAAACCTAAGGGAATATAGGCTGAGTCTGCTCAGGGGTGACAACTGGAGATGATGTCAAGTGAAAGTTTGCATTCAACTCTAGACATTGAAATCTACTGACTCCCATCTCACAGCAATGTTGGATCGCTGAGCCAAGCTGGCAGTGAGGGGAAGGTCACATTGGACTGAACAGCCATCTGCGGACTCAGCCTGAGAGTGGAAGAGAATCACTCTCATCTGTGAGGGAGCGCCAATGATGAGGGAAAAGGAGGACATCTGGAAGAAAGCAGGGTGGAGAGAGAGGTGGAAGGAGCAGGGATAATAAATCAGAGTGCAGAAACATGGGAGTGAAATCCCAGTTCTCAAAGAGTTTCCTCAGCACAGACACAATACATTGATTCCAGGAACTCTTGAACTGTCTTGTTGAAGTATTTAATGAAGCAGAAATTTGCAGGAGGAAGTTTGGAAGGATAAAAGGGGTAATTAGAATGTATGGCACTTGCTGAGCTACATATGACAGCTGTCATATTACAAACCTATTTTGGTAACATGTGGAGGAAATTTATCAAAATCTTGAGATTGTATTTCTTATTTCTGCATTGTCCCTACATCACCGATGCTCAGTAGCAGCAGTGTGCACCATCTACACGATGCACTGCAGAAATTCACCAAAGATCCTCAGACAGCATCTTCCAAAACCATGACCACTTCCATCTAGAAGGACAAGATACGTGGGAAAACCACCACCTTCAAATTCCCCACCAAGCCATTCACCATCCCGACTTGGAAATGTATTGCTCTTCCCTCAGTGTTATTGGGTCAAAATCCTGGAATTCCCTCCCTAACAGCATTACGAGCCCACCTACAGCACATGAAGTGTAACGGTTTAAGGAGGCAGCTCACCATCACTTTCTCAATAGCAACAAGAATGGGCAATAAATGCCGCCTGAGCCAGCAATGCTCACATCTCATAAGTGAGTAAATAAATAATCCCATATGGCATTACCATTCACTAACCGCTTCAAGCCTTGAGAACCCTCCCTTTATCTGTAAACTCCTCAAACCTTACCCTTGTCCATGTTCTCTGCATCCTGGCCTCTCGCTTCATGTCCTGTGCAGCAGTACAGCAGCTGAGTAGGCCTCAGACTCTGATATTCTCTCCCTGAATTTTCCTACCTCTTTCTCCTACTTTAAGATCATGTTTAAAGGAGAAACCTTTAGCTAAGCTTGTGATCTCCTTCTCGACTCATGGCCAATATTTTTGTCGGAGTTCACTCCTGCAAAGTGAGTCATAGAGAACTACAGTACAGAAATTCAAACAATCAAATCTGCCCTGTTCAAAAACAATGGCCTACCTATTCTAATGCCGTTTTCCAGTAGAAAACAGCTTCTTCTTTTTGTGCATCCAGTGTACTCGGACCAGGCGTGTAGAATTTTCTGTGATTTTTCTGATCTTTCTGCTGTAGTATGCAATTTTGCTCTCTTATATTAGCTGAACCGAGAATGAAATTTAAATTGAAAATCAGCTGCAACTATTTTACGAGTATGTTGTCAAGAATGGGACATCGATCATAAAAATGTTCCATTCTCTCTCTATCTCTCTCTCTCTCGCTTTCTTCCTCTCTGTATCTACGACGCTATGTAGTAAATTTGCAGAAGGCTAATTGGGAATTACATTAGCAGAACAGAGGCAACGACAAATGGCTTTATATTAAAGCTAGGCCCTTGTGCTTTTAACAGGAGACACATATATATCATGCGATTAAAATTGTATAGTTGATATGAGAGGAACATTCAATCAATGGTTCATTTTCCTTCAATTTTTGCATAGTGCTCACTTTCTCTGTTGACATGGTGTCAAAGGGCAATATACTTGTCTTCTGAGACAGAAGTTACTGGGAACAGGTCCCACTGCAGAGTCTTAAGAATATAATTAATGACTGACACTCCACTGTAACACTGAGACAGGTGACGTTACACCACGTTCCTGTCTGCCATCTCAGAGAGAAATGAGGAAGAAGGGTTGCCAATTTCAGACTGAGATAAGGAAGAATTTCTTCTCTGAGTGTTTGAGAGTCTTTGGAAATCCTTGCCACAGAGGGGCATGGTGACAGAGCCCTTGATTAGTCGGGGAATCAAAGATTACGGAGAAAGGATGGGATAGGAAGAATATCGGATCGGCCATGATCCTGTTGACTGGTGGAGCAGGTTCGAGGGGCTGAACAGCCTACACCTGTTCCTTTTTTATTCAGGATGAAAGTGTCACTGGGTAAGCTAACATTTATTGTCCATCGTTGATTGCCCAGAGGGCAGTTAAAAGTCAACCACACACCACTGTGGTGTCTAGAGTCACATGTAGGCCAGACCAGGTAAAGGTGACAGTTTTGTTCCCTTAAGGGAAACCCAAACCAGATGGGTTTTTCTGACAATCGATAATGGATTCGCGGTCACCAGACTTCTCTTTGATTCAAATTCCACTATCTGTTGTGGTGGGATTCGAACCCAGGTCCCAGAGCGTTTGCGGGGTCACAGCTGAGTCCTTTTTGTGTTCACATTGGCTGCTGCATTTCTGATGTGAAATCAGCTAACAAGTGAATCACTGCCTGTGGAGTGCTTTGGACTGAGACCATGCAAGGTTCTATAGAAATCACAAGATCTTTTTTCTTCCACCATTCACTCCCCTGTACATTGGACACACCATGATACCACAACACAATTCTGGTCACCCTGCTATAGTAAGGATGTTGCTAAACAAGAAAGGGTGCATGAAAAAAAAATTACATGGATGTTGCCAGGACTGGAGGGTTTGATTATAAAGACAGGCTGGATAAGCGACAGTGTTTTTCCCTGGAGCATTGGAAGCTGAGGGGTGAGTTACAGAGGTTTATAAAATCATGAGGGACATGATAAAGTGAATAGCCAAAGTCTTTCTCCCAGGGTATGGGAGTTCAAAACTGGAAGGCATGGGTTTAAGGTGGGAGGGGAAAGATTTAAAAGGCACCTGAAGGGCAACCTTTTCTTACAGAGAAATGTGTGTAAATGGAATGAGCCGCCAGATGAAACGGTAAAGCTGGGTACAGTTACAACTTTTCAAAGATATTTAGACCGGCACATGGATAGGAAAGGTTTAGAGGGATATTGGCCAAACACAGACAAATGGGACTAGTTCAGTTTCGGAACGAGCATGGATGAGTCGGGCGGAAGAGTCTGTTTCTGTGCTATGTAATTCAATGCTACAGGTTAAACCATAGACGGTGACTTGACACAAAGTTTCGAGAGATGCTGTGCTTCATAGTATTTTACGTGATGAGTAACTCTCAATATGCCCTAAGTCACCAAGATTAATCAATGGGACTCATTGACTGACTTTTTGTTCTCATTTGACAGACCTTTAGAACAAATGTAACAGAGCTCCTCCTGTGGGTGATGTGGTAGCTGTACTCAAATCAAAATCTGGCTTTCTTTCTGCCATGTTCCTGAAGAATATTGCATTTTTTTGGCAATCTGGAGGCTTCCAAGATTTAAGTACACATTTTCAGATTCCAGCAAAGGAGACTGATTTTGAGGAGACTTTCAAGGGTGTCTGGACTGCGGGTTTAATTGCCACCTCCCTCAATAACATGAGCCTAGCTGTTGCTCAGAGGTTTTTGTCTGTAAAGTCGGAACCTGTAGGCTTCCAACTCATGAGCAAGTGTGCTGAGAACAGAACCTAGCAGATGGATGAGTGCTGACTAATTTTTGTTGCAATATTCAATTTGATATCAATTTAAATTTTGCATGAATTTTTAAAATTCATTTTGAATTAATTTAGATTCACGCACTGGTGCTTAAATGTGATATCCAATCTCGTTTTTCCATTATGCCTCTAACCCACGACTGTTCATTTTGTATTCCTGCTGCTTATTCCCATCCTTAGTCTAACAATGTTGCTTTTATTCATATGCGATTTATCAGCTCTGCTTCATCCAGATTGCTCTATTCTTTAACCAGAGTTTGATTATCAGTAGTGGAGGTGCCAGCGCAGTGAAAATCTGCATGCAGTGCGGGTAGCAGTCTCAATGCAACACAGGGAAGAGAACAAATTTCTCAAGGTTAGCAATCCAAACTAAAACAAAAGCCAGAAAAAGGATTGCCATTGCTCAGCCACCAGAACACCTCATTCAGCACTGGCATACTGGGCTAGATGCAATCCCCTCTACCTTTTTTGTCTCATATGTTTGATCTGCAGCAAGAGCACTAACAGTTTTGATGGTACCCCTTTATGTCCTTGAGAACTTAGTGAGATGGGGGTAGAATCCCTACAGTGTGGAACAGGCCATTCAGCCCAACATGTCCACACCAACCCTCCAAAGAGGGTGCACCTAGATCTGTTCCCCTACCCTACTACTCCCCATTTACCCCTGAATCAATCTACATATCCCTGAACACTACAGGCAATTTAGTGTGGCTAATTCACCTAACCTGCACATCTTTGGATTGTGGGAGGAATCCCACGCAGACATGGGGAGAGCGTGCAAACTCCACACACACGGTCGCCCAAGGCTGGAATTGAACCCGGGTCCTTGGTGCTATGAGGCAGCAGTGCTAACCATTGAGCTACTATGAGCACTGCTTGCCTGGGCTGGTAATAAATGCTCGAGCCTCATAATATTCTCTGAATGTAAACAAAGAAGCCATCTTCAGGCACTCCAATTAAGAGCAGACAGGTTGGAAACAGGAATGGAGCAGAGATTTACTGAAACACATTCGGTAAGATTTTGAGGAGACTTTCAAGGGTAAGAAGAGGGGTGATATGGCCATGACAGGATGAAGTCTGTAACAATTAGAGTAAAATTGCAGGCCAGAAAGGGTAGAGGATGGGATAGTGTAGTGAATGGACTGAGGTGTAAGGCTGGAATGGTTGGAGTGGGAGATGATTGAAGAAGGATTTTTAAACCAGGGTACAACTATTGACATTTGGGTGACTAGAGAGCCAGTTAAAATCCAGAAAGGGGTGGGGCTGAGGGACAACAAGGACTTCATCACATGAAGTCAAAGCCATGTTTCCTTCATCTCATCTCGACTCACAGCCATATAGAATTTCTCCAGGATCAGGCTGACCACTGATTAGCAGTGGGACAGCAGGGGTTCGAAGAGGGTCATTGATATAGTCGGCAATATGACTGGATTAGAAAGGTAGAGACTGGTGGATGTGGGTTCATGGCAGATGGTGGAATTTGCAGTCAATCCATTGCCGAGTGTCACAATATCCCATCTGGCTCAGTATTGTCCTTTAAGCCTACATGTGACTCCAGACCCACAGCAATATGGTTGACACTTAACTACCCCTCTGGGCAATTAGGGACGGACAAAAATTGCTGGCCTAGCCCTCATCCTGCCCTCATCCCATGAATGAATTACTCCCCCTGATTGTCACAAAATCTCGGTGGCTACACAAAGACTCTTCAGGGAAGGAAATTAGCCATCTTGTGTGATCTACATGTGGCTTCAAATCCAAATGTTGGCTTCTCACTGGCCTCCAAGGCACTCGGTTCAAGGACAAGAGCCATGGGTCGCAATTATTGGGATCACCAGTGATTCCCACTCCCATGAATAGAAAGCTGCGATGTAGCAGTGCCAATCTCCAATTTGCTTAACACCTCTATCAATGACTGATCTGTTGAGAATGTTGCAAGAGCTAATCTAAAACTTGTTGTTGATGTATTGTCTGGGATTTCTCATTGTTTTTTGAGTCTACTTTTCCTTTTCTGCTTGATCTTGTTCTGCCACTTACACCAAGAGTTAAATTCACCCATTGCTATCCATTCCAAAAATAAATTACAGGAAGTGTATAGAAGGCCGAACAAAGAGTTCCTTGGTTCTCAGCATTTTATACAAAACCAACCAAAGGTTCATTATCCTAAAACTCCCCTGCCCAAAGAGTCAGCTCACTGTCTTCTTGGGGGTTCAGATTTCACTCTGATCCACGTGATCCAGATTCAGACTCCCATGAGGGAAGTGGAAATGCTAAATTCCCATAGGTACCTTCCTCAGGATGTGGCGATATATCAAAGTCCTATCGACCCTGTCAGGAAGATTCCATGGCTTATTCCAGTTGGAGCATGGGAATCCTCCCCATGACATGACTCATCCTTCTCCTGTAATCAATAGCACAAAAGGTAAACGCAGAGAATGCTGGAGAAACTCAGCAGGTCTGGCAGTTTCTGCGGAGAATCCTGTAAGACTCCTCTTCAGAACAGAGTGATATCAGACTCGAAACGTTAACTCTGTTTCTCTCTCCTCGGGTGCTGTCCAACCTGCTGAGTTTCTCCAGCATTCTCTGGGTTTGTTTCTGATTTCCAGTGTCCGCAGTATTCTGCTTTTGACATGAAAAGGTAAGTTGTCTGGTCCCCACGTGTCCTAGTTTGTAGAAACTTCCATTGAAACTGAGTGCTATGGAACTGAGGTTCAAAAAGAAGTGAATTAATGAAAATGTATTTCTAAATGTCCTGCGGGGCTTTTCGACATGTCAGCCAGTCGCTCGTCCATGTCAGAGAGAATTCCATCAGCTGTGGTACCCCTGTGTGTGGTTGAGTATTGTGTAAAATTCTCCCCCCTCAGCTCAGTTACACAGGGACAGGTTGGGGTGAAGGATTCAACTGGGGAGAGGAATATTAACGCGGTTTAGTTTCATCCAAACATTGCCTTTCTTTCTTGCAGCAATGGACATTACCGACATTTTGAAAGGCAAGGCGGAAAGTGATGAGGACAAACACCATTTTATTCCCTTTCAACAGTAAGTGTAGACTTATATTGTCTTAATGTTGTCCAGGCAGTTCCTTGTAGTAAACAGAGTCGAGAGTGTGGTGCTGGAAAAACACAGCAGGTCAGGCAGCATCCAAGGAGCAGGAGCATTGACTTTTCAGGCACGAGCCCTTCATCAGGAATGAGCCATCTGATGAAGGGCTCTTGCCTGAAACATCGATTTTCCTGCTCCTTGGATGCTGCCTGACCTGCTGTGCTTTTCCAGCATCACATCTTGACTCTGATGTCCAGCATCTGCAGTCCTCACTTTCTCCCTGTGGGAAACACCCCAAAAATAATTGGAGCTTTGCTACTTGACTTTTATTTGTGTAATTGCAATTCCTCATTTACAATGTGGAATTAAAAATAACCCACCCAGCATGAGCAATTTAGTGCGGGCAATCCTGCACACCTTTGGACTGTGGGAGGAAACGCTCACAGACATGGGGAGAATGCACAAACTCCATGCAGACAGTCACCCGAGAGTGGAATTGAATCTGGGTCCCTGGTGCTGCGAGGCAGCTGTGCTCACCACTGATCCACCATATTCTATACAGCTCCAGTGTAACCTTTCTACGCATTCAATCTGTGCCACAACTGAGAAAGGCAAGCATCCTGTATACCTTCTTAACTACCCCATTATCCTGCACTCTTGAAGCTTTCAAGCATGTGTGGCCAAGCATTCAAAGATTGTTGTGTTCCTCTGAGCTTCCTAGTGCCCTGCCATTCATTGATTCCTCCCTTGCTTTGTTATTTCTTCCAAAATGCATCACCTTACACTTATCAGGATTAAATTCCATCTGCCGCTGATCTGACCAATTTGTCTATATTTTCCTGTAACCCAAAACTATCTTTCTCCCTGTCACCCACCTGGCCAATGATCATGATTGCTCCAATATGTTGGTCAGGATTGTCAGACTGAGGGGTTGATTGGACGAATGACCAGCTGTGTTCTAACACAGGACTCTGGTACCGATTGAACTTTTCCTGTTCCTGGCTTCCTCTGGAAGTCAGATCCTGGCCCTCTAATGCGATTGCACTTCTTGCAGCGCCTTGTGCTGGCCGTTAAGATGCAGCTAGCTCTCTCTCTCTCTCACAGGCCCTCAAACGGTCGGCATGCACAAATGCTCAGAGCAATTTCACAGATGGCTGACCTGTTGCCCTGTCAGGTAACAGGAGGCCTTGATAATCCTCCCTGCGGTACGAGACAGGAATGATGTGGATTACTTTGGCTTTCTTTTGAAGCTAATGAGTTTGGTCAGTTGTGGCGTTACACCACTCAAGTGACCTCCCGACATGGAATAATATTCCAGAAGTATCTCCTGAAGTTAATTATTTTCAAAATTCTTTTCTTTCCTTCTTTCCCTACAGAGTAGCAGCTGAAAATGATTTCCTCCACACTTTAATCCATAAGGTCGTCGCTGCCAAAGACATAAACCACAAAGGACAAGGTAACATATTCCTGTCAAAGTCTCTCTGCACTTTAGCACAGCAAAGCCTTTATCTTTCTCAAATCCACTTTTATTAATATTTATCTAGGCCCAAGCTATGTTTATCTCAGGGGACTGGGCTTTAGTGTAGTGCTGTTGGAAGTGGCCTGAATGCTGTTGGGGGGGGGGGGTTTGGTGGTATTATTCACTGGTATGCTTGTGGTCACTCCCATCATGGCCCTCACAGTGTGGCAGGGCCAACTGGGCAAACGTGCAGCTTGTTTGTCAAGATGCACAAGGAATGCGTGACTATTCCTCCTTTGTTGTTTCGGGGGAGATGTGTGTTTGCTGATTAACAGCCAGTATTCCCTGACCGCCCCTCATTGCCCTTGACCTGAGAGGCAGCATGGTGGAGGGAAATTATCATTGCTGTGCGTCTGGAGTCACGAGACTTGGCAAGGATGGCGGATTTCTGTCCCTGTTACAAAGGGCAGGTTGACGTCCCTCTGACAATATTAGAGTAGTGCTGGAAAAGCACAGCAGGCCAGGCAGCATCTGAGGAGCAGGGAAATCGACATTTTGGGCAGAAGCCCTTCATCAGGAAACGTCAATTTTGCTGCTCCTCGGATGCTGCCTAACCAGCTGTACTTTTCCAGCACTACTCTAATCTTGACTCTAATCTCCAGCATCTGCAGTACTCACTTTCACTTATCCCTCTGATGATAACACCCAAAACACCCAGAGGGGAGCACCTGGCTTCATCTGATAACGTAGTGTGACAAGGGGTATAAAGGAGGGGTTAAATGGAGTGAAATCCTTTCACTCACTTTCCAATAATAATTTATTTATCTAACTCCAACATTGAACAAATGAACAGATTTCCGAACCAACTGGAGAATTATTCCCTAATTACTACCTATCCCCTAGCTGAATTAAATTCTATTGGTATGCTGTTTCAATAACACAGGTCCCACTTATGTAAATCCAATTAATAAGAACAATAAATTAAAACTTAGTCTCTCAAGATTCACACTGACTGGATCCTCTGCTGATTCTGCTGTCGGGGATAGTTTCCTTGTTATTCTCCTGTTCTGAACGCTTCTCTCTGTCGAATACTGGTGTCAAGAATATTCGCTAAATGTGCCATGTGCCTTATAGGTGGGTGGTGCTTTGTTTTAGAGAGCGTGGAGATTTCTTGTGAGAGCCTGATTTTTCTTTCTCAGATGGTGGGTTTGCTCTCAGTTCAGGTGGCAGGTGGCTCTCCCTCTAATTTTCAAATGCCCGCATCTTTTATACATGTGACTACATATTAACTTCTTTGCAATCCGATTGGTTTGAGGTAATTGACTCACAGAAAACTAGCATGCAGGTACAGTAGACAATAAAGTAAGTGAAGGGAATGTTGGCTTTTATACCTTAAGTATTAGAATGGAAATGTAAGGAAGCATTGTTACAAACATACAAGGCATTGGCGAGACTGCACCGGGGGATTATTGTGTACTGTTTTGCTCTCCTTATTTGTGGAAAGCTTTTAAAGGAATGTCACAATGCTTACCCTCACGTTTTCCAGATTTGCCACTTTGTTTTTACACACCAATTTCGTGACAGCCCCCAAGGAGCATGGCTGAACTCGATGGGTTGTTACACACCTCCACGATAGTTGTCATGGTCACCACTGCTGAGACAGGTTTATGCTTTGCCGGTTTAGTCATTAAATGCTGGGATTTGAAGTGGCTGGGATTTGATTTGCCTCCATTGGCATTGGAGGCAGTTCGGAGGAGGTTCACTCAATTGATCCCTGAGATGAGGGATTTGTCATATGAAGAGAGATTGAACAGTTTAGGCCAATACACTCTCGAATTTAGAAGGATGAGGGGAGATCAAATTGAGGTTTTCAAGATGGTAAAAGGTGTGAATAAAATAGACGTGGAACAGGTGCTTTTTCTTGTGGGGCATTCTGGGATGAGAGGTCATAGTCTTAGGATAAGGGGTAGCAAATTTTAAAACAGAAGCACTGCTGCCTCACAGCACTGGGAAACCCAGGTTCGATTCCAGCCTCAGGCAACTGCCTGTGTGGAGTTTGCACATTCTCCCCGTGCCTGCATGGGTTTCCTCCCAGTCCAAAGATGTGCAGGTTAAATGAATTGGCTGTGCTAAATTGCCCAGAGTGGAATCGAGTAGGGGAGTGGGTCTGGGTGGGTTACTTTTCGAAGTGTTGGTGTGGGCTTGTTGGACTGAAGGGCCTGTTTCCACACTGTAGGGATTCTAATTCTAATTCCAATTTACACACCTCGTGATAGTTGTCACGGTCACATTGCTGAGGCAAGTTTATGCTTTGCCGGTTTATTCATTAAATGCTGGGATATGAGCCCATGTGCCCAGAGATTTTGCCTGAGCCTCTGGATGAAGGGTGCATCACTGTCTTCCCTGTGTTCACTGTCAAACAATCTCTAACTCTACTTTGAGACAAGATCTGCTATTTGTTTTTTTTTACAATATGGGTCCAGTTAATGTGAACGTAGGGTCAGTTGTCCCTAGGGCCTCCACCTCCACCAGCATTATTTAAAAGCCAACCCACCTGGCGTTCAATTGACTTGCCTTTGGCTGACCTGACCTGTGCAGCATTAGTGAAAGCGGTGTGTGGATAACAGAGTCATAGAGTCCTACACCTCGAGACAGGCCCTTTGGCCCAAACTGGCCCCATGCCGAACAAAATGTCCATCCACACTAACCCCATTCCCTGCAGTTGGCCCATATCCTTCTAAACCTTTCCTATCCATGTATTTATCCAAATACCTTTTAAATGTTGTTGATGTACCTGCCTCAACCACCTCCACTGGCTCATTCCATATGTGTACCATCTTCTGTGTGAAATAGTTGCCCCTCAGGTTCCCTTTTATTCTTTCCTCTCTAACCTTAAACTGATGCCCTCTAGTCCTCCATTCTGGGAAAAAGACTGAATGCATTCACCCCATCTGAGCCTCTCATAGTCTTAGACACCTCTATAAGATCCTCCCTCAGTCTCCTATATTCTAAAGAAAAAAGTCCTAGCTTGTCCAACCTCTCCCTATAACTCAGACCATTGAATCTTAGCGACATCCTTGTAAATTTCTTCTGCACTCTTTCCAGTTTAGCAACATCCTTCCTATAATAAGGTGACCAACACTGAACATAGTACTCCAAGTGTGGCCTCACCAATGTCCTGTCCAACTTCAATATAATTTCTAATGTTGAGATTTTCAAAAGAGTAGCCCTGGGCTTTGGCAAGGAGGTTGTTTTTGGGCCTGTCCTGCTTCAGCAGTGGGGTCTAAGGTTGTGGTACCTCTCAGACTGCAGCTTGCTTTGTAATTGGAGTGCGTCAGCATTGGGTGGAGGAGGAAGATAGTTCTCCGGTGAAGGCCTGATCCACCAAGGATCTTTACTAAGCACCACTCCTTTCTTGGACTCAACCAGGAGCAGTGTCCAAGGCTCATGGATTTCACTAAAGAACTGGTCACTGGATTGTTCCAACTCCTGCAAGCCCTTGCAGCCTGCTGATGATGGCACTGCCAATCATTGCTGCCCTAGATTTCTCAATCTGCCCATCTACCCAGAAATGAGAGCCCATGGCATCAGCAGAACCTCTCAAATCCCCATCTTTCACCACAAGGGAACTTTATCCCCATCAGAATAATCAGAGAGAGGTTCATCAGGCCAGTGGGATTCCCATTGGTGCAGGGTGTCATTTATCGCATCGAGAAGTTAACGGCAGGTATGTTCCGGTCTAGCTGCTCCCCTGGTAAATGTGACTCTGTGACTGGAGGATCTTCTGAGTTAATGTCCATTCACCTGGCAGCAGCTGAAATGCATTCAATCTTGCGACATTCAGCCATGTCTGTAATAATTTTGCCACCACAAGAAGCAGAAGCTAACAGTCATCGAGCCCATGGCCGCACTCGAGCACCTGACTACATTAGTTTGACAGCCCCATCAGCAACACAGAATGTCAGACTGCAAACCTTCAACTCCCAGAGCAAGTGATCTACGACCTGCAAATCCCCATCTTGTACTCACTAGACCACGTTGGGCAACCAGACTCAACAGAAGGCAACTTGAGTGGAGGGGTGGGAAGATAAGAAGGTAGGGAGGAGATAAGGAAGTAACGCCCTTTGCTCCAGACCCACCATTTGTGAGGAGGGACAGAGCCACCAGTTCTCTAAGATGTTATCCCGACATCACAGTCATTCCTCAAGCCTGTATCTTCCAGTTCATTTGGTACAGGCCATCTCAGTGTGGCCACAGTTCAGAAATAGAATTCATCCAACAATGAAACCATTTCATACCAACGTTACCCACACAGATCTTTCACGTGTATGCAAACCTGAACTCATAGAATCATAGAATCCCTATAGTGTGGAAACAGACCATTTGACCCATCGAGTCCACACCAACCCCATGAAGAGCATCCCACCCTGACCTATATCCCTATTCTATCCCTGTAACCCTGCATTTCCAAGGTTAATGCACCTAACTTACACATCCCTGGACACTATGGGCAATTTGGCATGGCCAATCCACCTAACCTGCACATCTTTGGACTGCAGGAGGAAACAAGAGCACCCAGAGGAAACCCATATTGAACTGTTGGGTTTTCTGCCTTACCTTCAGAATTATTATTATAGAATCCCCACCGAGTTGAAATAGGCCCTTTGGGTCCACACCAACCCTCTGAAGAGTAACCCACTAAACCCATTTCCCTATCCTATTATCCCACATTTACCCCTGACTAATGCACCTAACCTACACATCCCTGAACACAGTGGGCAATTTAGCATGACCAATTCACCTAACCTGCACATCTTGGGTTTGTGGGAGGAAACTGGAGCACCAGAGGAAACCCACACAGACACAGGGAGAATGTGCAAACTCCACACTAACAATAGCCCGAGGTGGGAATTGATCAAGGGTCCCTGGCTGTGTGGCAGCAGTGCTAACCACTGAGCCACCATGCCACCCTTCTTAGTGCAGACATGAGCATTTGTAGAAGGAGGAATGTTGTCCTTCTGAGGCGGTACAGCAGGATGGTATGCTACAAAGCCACTGCTGTCCCCTTGGCAGTGCCCTGGTTATCCTGAGGGGGTCAGTTCACTCAGTTAGCCGGACAGCTGGTTGATGATGCAGAGTGATGTCAACAGTATGGGTTCAGTTCCCACGCCAACTGAGATCACCATGAAGATTTCTCCCCCTTGCCCGAGGAGTGGTGATCCTCAGGCTAACCCACCACCTCTCTGATGAGAGAGCAGCCCTCAGGTCTGGTAAGACAATGGCGACTTTATTTTTTTGACCCATTGGAGGAGTAAATTACTGGGTTACTGTGAGAGTCCACGATTCCCTTTAAACCTTGACATAGTGGCAGGAACGAGAGCTTGCATGCCCATAAATTATATTTTTTGTGGGTGCAAGCATGGCAGAATCTTGTGCCCATCCATTGGATGGGTTTGGCGCCAGGGATGAGAGTGTGGTGAATGGCAACGCCACCATTTTCTTTCATATGTTCCAATTAAGTCAACGGTGAGAAGGCCAGTGGTCAGCTTTCCCTGCCTGCTATCAATTCAGGCCCTTAGCTGGGTTGTCAATGCACCTGTATGGAGAAGTGGAATAGGCTGGGGCTGCTTTCCCTGGACTGTTGGAGGCTGAGGAGTGACCCTACACAAGTTTATAAAATCATGAGTGACATGGATTGGGTAAATAGTCAAGGTCTTTTCCCCAGGGTGGTAGAGTCCAAAACTAGAGAGCATAGGTTTAGGGTGAGAAGGGAAAAATATAAAAGGGACCAAAAGGGAAGTGTTTTCATGCAGAGGGTGGTACGTGTTTGGAATGAGTTGCCAGAGGAAGTGGTGGAGGCTGGCAGGTGGGACTAGATTGGCTTGGGGTGAGAAGGGAAAAATATAAAAGGGACCAAAAGGGAAGTGTTTTCATGCAGAGGGTGGTACGTGTTTGGAATGAGTTGCCAGAGGAAGTGGTGGAGGCTGGTACAATTACAATGTTTAAAAGGCATCTGAATGGGTATATGAATAGGAAGCCTTTGGAGGGATATGGGCCAGCACTGGCAGGCGCGACTAGATTGGCTTGGGATATCTGGTCAGCATGGACGGGTTGGACTGAAGGGTCTGCTTTCGTACTGTATACCTCTATGACTCTAGAGGCATGGGGAGACTAATCAATGCAGAGAACAGACTGTAACATCTCGCTGATCAAACACTGCCAAAAAGTCCTTCAAAACTCTGTCTTTCTTAAAAAACATTTTATCTCCTTTCCTTCCAAGACTGAGACCCAGCCAACAGCAACACACAACTGACTTAAAGTCCTCAGGCACAGTGTTCACTAAAACACTTCTTGACAGAACCTCCTTTTACCTTCCACCAACGTTACCTTCAAGAAATAGAAACAGCTGCGGTAATTCATTCTCAGACTCTGGATCTGGTCTCAGTCGTCTTTGACATGCCTGTACTGTACCACTGGACTCTTTAATCACTGCTACTGAGTTTGGAGGTCTCTGTAACCATTATAAAGCCTCGAACACTATTAGCCTGTCCAGAAATTTTGGTTTCAGTTTTGGTTTCCTTTGAAACTGGCAAGCTTAGATTCCTTTCTTAGTTTCCTTTTTTCCGTTGTCCTTTCCACTCTCAGTGAAAGCACAGAGGGAGTTTTTTTTAAAAAAAGGCTCTTGCGTTATCAAGTGTTGCCTCATTCTTTTATCATGATTTAAATTGAAGTAGTTATTTATATTTAAAGTTCTCATCCTTGTGATTTAAATCCCTCTGAAGGCATTGTCTTTCCCTATCTCTGTAACCTCCTTCAAATGTTGGTGGAAAGAGAATGATCTTTTAGGTTTTAAAGATATCAAGGGATAGCGCAGGAAAGTGATGTAGAAGTTCATTGGTTGAATGATGGAATAGGCTTGAGGGACTGAATGGCCTCTTCCTTCTTCTATTTTGTATGTTGTGATGAAAAACTCCAACAGCTCTGACCTATTGTGCATCCCTGTTTATTTTTATTTTCCCTGCCCTTCCAAATGGACAGAACAAGCATGAGAGCAGTTTTTAAACCAACTGGTCACCTGCTTCCTCTGCATATTTCTAGCAAGTGTGGGCTGCCGGAAATGTCATGATCATAACCAAGATGGCCTCCAGTATGACACCCTCCACAATCACTGGAAGCCATTTTGTAGTCCTCAAATGGTGCCCATAGCACCCAAATGCGGGGCATCGCTGAGCCCAATTTCAGGCCTCCTGCTCTTTGCTTGAATTAAAAACAAATTTGAAACCCAGCCTTGCTCAAGGATACTCTATCAAGGCAGGCTTTACACTCCAGGAATCTTTAGATGAAATAGAGGTCAGAAGGTCAAACACCAACTTTTATTGGCACGCATCCATTTCTAATGCTCACTCTATCTTACAGTGAGCCCAAATTTGCCCAGAGCTATTTCAATTATTTTTCGGCCCATTAGCGTCAAATGAGAGAACACTTTGTGCTAGAGAATCATGTCATTGCCCAAACTCATTCCACCGATGTTATTTATCTGCAGTAATGAGGCAGGAGACCATTACTCTTTCTGTCATGGGAGCATAAAATGGCTATTCAGCCCACTCAGTACATCCTAGCCGCAATGAGCCATGTCGCAAACTCGCTCAGCTGAGGAAATGTTAGTCAGTGATATTGAAAGATATTTCGAAGCAATAAACATTAACTCTGCAAAACTCCGACAGGCACAGGGTTAACTTAATCATAGAATCCCTGCAGTGTGGAAGCAGGCTATTTGACTATCAAGTCTACACTGAGACTCTGAAGAACATCCCACCCAGACCCCCCTCCCCCCCATATCCCTGTAACCCTGTATATCCCATGGCTAATCCACCTAGCCTCCACATTCCTGGACACTATGTGCAACTTAGCACGGCCAATCCACCCTAACCTGTCATTTTTGGACTGTGGGCGGAAGCTAGTGCAGAGGAAACCCACACAGACACGGGGAGGAAACCTACACAGATACTGGGAGAATGTCCACGCAGACAGTTGCCCAAGGGGGGAATTGAACCCTGGTACCTGGGGCTGTAAGGCAGCAGTGCTAACCGCTGAGAGAGTCATATTGGATCGAAATATTCACTCTGCTTTTCTGTCTCCACAGATGCTGTGGAGGGAGCATCTGTGGAGACCTGTTTATTTGTCCAGCATTTTCTGTGTTGATAGTAGAATGTCAGTACCAGTAACAGTGAACAAAAAACTCACGGGTTATAGGAAAAACTATCAGGTTCATTAATGCTGTTTCGGGAAGAGAAGCTGTCTTAGCCGTATCTGACTCCATTCACAAAGCCATGTATGTCGGTGTATTCAAAAAGGAGGATTGTCATCTCCTTCTCAAGAAAATTTCAGGATGACCATCAAATGTTGTATTTGTCAACAACAACTGACGACTTGTGAATGAATAGCATAAATTCAACATGAGCTACAGGGAGAGGCTGAATAGGCTGGGGCTGTTTTTCCTGGAGCATTGGAGGCTGAGGGGTGTCCTTATTGAGGTTTACAAACTCATGAGGGGCATAGATAAGGTGAAAAGACAAGGTCTTTTCCCCAGGGTGGGGTAGTATAGAACTAGAGGGCATAGGTTTAGAGTGAAAGGTGAAATATTTAAAAGGGACCTATGGGGCAACCTTTTCACGCAGAGGGTGGTGTGTGTATGGAATGAGCTGCCAGAGGAAGTGGTGGAGGCTGGTACAGTTACAGCATTCAAAAGACATCTGGATGGGTATATGAATAGGAAGGGTTCAGAGGGATATGGGCCAAGTGCTGGCAAATGAGCATGGACGTGTTGGACCAAAGGGTCAGTTTCCGTGCTGGACATCGTTCTGACTTTACCACCAGAACTCCAGCAGAAACTCTAGCAGTGGTGCAGGATTGAAACTCCCACACACAAAAAAACAATGAAAAAGCTGCTGGACATCTGATACCAAAACAGAAATTGCTGGAAAATCTCAGCAGCTCTGGCAACATCTGTAGAGAGAAAGCAGAGTTAATGTTGTGGGTCCAGTGACTCCTGTTCAGAACTGGAACTCCCACCCTTTCTCTGGAAATAAGGATCAAAATCATCAAATGCATTGATTTCACCTTTCCAAAAAAAGAAGTCCTGTTTCTATGTGTTAAAGCCTTTGACCATTCCTTCAAATAATCCTCTGTCTTTGCTCCACCCTCTGCTGTCAATCCAAGGGTTGAACATGCCATGTCGCTGTTCCATTATTCAATTAGATCATGGCTGATATGCAGCTCAACCCAGTTCAGTTGTATTAGCTCTATAATCCCCTTAGCTCACAAAATTCAATTGAGTGAACTCTTGAAAGCTTCAAATATCTCTTGATATAACTTTCTAGGATTGGTGGAGGGATGTGAGGAACAGAGGGTTTAAAGTTTTTACTAACGTTTAGAAACATAGGACTATGCTTCTCAAATATTTCCCTTTTGTAACCCCACTTCAGGGCTAGAAAATTGCTACAACCCCTCAGTGACTAGTGGCAGAGGGAGAAATGAAGCCTTAAGACAGCAGGAGGTATCAGTCATTGTTGCCTTGGTGTACATGACTTCAAAACTTTGAATTGTGGCCTCTGTTAGGGCCCTGAGGGCTCCACCATTTTGTGAAGCCTTGACATTGGACATAGGAACAGAGGCTTCAGGAGCAGGCCATTTGGCCCATCAAGCCTGTTCTGCCATTCAGGAAATTCACGGCTGATCCTGTTGTGATGATGCTGCTCATTAAACAAGGTTATTGCTGTGTCATAGAGTCATAGAGATGTACAACATGGAAACAGACCCTTCGGTCCAACCCGTCCATGCCGACCGGATGTCCCAACCCGATCTAATCCACCTGCCAGCATCCGGCCCATATCCCTCCAAACCGTTCCTATCCATATACCCATCCAAATGCCTCTTAAATGTTGTAATTGTACCAGTCCCCACCACTCCCTCTGGCAGCTCATTCCATACACGTACCACCCTCTGTGTGAAAAAGTTGCCCCTTAGGTCCCTTTTATATCTTTCCCCTCTCACCCTAAACCTTGCCCTCTAGTTCTGGACTCCCCGACCCCAGGGAGAAGACTTTATCTATTTATCCTATCCATGCCCCTCCTAATGTTGTAAACCTCTATAAGGTCACCCCTTAGCCTCCGACGCTCTAGGGAAAACAGCCCTAGCCTGTTCAAATCCTCCAACCCTGGCAAAGTCCTTATAAATCTTTTCTGAACCGTTTCAAGTTTCACAACATCTTTCTGATAGGAAGGAGACCAGAATTGCTCACAATATTCCAACTGTGGCCTAACCAACGTCCTGTACAGCCGCAACAAGACCTCCCAACTCCTTTACTCAATACTCTGACCAATAAAGGAAAGCATACCAAACGCCTTCTTCACTATCCTATCTACCTGCAACTCCACTTTCAAGGAGCTATGAACCTGCACTCCAAGGTCTCTTTGTTCAGCAACACGCCTTGGATTGTTTTTTTAGAGAGGTCGTAAAAGTAACGATTTGGAAATACATGGCTAGGATGGACTTTAGGGCCAATTTGATTATAGCTAACAAATATTTCCTAAGGCAAAAGGCTTTCAAGTTTTACAACAAAAAAAAAATTGTACAATGAAAGGGGCATGGCCTGTTCTTCCAGCTCAACCTTTCTCTGGTTTGGTTTGGTTTGGTTTTAACAGTCTCGCTATTCACTGAAAAGCAGTCAGTTTGGTTTGGCATTGATGGTCCAGGAAACAGCTACATGGAAGAAGGTATTCCATGCTGAAACTCTCTGCCATCTCTCTCTCTCTCTCTCCTATAAGACCCTGTGTTTGATTTTACCTTTTGTGTCAAAGGGTTTTTATGGGGAATGTTGCAAGTATTTGGAACAGCATCGTGAAGTTGGGATAATCTGTTGCATTTTCATGTCGGTAAAGTTGTTCTATATTCTGTTCTCTTTTGCTAGTGTTTCATTTGGTAAACTTGTAAATAAACTCTGTTTAATTTAAAATTATGTTGTTTGACCAGCTGTATCTCTCCTGGAATATCCACTCTGCACCTGCTTAAAATAACTAGCAAAGTAAGGGTCTGGGCTACTTTCTTGGAATGTTTGGAGGGGGTCTGGCCTGGTCCATAACACTGTTGTGGTTTCAGTGCCACTTTCCTGTCTGGCCCGCACTTGGCAGGGAGAAACATTGTGCATGGAATAACACGCAAGTGGGATTTTCACCTTTGCCTTTCTCATAGGTCTCTGGGTCTCCATGAAGTTGCTATCGGGGGATCTGAAACAGATTCGAAAGAACCACCCTCACCTGGTGGACAGAAACACTGTGGTGGCAAGGAAAATGGGGTTTCCCGAGATCATCATGCCAGGTCTGTCAGTGTTAATTGTTCTGAACACAAATAATCACTTACACCAATGAATGACACTTTCAATCTTTTTTGTGCTGTGGGAAATGAATATCTTATCTATGCCCTGATATTTTCAGGTCAGTGCTAACTTCAGATTATGTGAGTCCTCTTAGACAGGGACCCCTAAAGATCACACCCGACAGTGAGTATTGGTCACTATTAAGTGAATTGATGTCAGAGTAATAGAATCATGTGCTGCAGAGGGAGGCCATTTTGACCCTTGGTCCCACACTGGCTTATGTGGAGAGTTTTAAATTAACAGACTGACAAGGATCAATGCTTGCATCTCTCCTCTTCATAGTCTATGTCAATGGTTTGGATGTGGGGCGGGAACTGTCATATTTGCAAATTTTCAAGTGATTCAAAGTCAGGTCAGAGTGTGAATTGTGAGGAGGATGAAAAGAAGCTTCAAATGGGATTTTGCGAGTCTCCGAAGTGGAATATAATCTGTGAGGTAGAGTGGTAGGAGCAACAAAGGTGCAAGGCATTCCTTAAGTAGTAAGAGATTGGGAAGTGTTGACATTTTTTTATCATTCATTGCATAAGGGCATCACCGGCTCTGTCAACTTTTATTGTCCTTCCCAATTGCACCAGAGAGCAGTTACGAGTCAGCAACATAGTGCGTCTGGAGTCATGTGTAGGCCAGACAAACTAAGAATAACAGTTACCCTTCCTAGATAACATTAGTCAACCAGCTGGGTTTTTCCTGACAAGTGATGATGGTTTCATGGTCATCACAGAATCCCCACAGTGTGGAAACAGGCCATTTGGCCCAACAAGTCCACACCCATGCTTAGAAGAGCATCCCACCCAGACTCTGCCCCCCCTCCCACCCCAATATCCCTGCATTTCCATGACTAATTCAACTAGTCGGTTTATCCCTGCACACCATGGATAATTTAACATGGCCAATCCATCTGACCTGCACATCTTTGGACAGTGGGAGGAAACCAGCAAATCCACATAGACACAGGGAGAATGTGCAAACTCCACATAGACAGTTTGCAGAGGCTAGAATTGAACCCAGGTCACTGGTGCTGTGATGCAGCAGTACTAATGACTAAGCCACCATGCCAGCCCTCATCAGTAGACTCTTAAATCCAGATTTTCTTTCTTGCATTCAAATCCTAACATCTGCCTTGGTGGGAATTGAACCTGGGTCCCTAGGACATTATCTGGATGTGTGAATTAACAGTCCAGCGATAACATCACTAGGCTATTGTTTCCCTATTTGATGTCTAAAGAGATCCAAGTATCCCTGTTCATAAGGTACTGAAAGCTAGCATGCAGATGCAGCAAGCAGCTTGGAAAGAAAATGGTGTTTTAGCCTTTATTACGAGAGGGTTTGAGTACAGGAGCAAAGAACTCTTGTTTAATTTGTACAGAGCACTGGTAAAGTGACAGCTGGAGTAATGTGGGCACTTCTAGTCCCATTGCTGAACGAAGGATATAATTACCATATTTGATTTGATTTATTATTATGGCCACATGTACCGAGATACAGTGAAAAGTACTGTTTCTATTACCCTGATGCCCTTACCTAAGTGCATCAGGGTAATAGAACAGTATGCAAAATAAAATGTTACAGCTACAGAGAAGGTGCAGAGAAGGATTAACTGTAAAATAAGAGTGGTTCATTCTTAAGTCTGATAACTGCGAGGAAGAAGCTGTTCTTGAATCTGTCGGGACGTGTTTTCAAACTTTTGTACCTTCTGCCTGATGGGAGAGTGTGGAAGAGAGTGTGACCGGGTTGGGAGGAGTCTTTGATGATGTTGGCTGCTTTCCCAAGGCAGTGGGAAATGTAGATGGAGTCGATGGAAGGAAGGCTAGTTTTTGTGGTGGACTGGACTGCGTTCACAACTCTCTGTAGTTTCTTGCAGTCTCGAGCAGAGCAGATACCATACAAAGCTGTGATGCATTCAGATAGGATACTTTCTGTGGAGCATCTATTAAAAAAAAATCAGCGAAGGTTGATCCAACTGATTCCTGGGATGGGAAGA